>NW_026571018.1:11641000-11886000 GCF_026225935.1 Boleophthalmus pectinirostris
GACCCACGCCCCTCCAGTAGATGTGCTCTGACGCCGACTCTGGCCTGAAGTGACCTAAATCAGATTTTTTTCTGTGTGACTGATCTTTTAATGACATATCAGATTCATATCAGATTTTTTCAAATGCGACCCACGCTGCTTGGATATGTGGTCCTAAAACCGATACATATCTGATCTTTTGACATGCGACTTCAGTCTGATTGGCTATTGTGCTGTAACAAGGACCAGCACTGCCGAAGACATGTTTCCTCCCGCGAGAGTGGTACAAATAGGCGCTCACAAATGTACACAAACGTTCGTCTTGTCATACAAAAATTATGTATGAACTCCATGTCATTGAAGCAGTGAAGCACATAACAACCCCACCGCTCTTGGCTGTGACTCTGCACCCACACGTTCCTTTCTACGGACGTTGCTGCCACTTCCCCTCAAAACAACGAAGCCGAAAACCTTGTCCTTCTCCTTCTCAGTCTTCTTCTTAAAACAAATAAGATGTACATGTTCTGGCTACAGTACGACAGCAACTTTAAAATCTCCAGGTGCTCAACTGTAGCATCCATATTTAGGCTACTTTCGTAAACACTGACACGCTCTCTGTGTGTTGTAGTGTCCTCCAATGCTCATGCCGGACACTTTTGGGGCGTTTAAAGTTTCACACTGGAGATCACATACAAGTCACATTTAATTGGAAATGTGAACAACCTCACAACAAAAATCATGTTTCACCAAAAAAATATAAAAAATTAAAAATTTATTGAGCATTAAGCCCTGTGGTCTGAATGTAACATTTGTCACACTCACCTTTTTGTTGAAAATCAAACACATAAACCGGACCATGAACTCTTGTATTGATCATGGGCTTTAAATCAGTTTTGCAGACAATCTTAAAACTTATTTAGCAGTGTTTGCTAATGTATGCATCGTGTCTCCATGATAATTGGTGAATGTTCCCTCAATACAAATAAACACCCCCATCATAATGTCACTGCAATGTACCCAAAGTCTACAGAAATGAAAAACAACAACCAAAATTTCAATCAAGTCTAATAGGCTCTATTCACGCTTACGTCACAAATCAGGCAGACATTTGGGAAGATGCGTTGATCAAGCGCTTTGTGTTGCATTTTGTATGAAAAGCGCTCTATAAATAAAGTTTGATTGAGTGATTGATAACTTCCGGTGTACTCATCTCTTCTAATCGCATGTACCCAGTGCGCTCAGAGTTGCGTGTCTGTAGGGAAATGATGAAAACTGAGGTATGGTTGTAATTGTTGATTAGCCGATTATAACGGAACATTACAATGTCATGAAGAATGTACATGAAGAAAACTGGGACAATTTCAAATTTTTCCTAGATTTTGTCAGACTTACTGCCGCGAGTAGAGCCCACCGGAAGTTGTCATTGCACGTTTCCAGATGTCTTCCTGCTTTGTGACATAAGTGTGAATAGAGCTTATTGACATAAAGTACACTGCATGATATAACCTTTTTCTACCTTTTTCTTCACTTTTCTATGTTTCACAAACCCTATGGCAGCAGTAAATGTATTGAACTTAAGTGTCACTCCTCATCTCCATCTATGCTGCGCCTCTCTCTTAAAGGGGAGGTGTATTTCTGTGGGCAGATGTACAGGAGGTGACGCGCTGTACTGTAAAATCTCCTTTAAGTACATCCCGGCTGCATTTACATTTTGATGCGTTGTGATTTTTTACGCCGGGGCCCGTTCTTCACGCGCTCGGGACAATTTCACGGAGGGGGTTCACTGCGAGCTGTGCGGTCCACTGTGTCGCTTTGGCTTCTGCTCAAGTCCATGGGAAAGAGGGAGGGAGAAGCAGGGCAGAGAGAGAGAGAGAGAGAGGAAGAGAGAGGAAGAGAGACAGATAACAGATGTTTTAAGATTTAAAGATGCTTCTGCAGTGGAGGGTGGGGGGTATATTGTGATACTGCTTCTGTCCATTCTCTTTTATGCCTCATTATAGATGCTTTGTTTGCATATGAGAATTAAAAGTGAGAGTATGCACCAAGGGTGGAAAGTAACAAATTACATTTACTCATATTACTTTTAATGAGTAGTTTTTATGAGTAATTTGTAATTCTTTAAGTAGTTTTTAAAATAGGTAATTTTAATTTTACTTGAGTACATACTGTCCCAAGTATTTTACTTCATTACATTACTTCATTACTGAGTAAAATCAGAATGATAGAGATAAAAAAAAAAATGGAATGTGAAAAAAATGAAAAATATAAAAAATCTGCCGGAAATGAAAGGCTTGCACATGTGGCATTTTCACTGTAGAAGGTACAGTCATTGTACAGAACCATCAGTCTATCTAGGATCAACCTGGATGATGCTGGTGCCAAGCCAGAGATGAAGGTCATCATAGATGATATTCAATAAGAAGGTGCATTGAATAATTCTCAAGTGGAAAGCGAAGGAAACCCTTGGCCAAACCTCGGACAGCTATTTGGGTTCAAACGCAAAATAGGGAATAACATAATAATGCAAGTGCTGCAATAGTAAGTGTTAGTGAGCTCAGTTGTCTTTAAAATGTACTAAGTTTGCACTGTATCACTTAAAAGTTGATTAAAACAACTTGTGTGGGTTTTGATTTATGACTTATCCTTTTTTACATCAAATAATTGAAAGTAACTTTTACTAAAATTACATTTGAAATGAAGTATGTTTTTACTTTTACTCAAGTATATTTTTAGATGGTTACTTTTACTTGAGTAGGAATTCAGCAAAGTAAAGATAGTTCTACTTAATTAAAACTTTTTCTGTACTTTTTCCACCTCTGATATGCACTGATCTGAGCAGGAATTAATTTGTGAATTTGGTGGACAGTAGTGAGTTGGGCCACTGCTGCTCCACTGTGGAACATAGTATTCCCAGTGGTCTCCCATCCAAGTACTAACCAGGCCCAGCACTGCTTAGCTTCAGAGATCAGAGGAAATGGTTAAAAATGGAGTATTGGCTGTGATGCAAAAGAAAAACTAAATTCAAATTTTAAACATTATTTCTTCAATTGACAGAATGACATTTTTATGGATCTCACTGGGACGACTGAGGGATTATGCAAACTAACAGTTAGTTGGTAGTGATAGGCAGATACCCAAAGATCAAAAATATATATATGTACATCAGTCAGTATTTCAATACTGTAAACTCAGAACATAGCAATTCTCATGCAAATGTATATAATATATCATCAATCACATTTAAATATATTTCTGAAAGTCATTACACAATTTAAAACAGCTATGCTTTCCTTGTTGAACTGTCTGACTATGTTGCTTGTAAATGTCTGTGTTATGATCCAGGGCCTCTCTGGAGCAGTTCCTCTGCTCTGCTCTGGTGAGTCCATTTCCTCCTTTTCAGCTCTATCACTTTGGGAGACAGCAGGGGGCGCCGTGATTGAACATAATGACGTGTGAAACCATTAAGCGGCTAATCAGAGGCGGTGCGGGGGCCGGAGTGGGGCTTCACTGTCCACAGCCCATCACAAACAGCGCACAGGAGGAAGTTGGGGGGTGGGGGGGTCAGAAGGAGCAGCACAGAGAGAGGAAGGGGGGGTCAGGAGGGCACAACATAAAAGGGCCGTTTAATAGAGTGGATATTACTTAGTGCTGGTGAAGGCCGATTAGAAGTTACTGGTCGAATATGCTGCAGTAATAGGTCACATGGCATCAGAACTTTCTAAAGTGGCAATCCATGTGTTTCAGAATTATGAAAAATCAGTTGCCATAGCGATGAACTATTTCACACGGTGGATATTACTTAGTGCTGGTGGTGGCCAATTAGAAGCTAGAGGTCAGATGAATTGCAGTAAGAGGTTACATGGCATCACAACAGTATAATCTGCCAGTCCATGGGTTTCAGAAAGATGCAAAATTAGTTGTAGCGATTATTTAAAACAAAATGTAATCTATTTTGCACGGAGATAAGTACTCAAATTGTTGCATTTAACAGGAAGCTGAAACTAGTAATGTATTGTTCATGAATCGGCTCTTTAGGTTGGTATGGTTGGAGTCGAAATTTTAATTTTTTTTAAAGAACCAAATCTTTTTGTCATTTGTATGCATTTTTATACTGATTAATGCTAGATCTTTGTGCACATAATAGCTGCTTTTTTTAAATTTATGCAACGTTTGATTTATATTCTGCATAAGGGTAAACACAGTCCCACTCTCAGTTTGAACCATTTTAAATGAGTCTGAGTTCTCTCTGGTCTCTTTTATATAGATAAATATAAAAAGAACCAGGGCCCTATCTTGCCCCTGATCTTAGCACTAGCACTAGCATTAAAGAGGGGGCGTGTCCAGGTCGTGCTGTACTTTTCTGCTAGATGCTGGAGTGGGACGGTACAAGTACATCTCAACTAATCTGTGACCACTGTGGCATTTAAAAGCACTGCCACTGTGGGTAACGCCGGCAGTCTTTGCCTCATTACCAGGCAGCATAGAGGGGTGTGGGGAAAAATTATAGACGGGTACAATAAAACTGCTCCGGAGCCCCACGATGCAAGTATGCACCAGTAGAGGCACCGGGAATATAGAATTTTGGGTGGGCCCTGGCAGAACGGGCTGGGTTTGTATCAGAGGCCTGCACGGGTCCATTTTTGGAGACCCGCACCCACACAGTACAGCACCGCACCCACCCAGACCTGATAACATTCCACTTGTTACCCGCCTGTGCCTGTGATGAATCAGACACAAATTAAAAGGATTCTAACCGAAGCATCCATCAGAATACAAATTGAAAATGTATTACTGAAAAAATTACAATCACGAAATGAAATGAAACTTTACATTAAATGAAACTTTACTGTCATCACTTCACAGGCATTATTTACTGAGCAGAAGAAACACTGATCAAGATGCTCGACTTTTGCGCCACACACACCACAGACTGAACCAGGACTGTACAAGGAGGACTAAACCAGAACTGAACCAGGACTCACGGGATAGGTCTGGAGGTGAAGTAGTCCGTTGAGTGACTGCAGCCATAGCCCGATCCTGCTTTGTGGACACTCTGCTCCACGGGCTCAGGGTTCTCTCTCTCTTAAGTCGCATGATTAGTCCTGGTGCAGTCCTGACCTGCCCGTGTATAATTACTACCTGCTTGTAAAATTCCAGAACACTAAAACCCACCCGTTTCAGCAACTATTTGCCCATACCCGACCCGGTGCAGGACTCTAGTTTGTGTTCCCAACACTCCTCTCCTACGCGCACCCCTGTAAACCCTATAAACTAACCAAAGTGACACAATGGGAATAATCTGGCCATGAAACTGAATGGAGCTAATGACAGAAAAGGACGAGAACACTTGCTGTGCTTAGCCAATACAGAAAGCGGGCAAGGGGCTGTGCTCTGCTGCGGGAGGGCATCCGGACAGCACACAAACATCCCCACACAGCACACTATGAATGTTAAGCATTTATCATCCTAATATATTTCCAAATAAAAGAAGCCTTGTCACATGTTGTTTTTCAGTGATCTAGTCTGATATTTATTTTTGCAATTCTGGCAATTCACTGAACGCGCCAAACCACGTCCTCAGTCTGCTCCACTCCACCTGATATTTAAGGCACGGAACACCTCTGGTTTAGAGCTCCACACCCCACACTTGCACTACTGCTAATATCAGAGGCAAGATAGGCCCCCAGTCTTTTGAACAGCTCTCTGAAATTGCACACAGGAGCCGGAAGTCCCATCAGTGAGTTAAACCCATGAGAAGGTTAGCTGGAGGGCTGATAAGAGCTCTGTGGGCGTGTGAAGCGTGCAAAAGTTTTCAAAAAACAAATGTAATGTTCTAGTGAAGTTACTTAAGTTTGTACGTTTGAGCAGGAGGCCATAACTGTACCATAATTAGCCTTGATAAAAAAGACCTTGATAAAAGCCTTGATAAAAAGATAAAAAGACAAAGACTTAATTCATAATGAACAATTAGTTTAAGACAGATTCAGGTTTAGTAATAAACTCTACTTTGGCATCTGAAAGTGTAACGAGAGCTTTTACGTGGTGACCAATTAATATGATTGGAATGCATAAGGTAAGGAATAACTTAACGTTCTTATGACGGTAAAACGGTAACAGTTTGTGACAGTTTGATATGTGTTGTGTCATATACAAACCTACAGTAGTATCAGTGGGTGCCCTGTGTGGTCCTGGTTCACTTTGTCCTGATCTGACTTGGAGTTAGTCTCACCTCTTCAGCTCTGTGCCTTTGGAGGTGACAGAGCTGAACTGTGGATCCTTGTTAACGTCTATTTTCGGAAAATGCCGGAAAGCTCCTCTGGGCCTGCATCACCTCAGCAATTTGAATAGAACTAGATGTTTAAAAACGTGAAAACAGAACTGGTTCATTTTAAATGGTCCACAGTGGTCCAAAGTTATTCCACACTGACTCTACAATGACTTTCTGTGGAAAACAGGGTAACTTACATTTTCATCCTTCAGTCTCTGGATGACTCCCTCCTCTGTGTTACGGTCCCTCAAAAAAGTGGGCAATTGATCATCCATTGCTACGTGAACACACAAGGTAAACAAAAATTAGGATTGATTGATAAAATTTTACTGTCACTTTACTCCATAACATTTCCTCTATATGCAAGCAGCATTAGCTCACTAGCATTTAAGCTATCATTTTGTTTATTTATTTAGCTATAGCATGCACACTATGCCACGCTGCTACACGATCCTGGATTTTATATAAGCCTACATTTACATAGGCATACATTTGAGTAGGGAACAATACACATCGTCAAAAATGGGGAAAAAAACATAAATTATGATATCTCTTACCTTTATTTGTATCTGAAGTCCGAGGTCCAGTTAGACAAGAACCACTTGCCAAATCAACCTAATATCACTCCCTGTTTTGTTTAATTGGCGGCAGTTTCTTAATTTGTGAGAACATTTAGCTAAAACGCAGGAACGAGTTACATATTGTGGGAACGAAATAGTGATTTAAGGTCACGATTTAGAATCTTTTTTCGCGTACATCATCAGGCAGCCTCTGTAGATATGTACATTTTTTAAAATGTGTTTGGAGTTTTTAACTTTGCTTTGTGGTGACATGGTGTCACTTTTCTCCATGGAGAGATGTTTAATGCCATGTTACTGAACATTCCAGTCAATCAATATCATGTCCATAAAGAAAAGCAGTTAGCCGACCAATCAACAGAGAAGTGAACTTTTGCAGGATTTTGGACGTCAAAAAAAACATTTTTTTTGATGCCCATCCACCATGACTGACTGGATAACAATACTTTTCTCTCTCATCAGAGTGACCCTAAACTTATTTGACTCATTGTATTTATTGCCTCTGTCCTCTGTTGGCAGCTAAAGTATGTGTTTGGAGCTAATTACCCACTTTTACAGCGGTGGGTGACGTTCTTGATTGGAGTTTTATGTTTCGCAGCGCTAATATAATGAGTTACAATCAGACCAGGATCGTAATTTCACACAACACGCCTAAATGAGTCTCCAAGCGTCTAGTCCTAAAGAACGGTAGACTTTCTCTCGTTACATTAGCAAAACGAACGCCTACAAATTTTAATTAACTTAATGTCAACGTTAATAATTGTACAGCATCGTATTTCACAAGGGATGGTTTTAATAATTCATGCTCTGGCCTCACTTTGCAGTTGGGAATAATTTGCTCTCCACTGCAGTTTTCAGTGGACAACTAGAACTTAACACTTTATCTTGTTTGTGGACATTTAGAGAGACTCCTCTTGTACTTGTGGCTGTATGTGTGTACATTTAGACATGGTTCACCTGTATGTGTGTGTGGGCAGTGACATTTTACCTATACATTTATCAGTGGACATTTTAGAGACTCGTAATGTGACTGAAAATGTCTTGGAGGTAAATATTTTTTTGTGCAGCAGAAGGCAGAATCTGAAAACAAATTTGTTGCAAAGCAGTGCAGACCACTTCTAGCTTCCCAAACAATACGAGTCTGTCTTTGCCTGACAGAAAATCTCACTAAATCTGTTGGGATCAAATGTGACGTCGGAGTAAACAAACATGGCGGATAATAGAAGTCTGAATGTGAGACATGATTTTCAGTCACACAGATTGGGCTTTGGACACTTCTGGACTGTCTGCCTCATTACGCCAGTGTTTCCCAAACAGTGGTGCAGGGACTCATTTGTATGCAAACACTTTGTATGAGTATTTGGAATGGTTTCAGATCATAAAAGATAATGAAATTGAATAGTGTTTGAATTCAGAAATACTGTTTGTAGTAAATTTGTCTTGCATTTGCCTAATTTTTTCTTACGATAACATCTCCATCTCATGTTACGCAATAGATTCTTATTGTGTGTGCTCGCCTCTCCACAGATGTGACCTGTAACTTTGCTTTTTTTGTGTGGAGATAGGCACATCCCAAGCAAACAGTAATATCTCCAATTGTGTTTTGTATATTAAGTAAAATAAGACAATATAATACTAATAATTGATAATTCACTGTCAAAAAATGCTCACCAAACCACAACAAATCTTGTAATTTGACCAAATATTTTTTTATGCATTCATAAAGTGTGTTATTTTTGCAATCAAAGTGATAATGAAAGCTCAACCTTTCATACTCATTATTCTCATCTTCTTTACATGCAGCTATTGTTAAATTCTCAAACTGGTACAACTTGTATTTGAGTTGCCTGAGGTGTGAAGTTAAAACGATTCTATGATTCTTTTGGTGGGACACCCTGAAACAATGTTAATTAATCAAACAAAACTTTACCTGTGGCTCCAGTAATTATTGTTTATTCTAGCTTTTCCTTTATAGTCCTCCTTCTGAACGTTGTCATTAGCCCAACACATACACATTTCTGTTGCTATAGCCCAGTGGCTCTCAAACTTTTCGCACCCAGTACCACCTAATTTAATATTTGGCTTTCCAAGTAACCAGACTTAAACCTGGACTTTATTGGTCCTACATTTGGGCTAAACTTGGTCTGGAAGAAGATTATACCAGCTCTTAAATTTGATTAAACAATGGTTATGGTAGGTCTAAGTAATGATTAACCCAAAGAAGGATATTTGTATAAAACAAACATATATGCCCCACTGCCGAAGGCTCAGACAAACGTTATCGATCCACAAGGGAAATTCCATTAGCTCACACCTGGGTATCCCGAGGTTTGACTACCCCAAATTTAAGACTTTTTAAAGATCTTTTTTAGACCACTTAAATGAAAATGAAGACCAACATCACACCCACTATGTGGGCGAAAAACACCAGATTCAATTCTAATACTGACCAACCAACTATGTACTATATATATAATCTAAGAGCCACTGTGGATTAAACCTACACTTCCCCATGATCCATAACGTCTTCCTCCACTGTACTGATCGCTTACTCACTGCCGCCGGTGCCAGAAACCAAAGTATTGTTTGTACATACTCCAAATTGGACATTTATTCAAGCTACATGAGTTCATGTTGTTTTTTCTCCCCCTCTCTTTATTTAACACTACACTGCAGCCCGATTGAGTATACAAAAAAAAAAGGCAAATGAAATTTAAGACCTTTGTGAAAAAAACATGAACATGAAATGTAAGAACTTTTTTAAGACTTTTAAGACCCTGCGGCCACCCTGCACACATCACAATATAACATAATAACAAAGAGCAAAAACATAAATGGTATTCATAAATAAATTCCGTAGCAAAAATCATTCGGTCATAATTAGTTTAAAAACTGTTGTGTTTTTATAGCTTTCTTCTACTTTCAAGGCACTCAGAGCATGAACATCAAGAAACCACTCACCCAACCACTCAACCATTCACACTATGCAGACAGCGGAGGTGAAGGGGGATGTGTGCCTTGCTCAAGGACACAGCGACAGTGTTCTTGACTCACACCAGCTCTAACCACTCTACCAATGAAACGTGGGCACCAACCTTCAAAATAGAGGAAGATATACAACAACTTTTTGTCCTCTAATTTGCCTTGTCAGACAAAATTGCCAGCCAGTGTGTGTCTGTTAATGTTTCAATATCCACTACCATTGCGAGTGGCTCTATTTTACATGATTTAAAGACAGAAGGAGGACATAACCATTCACATATATATAGTTTTTTCTCACTCAAAGCACAAGCTATAGTCTTTTGTTCCACATAAATCTTTCTGTTTCATTAGCAGGTTCTTCTCTAGCTCATCGTGTTCCTGGCTGCTGTACATTCGCCACCAATGGATAAACATATTTTTTTAGTAAAACTAAAACTGCACATCTCCATAAGCAAAACAGTGTAAATTATGCATCTGTGTACATAGTGTAGTTCTGCGGTGCGCTGTGGAGACTTGTAGCTGTAGACCGGGCTATAGGGGACAGACTGGGACGTTGTGCTTATGTTACAAATGAAGCGAATGTGCAGAAAGAAAAGAGAAAGCATTATCATATAAAAAGATGTGGAAATTGTGACATAGTGATTTCTTCTTTAAAGGAGCTGCAAAGTCGCCTGAATGGTTTGAATACAAAACAAAGCTTTCATCTTGGGTGACAAATCAAGACAAATTATTACTACTTAGATAGAGTAAAAAGCTGGGATCATTTTTCCCATTATATTACAGCTAAAGCGTTATTTTCTGTTATATAGTTTCAGTTCCAGTCGGCACCTCCATGTATAAACTGCCGTTACTATAAAAATCACTATAATCGCAATAATTAACATAAAAGATAATGCTCATACACTTAAAGGTGCAGTGGCGTAACTTTTCAGGTGGGGAGCTTGCAGATTGCTTGTCTCCATGGAGACTACTTCTTACTTTGCCGGTAACGCAGAGTGACTTTAAACATTTCATTTATTCAGCTACAAGTAATTGCATATCTGGAGTGGTGTTTTGTTTTATTCACATTTGTTTTATACATAAACTTCTGCATATGTAGGCTGGGATTCTCTCTCAAACAGAAACCACCCTGTTCCACCTTGCAATGTCATGTGGTAATACAGGAACTGCTCCACTATGTTTTGAACTCAGACTCAGACCCCATTTACACGTTTCTGTGTCCACAATCCTTTCTTATCCACACAGCTTTGAGCATGTCTTTACAATTTACAGAAACAAAACTTAACATAAACTGAGCAATCAAAACAGCTTTCTATTGTGCGCTGATGCAGTTCAGCTTCTGTCGGACTAAAACAACTCACTGGAATATATGTGTTCTTTCTGTGACAGAGGGGTGTTCTGCTGATGGTGAGTCTGTTCTGTGCTTCTATCGCGTTGGAGATGGTTTATATTAAACTTTTCAGAGATTATACTTCTGCAGGTCATACGCATAGACCGTATATATGAATATATTCTAGCCTCTTAGCGTTTTGGTGGTGAATTAGCTACTTTGCAGTGCATAGACCTGCATCAGCATTTTCAGGCATCCACACAGTGCCAGATCAGATCCGTACTCAGATGAATACGTGGGAGCTGGCGGCTCCAGATCGTTCCGTCTCTGATTCCTCAACAAAAAACATTTAAATATATACTAGTGTAGATGGGATCTTAGACAAACTTTACTGATTCTCAAGGAAAAACGCAGCACATCTTCACCACAATCATTTCGGTAATTTTTGCCCTGAAATTGTCAATCTCTAAAAAAATCAAAGGAAGCTATTAACTTGAAAACTACTGCTTCATGACATCACAAGGTGGAACAAAGCGTTTTGAGCTTTGGAGATGGCAGCCTAATAATGCAGAATTACTCAAATATGGGTGAATGAAACAAACTTAACTCCATGTATGTTTTTGAGGAGGTAACATTATAACACGACTAAAAGCTTTAAAAAATCCATTTTGTGTAATACAGTATTTTCAAAAGAACAAATTCAATATCTCCACTATAAATTCAGTATCAGCACTATGCAATGTACATTAACTATTTTCTCTTCCAACAACCTGAGCACAGCAGTCTGCACCACACCCAGTCTGTTACATTGGCCTGAATCTTCATAATGATTAAGTCCAAATAGAAGAGTGTGTAAAGATCAGGAGCAGGACCATTCTTCTCTTTGTAAAAACACATAGATCACAGTGCATTTGGTCCCAGCAGCACATTACAGAGACATGCTTCTTACACACATCGATACTGCAGTCTGGGCCCTGATTATCTGCTCCGCATTTGTCCAAAGAGCTACGGCCCATCTATTCCCACAAAGTAATTAACAGTGACCTTTAGAAGTTAGTGGGGGTAAAGTGTATTGTTTAACACATAATGTATCTGTGGTGGCAACATTTTTATAGAGCAAATTAATTTAATGAAACAAAAAACTCTCTAAATCATAACTCTAACACTGGAAGTTTGAGTTATGAGAGAGAGAGATACTTTAATGATCCCTAAAGAAATTCATGTTTTTGATGCAGTAACATTTACATTGTGCTTCTCTGTGTCTCAGTCAAAGGTCTCAGTGCAGTTTAACAGGAGGACTGGTCAGGGAGAGTGAGCAGATCTGTGTTAGGGCAGTTTGAGGAGAAGAAGAGACAAAAGAGTCCCTCGTCTGTGTCCTGCAGCATCACAGCAGCCTGCAGGGGGAGCCAGGTGAACACATCAGGAAAGGCCTCAATGCTGAAATGGCATTTCCTCTGTAAGGTCTTGTGCCACATTTGCTGCCACATACCGTATAAGTGTGTGGCATCTCAAATATCCATTGCTAGCTCCTTTGTGAGCTTCTTGCACAGTCGCCACGGGATACGATACGGGAAAAACAAACATTTCATTTCTCACAATCAAACAATTACTTGTGTCCTCAGAACTGCACATGCTGCACTTCCTAGTTAGTTAAAATCCCATGATATGACGTTAAAAACTGAGCGCAACTCACAAAAAGTGTCAAAAATGGTTCAGTGTGAGCCAGGTAGGTACAAAAGCAGCCAACCACTGCACTGCCATGGGCTTATAGCACGTGCATCATTTTAGGTAATCTATCACCTTCTTTTAAATCACCTTTTTGTGACATTTTGACTGTCCAAAAACTGCTATATGTTTGATGTATTGTTAATGAAGGTGATCTGTTGACTGAGATTTGAATAACCAAATAATGTTTCTTCGTCAAGAACGAGTTTGTGTTTTGTATCTTCCATGAATGATGGAGTAATCCAGCATATTTAGATTTACCATTCCATACCAACTTCCTTTATAAAGCACTTTAAAAATTTACAACTGGCCAAAGTGCTGTACACAAACATCGAATAGACAAGGACAATCACAGTATAAAAAAATATACAATACAAACACAATACACCTCCTTAAAAACAGAGAAATGAATAAGATACAGCAACAAAAAATGTACGTCTCACTTGATAAAAGCCAATGAAAACAGGTGTATTTTAGGAGTGATTTAAAAACAGGTATAGACTCTGCCTGTCTAATCTCTAATGTCAGATTTGATCATCTTCCTCTCAAAAAACTTGGTTCCAACCATAGACTGTATACATAATTGACACAGGAAATAGGAAATTCGCATGCAGGCTTTCCCAGCTCCTATTAAGCCTGGCTCCCATTGACTTACATTAGAATATTGTTACCCTTCTCTCTGTAACTGCTGCTGTGAGCCTCGTTATTTTGGTGTTAAAATGTTTGTATTAATTATTTTTTCTGCTTTTGTCCGTCAAGACATGCTATTCATAACATAGACCTGGCTCCAAATTCTCTCCTGTAACATTTAGCATCACAAGCTTCATTAAAGTGCTGTGGACTTGTTTAGTCCATTTTTTATACAGTCTGTAGTTCCACCTTGTGTTGTCATTTTGTGAAGTAGTATTCCAGAAAGTGGTACTCTGTGTTTCCAAAGAAGAGCATGCATCCTCTTGTTCTAATCATTTCAGCACTTAAACTCAACCTTGACTATTTAACCTTCCACTGTGAGCTGAGTTGTTGCAAGATTTTCAAACTCACAGGAATCTGTCTGGTACAGCTCCCGGGGGATCTGTATCAACTTTTGGTGCAGAGAGGAGAGCATGTTTTCTGACTGAAAAAAAAAAAAAAAAAAAATCATACTTGCCTTGCTGACAAAGTAGAAAAGGTAAAAAAAAATAATAATAATAAAAATAAAAATGATATATGAATTTATCCAAAACTATATTGTTTTATTATCAAAGCCAATTGAATTATGTGATGGGCTCAAACTCTGCTTAGTGTCCCTCCTCTCCCCATATGACATTGACGGTGGCCCTTCCAGAGTTATATCACAGAGCTAACCTTATTAACATTGTAATATCTATGTAGCCTTTGCCAGGTTATTGACCATTAGCCTGATTTGAACTTTACTCGTCAGTGGGTGTGTTCTGGAGCCCTCCTCTGGACAAGATGACAATTTGCAAAGAAATCAAAGTTTATTTACATTTACAGTAATATTTTAATCTGTAAACATTAAATCAAAATGCTAGGGTGTGAGTAGTAAGCAGTAGTAGTTAAATGATGTATTATAAGGTTATTGTATTAAATGTGTATGAGCAGGCTTTTTTCTCACTCCCGTATCCTCAAAGCATCGATCACCCGCTGAACATGATGTCTACAGTGAATCTGACCAGAATCCAAAATGGCGGAGATGATTTGCGGCGAGTGGAAATATGAGGAGGCAGAAGGCGACAGAGCAGGATGTAAATGTCAATGAGAACAGAGGAAGGTCACATGATCACTCACACTCAGGGGAAAATGGCCGACGCTCCAGATGGCCTCACTGCTCTGATGGGAACAACCTCTGTTGGACAACGCAGTATTATGGGAGACAGACAAGTTCTTATGCAACATAATGTCTGTGTATGCAGACAGGGCAGTACTCAGTCCCATTTACTGAGTTACATTTACCTGAGGAACTTCTGGTTAAGACATTTTCCTTTGTAGAGTAATTTTTAGCAGCATACGTTTTTTCCTATTGAGCAATATTTTCTTATTGAAGTAACAGTACTCATACTTAAAGGTACACTGTGCACACTTTTCTGGTGGAAGGTTGTCTGTTTGTCCTTATGGAAATGGTATTGCTGAAATGCCCCATAATATGGCATTAAACATCTGTCTCTATAGAGTCAACCAAGTTACAGGTCAGATCTGTGGATAAGTGACTCTGCTCTCAGTGAGAATGTATGTTTTTCAAGACAACAGAATAACCTGCAGTTCAATACATGCAAGTAATATAAGTTTAATGCAATACTGTGGAACATTTTTAGGCAAAGCAATAAATTTCCCATGAATACTGTTAGGATAAATAACTAGGCTTAGCGATTTTGTATAATCACAATTATTGTACAAAGGCCATTTGAAGATAAGGGCTCTGATCACAGCTGTGAGACTCATAGATTTATGTCAAGACAAATGATACTGATATTCCAATCTATCAAACAGCAAACTAACTAAATAGAACAAGAACTACTAATAGGGATGATGTCATGACTTGTTAGCCAGATAACACCCCGGATGGAGTCTGACTTGACTGTGCAACGTGCCAAGAGGCCTGGCTGGTCCCGTGCACCAAGAGAGGCGCCAAGTCTAAACCACTGTAGCCTCTACTCCACTAAAGTCTGTGTATAAACGTCATTGTATAGGGGTAAAACATTCAGTCTCTGCATGGCAATGTCAGCACAGACTCCTTGTACAAGTATGACTTTCTAATATTGGAATAAGTAAATTATCTGAACTTTATTTCTGTTTCAAGTGTAATTTTTATCTAAGCAGAACAAACAAACATGAGATGAAAAGGCTGTTTTCCTCAACAATACAAGCTCGTGACAGACCTTTAAGTGAAAGTTCCAGTTACTAAAAAGCTTTCTTTTATGTTAAATGATTTGAACTTTTTGTTTCATGCACTGTTCCTTCAGTTACAATGTCATTTTTCTAATATTTGTTTATCCTTTAAAGAGCCCATCTCATGCAAAATCAACTTTTCAGAGCTTTCTACCTTCTAAGAGAGATGTGTGGGCCTTGTATATGTCGCTGAAGTGTTTTTTAGATTGATTCGGCGTTTTTTTAACAAATTGCAGTGTATTTCTGCCATCCTCCCATGTGACAACGAACTAAAGCCTGCTACAATGATGACGTGGCAGCTACACCTATGAAGTTTTTGACGTAGCAGAAGACGCTTCGCACCCGCCACCTCCCCCATTCCACCACCTCCGTACCTTCAAGTCCTCATCCGATTCTGGGTCCAACACAAGTGGCTAAACACGCTGTATCGCCATGATGAATAAAAGTTCCTACCGCTATCAGGGTGCACGCCTGTCTCCCCCTCCCTCCCTGAGATGGGCGGAGGAAGGGCGGTTCACTCAGAGCCTACGTCACATTTGGAGGGAGGAGCCTGTGCTTTCTCAGGACGGGCGGGGGGATGAGCAATAGCCTGCCTTTCAAAGCTCCTGGTCTGTGACTGCCTCCAAGAAATCAGTAAGATTTCATAACTATTGTGTAATGGATGTTCCGAAACCCAAATTGTGCTTGTTTATGTGCATAAGATACAATGTGAAAAGAGTTATTTTGCATGAGATGTGCATTATTTAATGTTTTCTCCATCAAATAACATTAACTTCAATTATAAATCAGGTATTACAACAGTTACAGTTTCAGCTACTCACTTTTTTGAGTTGTAGTTTTTCCAAATACTTTTATACTTCTTACTTCTTACTTGAGTAATTTTTAGACCACTACTTTGTACTTCAACTTGAGTAATATTATTTTGAAGTAACGTTACTCTTACATGAGTACAATTTTTATCTACTCTACTGTACATTTTGTTGAGTTAAAATCTATACTTTCTTAAATGTCACCAAGAAACCATGCCATAAACTTCTATTTTCCAATTTAAGAACACAAATAAAGGACGAGGTGTGCGCGTGTGTCTGCAGATGCTCTGGAGATAAGGCATGCTGAGGTACAAGACAATGGAGGACAAAATCATTAGAACTTCCATGTCTTTCTTCTATTGAGGATGGACGATTGATCAGGTTTGTTCAAAGACATGTCGTATTGATTTAAGTTCATTATCCACCGTTGTTAGTCTTGTTAACCGCAATAAAACATGTGTTAGCATCAGTGAACAATAATAGGTTTTCCCTCACATCTACTCACGAAAAGGTAACATTCAGACATCTCTAAGCATCTTTATTTCTCTGGTACATATGATTACACAAGACAGGCTCGTGTAAAGGAGATTTTCAGTATTTGGAAAGGATTTAATGCCTAATGGAAATATTGTATACAGGATGATCCGCATTCTGTAAAACATGTACAAAAATCTTTCAGCACAGTGGAAATGATCAGGTGAACATTGAACATTTAAAGGTGAATTGTGTTACTTTTGTGGTGAAGGGTCCATCACCTTAGCCAGGTTGGCGCCACCTAGTGCCTCTGCTCAATTTCATTTCTCTCCAGGTATCTAGGTCAGGAATCAAAATACACTAGATGGTTCGCAAAAACCCCGGGAGTGCAAGTTCAGGCACCAGCCAATCACTGAAGAGCCATATATTCTGTGTTGTCAACGATTCCCGAAATTGAGGATTTAAAGCCGTAACAAATAGAATGTTTGGTGAATCTCATCAAGGGTAAAGACGTTATTGCCCTACTTCCTACGGGATTTGGGAAAAGCTTAATATACTAGTTAGCCCCGTTAGCAGCACATTACATACGTCACGACCAAATAGCAGCAGTTGGTTAAATGATATAAAGTACCTGCCTAATGAATTCTAACACTGCGAGGTCAGACGGTTTCTATGAAGTGAAACCATCTGATGAAGCAAGCTACCATCACCTGCTTGTTTTTGTGGATATATCATTGCTCTGCCTGGAATGTTCCACAGTATGACATTAAACAGATCTACCTTACCATCAATTACAGCTCAAAAATACCAAAAAAACATTCTGACTGTGAGCAGGGTTGTTTCTCCACAGACCTGAGTTGTAACTTGGTCTGGTTTGGTCTCCATGAAGATAGAAAGGTTTAATGCCATACTGTGAAACTTTCCAGACAGATAAATTTCCACCAGAAAAGTTCCGCAATTACGCAATACAAGACAATATTACTGCTACACTAATGGAGCCATACCTTTGTTGTGAAGACAGTTTGACCACAGAAAAGCTCAGGGCGGGTACGGTTTTGGTTTATGGACCTACAAAACTGCATGTAACAATCTGGAGAAAATGAAAACAGAGTGATTTCTTATAGCGCTCAGAGGAGACAACCTCATAAATGAGATCAATGAAACAAGTGTGAATATAGCAGGAATATTTCTAAGTGGGTAACAAAACATTATAACATGAAAGCTAATAAAAGTCATTCCTTAATATGTCTCCATTAACTTACTAACCTTGTATCTGCACTGTGATGTAATAAGAAAAACATACAACAACTATGAACACTTCTCATTTGAAAATAAAATTGTGTTTGTTTAGTTTTTTTGGGGGGGTAGAAAGGGAAAAAATTAGTTTGCTATTAATGTGAAGGCTTCTCCGTCAATCTAAAATGCAACATCTGTTACCCCAAGTTCTGAATAAGACCAAGGCTCAAATCTGTAACCAACTGCTCCTAAAAGTTATCAAATAATGTTATAAAGTTGTAATGACAGTGTGTACATTGAGTCATTTTCATTCATGTTATTATTTTACTGAAATTTGCCATGTCTACTGCTTTAAAGAGCTCAAATTACACAATTTTCTGATCAATATTTTTCCTTATTAAACTTCTTTGAGAAACAGATTTCAAATGTTGTTAAAACTAGCTTTTTCAGTTAAGACAAATTGCCAAATTAAAACCAATCCTAACGCGCAATAATTTTGAAACAATCATACACGCTTTTGTAACAAATAGACTGGACTACTGCAATGCACTATATTCAGGTCTCCCACAATCCTCCCTCAGTAGGTTACAGTTAGTCCAAAATGCTGCCACCAGACTGCTCACCAGGTCCAAAAAGAGAGACCATATTACACCCATCCTAGCCCAACTCCACTGGTTACCTGTTAAATACAGAATTGAGTTTAAAATTTGATTTATTTTTAAATCACTTAACTCACTCACGCCACAGTACATCACTGATCTTTAACCCCACACACTGCCACCCGGTCTCTCAGGTCAAACTCTCTCAACCTACTGTTTGTCCAACCATCCTGCCTCAAAACCAGGGAACACCGAGCTTTCTCTGTTGTGGCTCTCAAGCCTTGGAACACTCTCCCTCATCACCTGAGATCTGGCTTCTCCCTACCTCACTTTAAAACCCTCCTAAAACCACAGTTTTTCAAGATGGCCTTCAACAGACCATGAGCTCTACTTTAGACTATTACCTTTATGTATCAAGTCACTTTTTTATGTAACATTTTATATATTTTATATTTGTGTTATTGTTTCACAATGTTGTGTTTCATGATGTAAAGCACTTTGGTGCAACTTGTTATGGTAGTTTTTAAATGTGCTATATTAATAAAATGACTTGACTTATTAAAAACATACCTGGAATTGTGTTTTATTTCATTCACACATGTTTAACATACAAACCTTGCAGATTTAGGCTGAGTTCTTCTCTCAAACTAAAAAGACTTTACCACTTTGTGATGTCATGTGGTAATACAGGAAGTGCACTACTGTGATTTTAAACTCCATACACCTTCACTGGAATAATTTCAATAATTTCAGCCCTGGTATTGCTAATTTCTACTGAACAAAAGGTGAAAGGTTAACTTGAAAACTACAACTTTGTGACATCACAAGAAAAAAGGGCATTTTGAGCTGAATGTAGACAGACTAATAATAAAGGATTACTCAGACATGTGTGAATGAAACAAAACACGACTCCAGGTATGTTTTTGATGAGGTAACAGCATTATAATATGACTTAAAGCTCGCAAGAATCAATTTTGTTTAATATAGGACCTTTACATAAATCATGTGGGCACTAAAGCATCGGACAGTGTTGATCTATGGAGGTTGTAATAGCCTATAGAAACACATGACAGCCACTGAGAAAAGAGCACGCGAAGACACAAAATGTACGGTCGGTTTTATAATCTAAAGCCCTTCGCTGCAGAGGAGCTGGCTGTACCACAGCTCCGCTCCAGCCAGCACTCGTAAACATCGATTAGAATATTTTTAAGGACGCACACACGCACACGCCAGGTCCAAGCTCACAGAGGAGGACACTTTAGAGCCTTGGCCGAGATACAGACACATTTTAAAGTCGATGCTTCAATCCTCGCCTTTATCCGTCTTATTCAGGCCTTTCTTAATGCGCGTATATATTCTGCATTGTTTGCTCTAATCCACTGGCCTATTCTTATCCCCCGAGCAGTCAGTAATTCACTTTTATCGCCCACATTTAACACTTGGCAAGTCTTTAAAGGCAGTTTATGGAGCAGCATATGTGCGTCCTTACATGGCCTCTTAGCTTGTGTCAACCTGATCATAAAATATGTTTAATTTGTGATTGGAGATGTCATCAGTGAAGGCAATTAGAGGAGCAAAGGTGAAGCTAGGACGAGCAAAGCTGCATGATCAGAAATGCAGAGGGAGGGGAAAATGGAGTGATGCGGAGATGAAGAGAGAGATGGTTGTAGTAGTTATAATGGAAGAAGAGAAGATGGAGAGTCAGAAGTGGCTATGAGTCTGCTGCAGTCGTGGAAATGGGATCCAGGAGTCATAGAATTTGTTTAGTTTTTTGTTTTTGATTGGTTTCTTGGGATCCTATATTATACAAAATTGACTCTTGACTCTCATCAAAAACATACCTGGTGTTGTGTTTTGTTTTATTCAGACATGTTTGAGTAATCCTTTATTATCAGTCTGTCTATATCTCCAAAGTTTAGCTCCACCCTGTGATGTCATGAAGAGGTAGTTTCCATGTTAACAGCCATCTTTTACCTTTTGTTTAGTAGAGAGCGGCAGTTCCAGAGCTGAAACTATCCAAATGATTCTAGTGAGGGTGTATGAAGTTTAAAAACTAATTTGAGCACTTCCTATTACCACATGAACTCACAAGGTGGAGTGTTTTCAGTTTTAGGCTACGTTTATATGATGACGGTCTGAACAGAAGAAGCAAAAGTGGTGTCACGTCTTCATTTTTTATTCCACGTTTAGATGAGTATTTTCAGGAGGAAATCTGTGTGCATACAGTGACGCAAAAGTGTGTGGAATTGGGTATGCTTCTACTTAAAGCAACAAGGGCAACTTTCCACATACGGACGTTTTCGTGCCACATATTTCCATCAGCTACTCCTTCCACAAAGTTGTCCCACCATCGACTGGTTCTCCAGGTCTCGTCCATAGTCGTCTGGCTCGCCTGCGACGTACTGGTGCATCCAGAATTTGACAGAGGTGACTGCAGATCCTTCTCTATTTACTAATAGTATCTGCATATTTTGTACATTTGTTGGGATGCCTCCTGTAAGTTTATTAGAGCTGCCAGACCAGCTTGAAGGTCCGATGCATGGAAATGATCGAACATGTTTGTTTCTGTGTACTGTATGTATGTGACGTAAACGCGTATGTGACGTGAGCAGATCTGACCAGAGTTTTGTGTCTTGGGCAGTGTAGACGGAAACGCTACGGCAGAGTGTATTCAACTTTTCCAATCTGGAGGGTGGTTTCAGACTTTTGCATTTTTACATCCCAAAAATGCCGTCACCATCTAAACGAAAGGCACCGATAAAATATTTTGTCATTTTTACCCACAAGCGTTCCCGTGTAAACAGGCCCTAAGAGAAGAATCCATCTTAAATATGCAGGGATTATGCATGTGCGAATAAAACAAAACACAACTTCAGGTGTTTGTGATGAGGAAACATCATAACAGATCAGAATTGCATAGTATGGGCCCTTTAAGATTGGTGTGATTGTAAAATAAATATAGCTGCTTATTAGGAAAAATGAAACAGAAAAAAAAACCAAAAAAACACAGAGGACAGAAAAACAAAGAAAAGCACTAAACCCTATTAATCTACAGTCAGAGAAATTAGTTTTTGTTTGTAAGTGATAGGTGACCAATGAGCTCCTTTGTGCCACATGCATCACTGAAAAAAACTAAACTGAGCGCACAAACATGATTGGTTCTGGCTTGAGACACGACAGAGGGGGACCAGACTGAGCGATATCCTTCTGTATTTACCAGGCAATATAATTATGTGACAGTGGATCAATGGTTAGAGCTCCCTGGTTCATACCCCCTTTGGGCCAGTCTATTTAGGAAAAGGACGAAATGAGAGAAAAATTGTGCGCACATGTGTAAAATTGTCTTATGAGCTTTTTTATCCCCCAACTGTTCACATTTGGCTCGGACAAAAAGAAGGATTAAAGGTGCCCCGTGTAAAGTCTAAGGTGCAGGGTCTGTTACTTTCTTGTCTCCATGGAGATGTTATTTTTTGGCAGGAATGTTTTGGTGTTTTATAGCTGAAAAATACCTTCAGATAAATTGTGCAGGCTTGCTTCTCCATAGATCTGATCATTAACATGTCCCCATTGTGATTGCCAAGTTTATACAGTGGAAAAATAGCTCCATGGAGACATGCAGGTGACAGACCCTTAACCAGAAAAGTTACACAGAGCACCTTTAAAGATCTGGTGAATTGTATTGCTTGAGAAGATCCAGCTCAAAAGGGCACTGCTACAATGACAGAGAAATGAAATGAATCAAGACAGTGTAATCTCTCATTCTTTCAGGAGTGATCCAATGTAGAGAAGGTTTCAGAGGTAGTAATTTGTCCCAAGCTATTTTCAATTTGATGGCACTGGTTCAGATCAAAAATTAAATTGAAAATGACTCCTAGATGGGAGCCGAAATGTCTTGATTTCATAAACAGTGTCCTCTGAAACCTTTTCCACATGAAAATTACAGCACAATTTATCCACAAATTATGTCAGAACCTCATGTCGTCTTGTTGTCATGGACCCAATCTTGTCTCTCCTCTCATATTTTGTGAATTGTGTCTTGTCCCTTTCCTGTTATATACTGTTGAAGTGTCCTTTGGCAAGACACTTCACCCTCCTTGCCTAGTATATAATGTTATGTGTGAGTTAGTGGTGGTTAGAAAAGCAGATGCCACAGACTGGTTGCCTCAGTTCCTTCTATCTAACCCAGGGCAGCTGTGGCTACAGTATCATATCACCAAAAGGGGCAGAGTCAATAAATAATGCACTCTTAGACTACAATACTATGGCGATGATGACAGTCTGGATAGAAGACGCAAAAGTGGCATCGCGTCTTCACTTTTTATTCACGTTTAGACAAGCATTTTCGGAAGGAAATCTGCGGGTATACGGTGACACAAAAGTGTGTGGAATTCGATTGGGTATGCATGCCAGGTGGCATTTACTTAAAGCAACAAGAACATTTTTGGACATGCAGAAGTTTTCATGCCACGCATTTTCATCAGCTACTCCTTCCACAAAGTTGTCCCACCATCGACTGGTTCTCTCAGGTCTCGTCCATAGCCGTCTGGCTCACCTGTGATGAACTGGTGCATCCAGACAGGTAAATGCAGATGCTTCTATGTTCACTAATAGTATCTCTGCGTATTCTGTACATTTGTTGGGACATTTGTTTCTGTGTACTGTATGTATGTGACATAAAAGCATACACATCGTGAGCAGATCTGAACAGAGTTTTGCGTCTTAGGCAGTGCAAACAGAAACGCTACAACTTTTCCACCCTGGAGGGTCCTTTCAGATCTTTGCGTTTTAAGCCCCAAAAATTAGAAAGTCTGGTGCCACCTAGTACCTCTGCTCAATTTCATTTCTCCCAAGTGACTAGGTTAGGAATCACAATACACTAGACGGTTCGCAAAAACCCCAGAAGTACGAAATAGGGCACCAGCCAATCAGTGAAGAACCATACATTCTGTGTTGGCAACGATTCCCGAGATATAGGATTTAAAGCTGGAACAAAGAGAATGTTCAGTGAATTTTTTCAAGGGGAAAGCCCTTCTTCCTACGGGATTTGGGAAAAGCTTAATATACCAGTTAACCCCGTTAGCTGCGCATTACATATGTCACAAACAAATAGCAGCATTTGGTTAAATGAAAAACAGTACCTGCCTACTGTCAAGCGAACAAATTCTAACATCAGCCGGTTTCACTTTGAAAAAAACGTCTGATGAATCAGGGTACCCAAAAATGCCATCACCATCTGCACGAAAGGCAGATCCAGTAAAATATTTTGTAGTTTTTACCCGCAAGCGTTAACGCATAAACAGGCCCTGAGTATCTTGAAAGTTGCGATATAAATCCTATGCATTATTATGATGATGAAACCAGAGCATATGAGAGAAAAAAAATGAACATGCAAATTACACAGAGAGAAATCACATGTGAATTGAACCTGTGACCTTCTTGTTGTAAGGCATGATGCTAATCCCACAGATGCAGATAATATCCATTATTGAGAAAAAAAAATCCATGAATACTTAATAAAGCAGATATTTCTGGTTTAATTAGGTCTTGTCGATGTAATCCCTCACTTGTCCAGGAGCGGTCCATGGTGGATTCCAATCTGTTGTAATAAGTTGCTGCTGTCACCCCAAGTTTGTGAAGACTACAGACTTTGGTGAATATTTTCTTCATTTTGTTGGATTGGTGATGATTTTTTTTCAGGCAAACTGCAGGTAAATCAGTTCATCTTATCCACTGGGTCAAAGGACTGTACAATCACAGCTCACACTAATGTCATTGTGTCCTTTGGCAAAGCACTTTTTGACAGTAGACACTTGCTTTTGAATGTGTGCGAATGGTTAGTTAATGTTAAAGAGCTTCAAGTGCCCACGGGAGGTAGAAAAGGTTGAATCTGACCATATACGACCATTCCTACCAAACACACTTCATTTTAGATCTGGTTGTTTATTTACCTGGGCAGCAGTGACCACACGCTTTGGCAAAACTTTACAAAGACGACGAGTGGGTTTAGAACCATATCCTGTCTCTGAGATTCCAGACAGAGTGATTGACATTGTCCGTTCCTGTAACAACACAAAGAAAGAGAGAAACAGCCAAGATTTCTGCAGCATCAACAATCGAAGCACCAAACTCTTAAAGGAAGTTATACATTTTGTTCTGAATGTTACGAGAATTTTCAAGGGATGTCTTCTGCATTTGAGCTGTGTTTGGACTGTCCCATGTTAGAACAGAGGTTTTTCACACTATGGTCCAGTCCCTTTTGGATCTAGAAGGGACTGGTTGGTCACGCAAGTTGTTTATTAAAGGTGCACTGTGTAACTTTCCTTTTGGAGGGTCTGTCATGATGGAGATGCTGTTGCTTTGCCTGGAATTTTTCATAATATGGTATTAAACGTTTCTCTTTCTATGGAGACAATGGAGACAAATGCCATGCCAGTGTACAGGTCCGATTAATGGAGAGGTACCTTTTATTGTAAAAACATATTAAATAAGAAGCTAATTTAATGTCATACTATGGTACATTCCAGTAAAACTAATAATCTCCCTGGCATATCTCTATGGACACAACCAGGGCTGGATTCTTGCCAGAAAAGTTGCTCAGTGCATCTTTAACTGTGCATGTTGAAAAGATACTCAGAAATCAATGTGTCAGTGTATTGTTTTGCTTTTTTATGTTTATGTTCAAACATTTATTATTATTATTATATGTATTTTTTACCATATCGTATGACATTTTTCAGTGGCAGGTCCAGTTCTCTCCGAAGCTTATTTCCAATCCCTCTCCGGCTCCCGCTGCCGCTTGGAAACTCCACCTCCAGAGCAGAGCGGAGCTAATGTAGTCACTGACAGCGTGGCCGTCCCCCTCTCCTCTTTCTCCCTCCCTCCCTCTCTCTCTCTCTCCCTCTCTCTCCTCTCATATCAGTCTCCAGCTTTTCACTCTCATTCGCTGCCTCCCATTCGTCCACTCTCCTCCGCTCTGCTCGTCGCTTTATCAAACACTCCGCGCATGCATGCTCTCTCTCAGTTCGTCCCTCTCCTCCTCTCCCTCCTCTCTTTCAGTCCGACTTCTTTGGAGGACATGCCGCTTCTTGTCATCCCTCTTGGACATCTCTCTTTCCGCGCTTCTTTAGATGAATTTAACAGCGATGCAACAGTCTACAGTCTACCCTCCGCATAGCCACCAATCAAGACATTTCGGGGGGATCTGAACCTCTCCAAAAACCAGAGTCCTGGGTGCATTGGATATTCACATTCTTGCGTTGTGCCATCTCTGGAGAATGCCCAAATTCTCCCCAAAGCAGGAATACAACTCCTACCCTCGCTACATCTTTCTCTTCAATATTTTCAACCTACTTCTTGGGCACATTGCAGTCAGATTTTTCCAATTATCCCAATCAGAAGGCATGTCGGAGGGAATAATTCTTGCTCTCATGTACTTTTGCTTCTAAAAAAACAAGACTTTAATGAAATAAAATTCCAAAAAGAAACAGTGGATTGTACATACTTGGAGAATTTTACCTTCTCTGCAGCGCTGTGAGCTTTATTGGGTTACGACTTTGGGATTTTGGACATCTCTCGTAAAGGTAGGATTGACTTAATATCGCAAGCTCTTCTGTTTCTATAATCTGGTTGCTACACTATATTCTCTGTAGTCTCCACAGCTCTCTGGCTGTCCTGCTTGTTATGCAGTGGTCCCTGTCTGTAGCATTACCCTCTTGATTTAGTGAGTCCACCACTGTCTATGCGGTTGCTCGCTTCAAATGAATGGGACGAGATGCACGACCATGAGGTGTTGACAGGGGTTAAGTGGCCTGTTCTATTCTGCCGGGTGGTTTTGTTGATCTAACTCGAGAAAGACCTAGTCTTGGAGTTTGATGCATTATGGATGTAAGAATCATGGCAACTTGTATGAATACACTGTTAAAGGTGCACTATGTAACTTTTCTGGTGGAGGGTCTGTCAAATGCTTTTCTCCAGGAAGATGTTTCACAGTATGGGATTATATCTTTTCTCTATCTTCGTGGAGACCAAACCAGATCAAGTTACAGGTCAGATCTGTGGAGAGGCAACCCAGCTCACAGTCAGAATCTCAGTTTTTCCAGGTATTTTTGTGCAATAAAACCACCTGTAATTGAATAAATGTAAGGTAGAGCTGTTTAATGTTATACAGAGCAATGGCATATCCATAAAAACAAGAAGGTGACAGACCTCCAACCAGAAAGTTACACAATGCACCTTTAAGTACAGGGTCGGGAGTTTCAGTCGGGAGCCAGCATAATACTTACACTTGTAATTCTCAAAGGTATTCCAAGGTTTTTATTTCCATTCTAGTTTATCTAAAAACTAAATAAATATACAAATAAACATTTTTTTTGTCCAGTTATAGACCAAGTTTGTTCCAGATTTAGTCAATATAGATTTTAATACCAATTTAATACCGACACTTGGAATGCAAAAAATGTTTTAAAGGTAGATTGTAATTGTTGCATTTGTAATTCAAATTTTAGTTTATATAATTTCATGCCCACAGAATGAACACTGATTGAGACTTGCTGGTTACAAGGGAGGCAATGTGGTGGTGACATCTTTTTTACTGAAGATAATTTTGAATCAGTTTTTGCACAGTTTTATACCAGATTTTATCATTTCTGTCAAAACATCATTGTTCCAACTCTATTTATTATCAGTGTTCTGTTTGACCCTTTTTGCTGTCAGTGTGGGAGTTGTATCATCCTTCAAAAATACACAGGAATTTATTCAGAACAAAAAAAAGACTGTCCTTGACTTAAAACTTATGATATCTGGTCCATTTTTGCTGTGTTAAATGTGAATATTGTCCAGAGCAGAGCCAAGATTTCACTATAGAAAGGCTTAGAGTTTATTGTATTGCTTGTGCAGAGATGGTCGCACCCAAACACAGAAAGCATGCCAGATTTTGGGCTTAACTGACGCTTGTTTCATGTTGGATCTTGGCAACCCAATTTTATCCTTTGTTTCATTGTGACCCACTTTTTACTATGCACCAAATTTGCAACTTTTTACAAGACACATTTAAAATTCACAATTCAAGCCATTAGGTTTTCTGTATAATTAAAGGTGCAGTATGTAACTTTTTGGTTGGGAGTCCGTCACCTGCTTGTTTCTGTGCTGCCCTACAAAGGAAAAAGACCTTAAACTTGCCAGAGTGTGAAACTGAGAAAAATGACTTTAAAGTTGTAAAGCAGTGGTTTCTCGTATGGTTTTGAATGTTACGGTTGTTATATTTTCTCGTTGAAACAATCAAACTGGCTCACCATATTTTATTCACATGATAAAGGAGGTCTCAGGTACCCCCAGTCTCACATTAACTCATTTTTGACCAAAGATTATGTTACGGGGTTCTGCCATTGCCATGTTCTGCTTGAAATGTTCTACAGTATGACATTAATCAGCTCTAATGTACATTTATTAGACTGCAGGTGTTTTTATAGCTAAAAACACCTAGAAAAACATCCATTCTGACAGTGAGCGGGATTGCCTCTCCACAGATTTGACCTGTAACTTGGTCTGGTTTGGTCTCCGTGAAGATAGAAAGGTTTAATGTCGTACTGTGAAATATTCCAGACAAAGCATTTAGTGCTAGCCAGGCTGACGCCACCTAGTGCCTCCACTCAATTTCATTTCTCTCCAGCGACCAAGTCAGGAATTGGAGTATACTCGACGGTTCACAAAAACCCCGGAAGTGCGAGTTCGGGCACCAGCCAGTCAGCGAAGAGCCATACAGTCTGTGTTGGCAACGATTCCCGATATCGAAGATTTAAAGCCGGAACAAAAAGAATGTTTGCTGAATTTTATCAAGGGGAAAGATGTTATTTATACGATTTGGTGCATTACATACGTCACGACCAAATAGCAATGATTGGTTAAATGAAAAAAAGTACCCGCATACTGTCAAGCGAACAAACACTGCGAAGTCAGATGGTTTCACCCTCCATCAGAAAAGTTACACAATGCACCTTTAAGCAAAACTTTAAAGACAAACAGAAGTATAGAAATATAGTGGTAAAATATATATCTCAGCTATATACAAGAGGTCGTAAGGAGAAACAATGCAAAGATGAAACAGTGATTGACAGGACATAGGGTGATCTATTACATAAGGGTGAGTTGTTGTAGAGTTGAGTGCACTATGGTATGAATATAGTCTTGCATCGCTCACAGTTTGAGTCCTAACCTACCATTTGGGAATCCCAGCCTATATCCCATTGTTTCCACTTTACTGTTCAGATCTGTCCATCAGTTTACAGTGAGTACATCCATCTCCATGTGCCAGCGATCTCCTGCCAACTCCAATGACAGCGCTGTGTTTGGCCCGCGTATACTATATGAAGTAATCACCTCGTCTACAGGCTCGTTCCATGTCAAAGATTACCACACATACGTCCAAATGGAGCCAAGTCGCACTAAATGGACCGCAGACTTCACTTCCTGTTACCATTGGACTTTTCCTGCCTGGATTCATGCAGAGACTTAACAAGATCCTGTTCCGAGGAAAATGGAATGAACACATTTTACGGTCTACAGTAATTTCTGCATCACCGTCTTTTGCATTTGCGGAGAAATTAGGTGTGAAAGGTGGGTTTAATGAAGTAAAAATTGATGAAAAGAAAAAAAAAAGACGTGGTTTTCAGAGCAGCTAACAGACAATCCCATGTGTTTGACTGAAATAAATGGAAAAGCCATGTAAATGTGTCTGTGGACATGTAGGAAAATTGCTCATTTTGATGCATTTGTGCTGAATATCTGTTTATCAAGCGTCTATAGCTTAAAATTGAGATGATGGACAGGCTAAAATTGCAAATCTTTAAAACTGGTTTATAGTCAATTTCTCTGTGATTACCGGGCCTATCCACGTGGAAAAACAGCATTATTCATACACAAAGGCTGTGTGTATGAATAATGGTGCCTGTGTTTGCCTGGGATCCAGAATACACACATTTTCAATACTTTACAAAGACATGATTATGGTCACTGGTGCATCTATACCCGTTTTCAGATAGCCGTGATTGACAGGTGGATTAGCCAATCAGTAAAACCCATGGTCGCCTGTATCGGAAAAAGTAAAGGAAAAAAATTATCACAGGGGACTGAAAAACATGGATTTCTGTCAAATCAATGAGCGAAGCATTAAACTCTGATAGTCTGAGGTCAGATAAATTTGATTTTGTTTGTAAATGAGACACTGCTTTAGACGCAACCATAGACTGTATATATAAATGGACATAGCTAACCTGCAAGTCAAGCCATACCAAATCAGAAGTGAGCATGGGCAAACTTCCGGCTCCACTGACTCCGACTCCAATTCACTTTGTGTTGAAGAAACATTTTAGCCAGGATGGCGCCACCTAGTGCCTCTGCGTGTGGACCAGATTATGTCAGTCTATATAAAAAAAACACAGATTTGTTCTTGATTTGCCAGGCAAGCACTATGTAACTTTCCTGGTGTAGAGTCTGTAACCTGCTTCTCTCCATAAAAAAGATATTGCTTTGCCTATATTCCAAGGTTATTAGCCTGATTCATCAGCCTGTTTCACTTTGTAGAAGCCGTCTGACCTCACAGCATTAGAATTTGTTCACTTCACAGTAAGCAGGTACTTTTTTTCATTTAACCAATCGCTCCTCTTTGGTCGTGACGTATGTAATGCGCTGCTAACAGGGCTAACTGGTATATTAAGCTTTTTCAAAATCCTGCAGGAAGAAGGGCAATAACGTCTTTCCTCTTGATCAAATTATCCGAACATGCACTTTGTTCCGGCTTTAAATCCTCGATCTCGGGAATCGTTGCCAATACAGAATATATGATTATCTGGTGCCCGAGCTCACACTTTCGGGGTTTTTGCAAACGGTCTAGTGTATTCCTGACCTAGTCGCTGAAGAGAAATTAAACTGAGTGGAGGCACTAGGTGGCGCTAGCCTGGCTACCAAGGTATGGCATTATTGTTCAAAAATAACTTGTACATCGATGTAAACATAAAACATACTTACAGTGAGCTGGGTCTCCTCTCCACAGATCTGGTCCAGTGCCACCATCTGTTTGTTTTCATGGCGATAGATAAGTTAGATACCACAGTGCCAGCACTAGCTCTTTTGGCGTCGTACGCAAGATTTCTAATGGCGGTCTACTCATACAATAATACAGAGTGTAATATTGGGTACTTTTGCCAAGATAAGCATTTGCTCGTAAATTAGGGGTCCCTGAACAGAATACTGAATTGATTTTGCAGCAGGTATTTTTGTAAGCGAAGGTTAAAAACAGTGAATCTACAAAAGTGATATTCGATATACACCTGCACTGAAGGTATGAGCTCTTATTCCAGTGTCATGATTTCAAACTAAACCGGATGCCTTTTACAACTCTCATCTTCAGGAAATAACAGGAGGAAACAACATTATAACAGATCAGAAAATAGCGTAATATGGGGCTTTTAACTATCCTGCCGAGTATCAGAGGAAGTGAACCCACATGTCTCAAATCGCATATTTTATTTAATTGTGAACACCCCTTCACATTATTTTGTATGATAAGAATTTAAAGTAAAGTAAAGGCAGATTCAGAAATAGAATCTAGTCTGGAGTCGGAATGAGTTTTGCAGTTGGTTGATCTGCTGCATCAAAGACAGTGTGTGGAGAATGAGAATGGATGTGACTTTAGCTGTGGACAGAAAACAGAGCAGAGGGTGAATCAGCAGCACGGATTTCAAACCAGTACCTATGCAAAGGTCTGGTTAATATTTTACAGTTTTCCTCAGATTTGTAGATCCAGAGTTGACTAGGAATTGTCTGTGGTTAGTGCTTGATCGTCGGCTGTGCGTGGGTTTCTTCCAGGCACTCTGATTTAAACATGCATCCTGCGTAGTGGTGGACTCAGTTTTGTTTGTTAAGTAAAAGCACAGATACCAGCGCAAAGAAATACTCAAGCAAAAGTATCACATGAAAAATCTACTCAGTTAAAAGTGTAGTACCTGTACTACCTGTACCTGTTTAAACATGTATTTAAAGAGTAAAACGTATTTTGCTCAGATTTTGAGCTCTAATAAATCTTCAAATATAGTGATTTTGATATAAATTTTTGCTGAATTATGTTCAACAGAAATAATTGAATAGCTGTTTTTATTTATACACTTTTTTTTTTTTTTTAGCTCAAACTACAAACATGTTCAAACTATTATAATAACAAAATACAGTAATTTTCAAACATGTAGTGGAGTAGTAAGTACAGACACCTAAGATTAAGTACAGCACTTTTACTTTGTTTGGTATTTGATGTAAAAAAGGATGAGTCATAAATCTAATCCATCATAAACTTCAACTTTCAACTTTTAGGTGACACAGTTCAAACTATGTTCAGTGCAAACTTTGTATATATATAATTTTAAACACAACTGAGCTCATTAACACTTACTATTTTAACACTTGCATTTGCATTTGAACACACATAGCTGTCTGAGGTTTCGCCAATGGTCTCCTCCGCTTTCCACTCGAGAATTATCCAATGACCTTCTTCTTGTATATCATCCGTGATGACCTCTATCTCTGGCTCGGCACCAGCATCATCCAGGTTGATCCTAGATAGACTGACGGTTCTGTACAATGACTGTACATTCTACAGTGAAAATGCCGCACGTGCAAACCGGTGCAATTTCCTTTCATTTCTGTCTTTTTTTTCTGTCAATCTGATTTAAAGTACTTGGGTCAAAACGTACTCGAGTAAAACAAAAATTACCTATTTCAAAAACTACTAAACTAAATTACAAATTACTCATAAAAACTACTCAGTTACAGTAATGTGAGTAAATGTATTTTGTTACTTTCCACCCTTGGTAACATAACATGGTTTAAAGCTCACAAGAGTCAATTTTGTGCAGTATAGGACCTTTAAAGTGAACCTTAACCATGTAAACTTCTGTAGTTATAAACAGGTCTAAAGGCTGGTCTTCACTGCCCAGTTTTGGCCTAAAATATTTTGCAAGTATAACTTTCTATCACAGTTCACCAAACATAATTATTACAAAACTAAAGTGAGCATCTTCAAAGTGGTATTTAGATTTGAAAGAGTTGTTCTTGGTGCTGTGTGGTTGGTCCCAGCTGGTGTTTGGTAATGAATGTGTTTTTCCCTGGAGCAGCGTCATAATGAGCTCAGAGGCCCTGTCACTTCAGTCTGAGCTGGAGCTGCTCAGGACGGAGCCGCACAGATGTTTTGTTCAGAAAGACAAAAGTACACACTCTAAATGAAGCCTCACTAAAATAAAGAACAATATAATTTATTGTTTAAATGTCTTTGAGGTTCCACTGCAAAAAAAAGTCACAGAAGCGATCTTAATTTTACAAAGAATGTGTTCCAATATTAAAGGCACTGTACCTGATTTCTGCTGGTCCAAAGTTATTCCTCACTTTATGCATCTGGAGTATCCTAATTATCACCACAATTCAGTAATCCATGTATTTTCTGCCAAATTGTTTAGGCCCAGGACACAGATGTAAGAGTGTGAGCAGGGACGCCCAGACTTCCCAGACCCCAGACACTTCCTCCAGCCCTTCAGGGGAGACACCACGGCGTTCCTAGGCCAACCAGGAGACATAAACCCTCCAGTCTCATAGTCTTCCTCTCAGTATGGAGGAGCATTGGCTCTACTCTGAGCTTTCGTGAGACTGAGTTCTTGAGCCTTTGCCATTGAACTCAGCTCCTTCTTCTCCACAACAATCCGATACAGCGATCGCTTCACTGCAGACGCTGGATTGGGTCCATGCCAGCAAACACTTACTGATTATCAGACTATAAAATGCTGATTAAAGAATCTAAAAGACATCAAGGCTTATATCATAGCTCTGTACTGGGGCAAGACACATTTTCATCAAATCCATGGGAAAATCTGGTTCAGACTCTATAACTAGTAAAGCCCACTGGCTGACAACTGATCAAACCCAGTGCATTACCCAGAGATTCAGTCAAATCCATCTAGTTTTGCTCGTGTTAATTTTTATTCTATCCAAATTTCATGAACTACATCTTACTTGAAATAAACGCCACAACTGCACTTGTGTGGAACCATCAAAGGATGAATGAATCCAAATTCAATATTAAAATCGTTTTTGCTGATGGCTCAGGAGCTCTGCCAATATTTGAAGACAGCTACAGTGTGTAGCAATAGCTCTTTAACACTAAAGACTAAATAAATGAGCTGTTAGCAAAACTCACTAGATACAGCCAGAACACATCAGTGAGGATGAAGCATCACCACAGAGGAGCATCTTAAAGGAGAGCCCCACCACCTCATGACATCACCAGTAATTTTTATTTATTTATTTATTTGTATTATTATTATATTACAGGTAGGTAAATAAAAAAATATATAAATCATAAAAATACGGACTTAAACAATATTACTCTTTGTGCTTTGTTTGAAATCTATGAGGACCGAGCTGCCAGTTCTTGATCAAACCTCCATGCCTTTAAAACATGCTAAGGGGACTGTCACCTTTAATTAAATTGCTGGAAGAACCAGGAAGTGCAAGGACAGCTGGAGGAGAGCGTCAGAAAAACATGTCCGCTGCCACCGCAACCTGACGCCAGCACGCCCAGACAAAAACATGAATAATTAATGCATTTATCTGCACAAAATATGAAACTAGCACATCCTCTTGGCTCTGCTGGAGTGTACGCACGCTACAAACTCACCTCCAGGTCCTCAGGCATGCACATGTATGAGCTGTAACCGCATTAAGGTGCAATTTGTAACTTTTTGGTTGGAGATCTGTCACCTTCTTGTTTCCAGGGATATGTCATTGCTGCACTTCAAATGGTCCACAATATGACACTCACTAGCAGGGACCACACCACAACAGTGGAATACAATAAAGATATTTACTGATGATGGATAGATGTAATGGCTGGGAGGAGACTCAGGATCGCCCAGCCGATTCCTTTGTAGATGATGTCTTCAGGCTGAAGGATAGACACGGGGTGGAAGGGAGGGGGTTGAGAGAGCGGAGCCAGACGGTGCTGTCGGGATAGACCCTATAAATAGGGCTTCTGGGTAATTGGAGGGGTGTGGTTGAGCTGAGCTGTGACTGGCTGGAGAGGAGCAAGGGGGGGGGGGGTTGAGGTGTGGTCCTGCTCCTGAATCTCAGTCAATCATATTCACTCCACTTCAACAGCTCTACCTTACTTTTATTCAATTACAAGTGGTTTTATAGCTCTAAAATATTGAGAAACATTGATTTTTTTCAGACTGTCAGTGGGGTCGCCTCTCCATATATCTGACCTCTACTCTTGTCTGGTTTAGTCTCCATGAAGATCGAAAGAGTTAATTTCATACTGTGAAACATTCCAGACAAAGCAATAACATTTCCATGAAGAAAAGCATTTGACGGACCCTCCACCAGAAAAGTTACACAAAGCACCTTTAAACCTGAGAGTTGATGGGATGCCAGCGGTCAAACTATGTCTCTCGGAAAGCCTTTAAACTCCTCCTCTGATTTAGTTTTAGCGGTTTGTCCTTGTCTCTCCTCGAGTCTCACACTTTTAATGAGACAGATGGATAAATAATCAGGTTTTATGTGGAAGTCTGTGCAAAACAAAGCACTTTTTATTGTTTTAAAATGTAATTCTTGACGCATTTGCCAGAAGTGTGTTTCGTCGATCATGAAAGCTATTAATTCTGTCGCCGATGAATTTTAATTCTCAAACCATGAAATCTGGAATAATTAGTATTCTTGATGGAAGAGCTGTTTTATGTTCACTCATTTTAACAAGCTTTTAGTATCGTGACAACCGCGGAAATTATAAAAATGGGTTTATAGCTACAATATCTTGGTCAAAAACTAATATTCATTTGTCTAATCAGCATTTACGCCACACACAGACAGCTTATTAATGCAAAATGGAAAACTCAGTGTGATTTTTCTGATATATCTGGATTACATCTGTGACATATATTCCAAATATTCAGTTCACAGAGAACATTTCAAACTAACCTGGGAGCTTTGACACATAAGAAAAGACTTGACTGAACCGTTAAAATAATACAAGAATCCAGTGCATTTCAGTCCAAACTTCAGTGTACTATTATTACAAAACTTTACTATTTTGTTTATTTTTGTGGCATGTTTGTGTAGATTTCAGCACATTTTCTGTTCTGTGTTATTGACTCCAGGGGTTTTCAGTCAATAGCTCACAACCACTGTCCACACCTGCCCTAAAAGAATACTATGATGTTTGTAAGGCATTGATTCATACATTTTGCATCTTGAGATTAGCTGAAAACCTAAACAACAAAATATAAAACTCATAACAGAGTACTGAAGACTCTATACTTAAAGATGCACTATGTAACATTCTGTGGAGTATTCCATTTGCTCGTCTCTGATGTTATTGCTTTGCTTAGAATGTCCCTCAGTATGGCATTCCTCATATCTGTCTCCACTGTAAAGCAGGTGACACCACCAGGTTTCAGATCAGATCTGGGGAGAGTAAGTTTAATGCTATACTGTGGAACATTCCAGGGTAACTTTGCGGGTAACAAATGTCAATGCAGCTCTAATTTTCAGGACATCATTTGAAATGAAAATATTTTTTGATTGATGGATTCATGAATGTTTAAAGCATGTGCTGGGATGCATTTGGAGCATTGAGGATTTAATGATTTTGCCCGAGTACTTTAGTTTTCATTTTGTAACATTGCTGTGTTTTTGTGGATTAGGTTCTCACCTGTCAGTCCAAACTCTGGGACCTGGATATTCTCTACATGTCACTCTTCAATAGTTCAACAGTTCAGAGACTTGTCTTTTCACTCGTCTGTGTCACACTGGTGTTTGGAGGAAATGGCTCCACTCACTGCCCTGAGGTTAGAATTTTTTGTTTATCATTTTTGAGAATTTGCAAACCACTCTGCCACTCTGCACACTTCTAATTCATTGACTCTTGGCACGCTGTGCTTAAGTATACTTAGATTAATAAGTGCAATCTCAAATTAGGTATTGCAGTAGCTCCGTAAATTGAGACACTCACAGCTTCACAGCTGTGAGCCAGTGTACTGGCTTCACAAAGTTGTTGCCAATTAGCCAGGCACCTTGTCAGTGTGCTCTTATGATGTGTGACTGGCTCTGAAGAAACTGGAGGCTGTGGTGTTTTACACTGACACATTTCATGTCAATTTAAGCTAGCACCATGTACAGTGCATGACAAACTGTGAATTATGATGTCCCATTCATTCATTTTTAGAAATAGAAAAATATTTATTCAGATCTTATCCATCCATTTTCTTCAACTTTATCTGGGGCTGGGTTGTGGAAGGAGCAGTCTGAGCCGGTATGCCCATAGTTCCTTTTCCACACACACTTCTTCCAGGTTTTCCTGGGGATTCCGAGGTGTTCCCAGACCAGCCGAGAGACATAATACCTCCAGCGTGTTCTGGGCCTTCCCCAGGACCTTCTCCCAGCGGGAAATGTCCGGAACACCTTTTGGTCATTCCCCAAATTATCATAATGTAACACAGACTGACGGTATAAAGACATTTGTCTTTGGACTCAGCTCCTTCTTCACCACAACAGTCCCATAATAGCGACCACATCACTACAGATGCTGCACCAATCCACATGTCAATCTTTCCTTCTTTCCCTATTCTCAACTCATTTCATTTCATTTTCTTAAGTCCTATAACCATTTTGAAATACAAAAGAGTAATTTACCAAACAAAAAGACTGATTCCATTAACCATCCTCTATGCATCCATTTCATGTTTATGGTATGCAGATAGCTTGACTTCTCTCTCTTTATTTCTCTGCCTCTCTCTTTCTCTTGGGGGCTTGTGTTGTTGCACTTTTTTCTCACTAATTACCCGCCAACCGTCCCCACTAATTGTCAGAGCGCATTTTCATTTGAAGTCTATAAATATCCAAGAAGGCGAAGGAGGCACGGGCCAACACGGAGGGGGTCATAGGAGCTTTGATGTTGAACCTAACCTGCAGCCAGCCCTCCTCTGCGGGGACTGCATGCTCTTTACAACCGTGAAATACACCGAGGATTTTATAATTACTCCAAACATAGCTTCATATATGGTCAGCTCTGATCCAAGATGGTATTTTAGACTTGGGGAGGGTTTTTGAGTGTAAGTGTGTGGGTGGGCACTGACAGATGGTGAAACAAAAGTGGAAAGAAATGATGTGGGTTTGTAATGCAAATGAGAGAGGGCAGAATTTGAATTAGAGGTGACTCAGAATGCAGTATTTAAGATTCATTGGGTTCAGTGATATTGTGTCCAGGTCATAAAACAATGAGAGGTTATGGAGAGAAGAAGAACACAGCGGAGAACTTTAACCATGATAGAAAAACATCTGTTATTGTTAAATGTTTGCCTTAAAATCCCTGACAGGTCAGACTACTAATTTTACTAAAACACTGTTGAGATCATTAGATTTAAGACCTGACTAAAGATTTCTCTCTTTTTTTTTTTTTAGGTTTCACAATTTACTTCCTAATTGGAAATCGGGAAATCACATTAGGAGTTACATAACTGTTAACTAGCAACGATGAAGTACACTGGGCCAAAAGATCTTTACTTTGCTGAAATGATGTTTAAAGTATGAGATAATTGTGTCTTGCGTGTTAATTGTGCCAAACTTTTGGATCGAATTCTCCCTAGTATCTCAGCAACGTGCCTCTACTTCCTGAAATTTTACACATATTTTTCAACTTTTCTTCACAAACTGCTTCTTGATCAGTGTAAAACTAAACAAAATATATTCACACCAGGTTTTATCCCACCAAATAAAGTCAAAAGAATCATCAAACCTGTCAGACACTATGTTCCAGGCAACAGTGAGGTTAGTCATTTGTGGTAATGGAACATTATGAGTTTCAATGTCAGAGCCTTTTAGCTGAATTAATTTAAATATATGTGGCCTAAATAGTAGTGTTGTAGTCAAGACCGTATTAATTGAGACAAAGACCTGTCCGAGACCACAGAGTCCCGAGACCAGGACAAGACCAAGACCTCTGAGGGTCGAGACCGAGACAAGACCAAGACCAAACTGATAACATCTTTATAATTTTCTACATTTATTTGTATTTTACAGTTATTTTAGCACATATATATCAATGGTTTTATAAATCTATCTCCGCTTTATCATTCGTCGAGCGCCAGACAAGACCGAGTCCAAGCACCTTCAAGAACGAGACAAGACCAACACTACAAAAAAAAAGAAAAAACAATCTTGAGGCCAGTCTCCAGTACTATGACGCTACTAAATGGTTTGGCTAAGCATATACTTAACATTAGCATAATTAAATGTTATTGATTATTTAATGTTATTGATAAATTTAAAGGTGCACTGTGTAACTTTTTGGTTGGGGGGTCCGTCACCTTCTTGTTTTCATGGATATATCATTGCTGTGCTTTGAATCTTAAATAATATGATCATTAAACAGAATTACCTTACATGTGCTTTTATTGCCAAAACTACCTAGAAGAAGACTTGTAACTTGGCCTTGTTTTTGGTCTCCATGATGATAGAAATTAATGCCATACTTTGAAACATTGCAGACAAAGCAATAACATCTCCATGGAGAAAAGCAGAAAAGAAAAAGTTACAGAATGCCCCATTAACCTGTAACAAACATATACAAGTGGTGATTAGCTACTCAGATCCTCTTTTTGTTCATATACGCCACAGTTGATCTCATGTGTGAAATGGGAGTCCCAGTTCCCAGCTCGAGCGGCGTTCCAGGGAATTTTCTCAAGTCAGAGTTGGAAATATCCCAGTTACCTCGAATGCACCATAAGGCTCTTCTCTCTCTGCTTGAACCATGCCAAACAAAAAACTGTTTGGTAAAGTTACACACAGGCAGTGGATTTCACATGTATCTCATCCAGCAAAGTCTCTGATTGGATACAGGTAAATGTAAAAAGTATGGCCCTTAATTAAAAAAAATGTCCATGTTAAATTTGTGGAGAGGTGACCCCACTCAAAGTAAAAGAAAAAAAAAGTATATTTTGGAGCAATAAATAACACCTGGAGTTGAATAAATGCAAGCACACTAATTTAATACCAAACTGTGAACCATTTAAACCAGAGCATTAACATCTCCGTGGAGACAAACAAGTTGCTGACCCTCTCCAGAAAAATTACACAGTGCACCTTTGACAAAATCCCTTTTAAATTTCAAAGCCAATGTAATTTAGTCTCATAGTCGCAAACTCATTTGTGTTTTATGGAGTAAGAGGCGTTTCCCTGAACTTGAAGGAGTCAGGTAAGGACTCTTTAATATTGCAAATGTAAAACGCTGTGCTAGTTTTTACTCAAAAGACAACATTAATCTCAAAGACTATATATCTCCTAAAATCATCTGAAAATGCTTTACAAGAAAAAATGACCAATCAAATCCAGACTTTTCGCTTGTTGCATCATATATTACTTCAAAACTTTGCTTGTACGGTGGTGTGGCCAAGAAGAACTGCGGAATTAGCTTTGATAAATATGTTTTGCCACTGTTTGCCGCTAATGTCCAATTGGATGCTCTTAGTCAAGACACTCTCTGCCAAAAAGCTCCAAAGTGTAGCACTCAAATTAAAGTGGAAAAAAAAAAAAAACTCTGCCAGACACAAAATATAAGTCGTGTCTTAAAAGTAACCTTGAGTTTGAGAAGTTTCAAGAATGAAATCTGTGGATTCTCTCAGCTTTATTTCTCACTCTTGACCCCCTCTGTACCATGTATTCAGTTATATCACATGTTCGCTATCTTTCCTCTATATCAAATTTTCGCTATTTCTCCTCTATAGCCTGTATTCACTCTCTCTCCTCTATACCATTACTGTCTCTTCTCTGCGTCATATATTCACTGTGCAGCAAATTAAACTGAAAAAAGCTGCCAGACGCAAAATATAAGTCGTGTTTTAAAAGTAACCTTGAGTTTGAGAAGTTTCAAGAAAGAAATCTGTGGATTCTCTCGACTTTTCAGGGATCTAAGTTATAAAGTTATAGCCTGAGGGGAATGAAACTCTCTTACAGTGCTCTATCAACGTCGACACCTGACTGTGAAATCTGTGGTGATGGAGATAACCAGTTTTGAAGACTTTTTGGGCCAAGATTTAACTACTTTTTTAAAGCATTGTTTATTTTTTGGCCTCCTATTGTCCATTTGCTGTTCTGAACGCAATTTTCTGAGATATGTTTTGTTCCAATCACATGTTTAACTTATAAATCCTGCGTATTTAAGATGAGTTCTTTTCTCAAGCAGAAAACACCCTGTTCCACCATGTGATGTCATGTGGTAATACAGGAAGTGCTCCACTGTGTTTGTAAACACCATGTACCTTCACTAGAATCATTTTGATTATGAATCGAGCCATGGAATCAGGGATGTAGTGGGCGTGGTACACAAGGGTATGCCGTTCACCCACTTCTCCCGACGTAAGATATAGAAAAAAAACTAAAATCCAAATATAAAATACCTACAACTTAAATGTCAAACCGGAGCTATTGGCAATGGTGAAAACAGGACTGAGTGTCGGGACTCATGGGGCTAAGCGCAGCCGCTGCCCGATCGCACTTTGCGGCCGCCCCGCTACATGGACTCTCTTGCTATCAAGTCCAAAGATTAGTCCTGATTTAGTCCTGGTTTAGTCTTGGGTCAGTTCTGGTTCAGTCCTGGACACATTTGTTGAAATCTGTGATTTATGGTTTGTAGGCCAATATGAATGGCGTTAATGTTAATAACATGATTCCGCATAATTTTGTGTAAAAAAAAAAAATTTAATTAATAAAAAAAAATAAAAATAAAAAAATCTAATATTACTGATGTTTGTGTTTGTACTGAAAGTTTTTTGTTTTTTTTTAAAGGCAGGTAGGTGGGCAGGATCCATCACATCGATGACGTCACGATTCACGTATCCCCACTTAAAAAATCCCCCTAGACCACTGCATGATTGACATCACAAGGTGGGGCCGAGCATTTTGAGCTTAGGAGATGTGGACAGACTAATAATAACGGATTACTCAAACATGTGAATGAATCATGTGAATGAAACAAAACACAACTCAGGGTATATTTTTGATGACGTAACAGCATTCTAATATGACTTAAAGCTTACAAGTTTTACGTAATGTAGGACCTTTCCCATTTCCTTCCAGTCGCACTTTTTCAACTGGAAAAAAATATAGTCCTTTTTAAGTACAGATTTGTTCTTAAGAGTGTTTCATACGTGAAGCTCAGTAACCTTTGAAGTGGGCACTTAGTTGAAGTACATGTCTGCCAAATAACCACTCCTCTTTCGCTATATCCATAAATATCTCTTGGTTTTCTTCCAAGTCTCCTGTTTCCTGCTCTAACCTCAGCCTCCTCACATCCATTTTTCCTCCTCTGTACCATGTTTTCATTGTCCCTCCTCTGTACCATACATTCATTCGCTCTCCTCTGTACCATACATTCATTCGCTCTCCTCTGTACCATACATTCACTCTCTCCTCTGTTCTATATAATCACCATCCCTCCTCCGGAAATGTCTAATTCCTAATCCTGTCCATTCTCATCATGAACAAAGACAAACTAAACACCTCCCTTCCTCGCGCTAATCGTAATTAGCTTTTTTGGACTTAATTTCCCACAAACATTTAACGCATTTTGTTCATACACTAATTTCTGCCAAATTAAACAAGCTTAAACGTGGCGTACTATTAAAGCAGTGATTCAGATCTTGAAAACTGCAAATGAAAACGTGTTCTCCTCCACTTTGGGATGTGGATGTTTACTTGTGTTGCCGTTAGCGATTGGGAAAGCGTGATTGAAGTAAAGTGCATGAAGCTGTAGCCTTTTAACACGGCTAATAAGGCCAAACAGCAAACATCAGGCGGTAAACACAAACTCTGCCCTCACATGAATATTTGATGAAGCAAAACCAATAATGTAGCCTTTAATGTTGATTTTGTATTGTTCTGATGTGATTATTCTCACAAGAAACACAGAGGGAGAAAGAAATGATTTGGATATTTACAGCAGAATATTTAGTTGATCAATAAAAGATCTATTATGAAGTGTAGTTGTTTCCGCTTCTTATTTGCGCCTTCGAAGTTGCATTAGGAGTGATTCGTGCATGTTTGAACAATATTTAGTCGCTTATTTTCAAGCCGATTTTATCAGCGTACACCCACTGCTCTCTACTTACAGTTTTAATTTTATTTTCTTAATGGATGATGCTCGCAAAATTTGGCAGGGCTGCATAGTCATTTCAGTAAAAAATGTAAATAAAAAGTCTGCTGATCGCTAGTGTGATGTGCAGCTATCCATCAGAGGTGCCAACAGCTACATGGCTCTTTGTTGTGACGATGTTTACAGCTACCACTGGGAACTGGAGTTTCTGAAGCTGACTTGTTTCTTTTATTAAGCAATTTTTAGATTAATATTATGATTTAAAATGTGCAAATTATTTAAAAAAATGATCCACGGGTGTCGTACGTTAAAACTGTATAGCAGACACAAGCACAGTAGGTCTTCTTGAATACCTCCTCCCCAGCTCCACCACGGCAGAAGAACCGCGGAGCACCTCAGCCTCTCCATCTCCTCTTGTGTTGAACGCATTCAAAGTATCTGCTAGCCAAAGGTGAGTATAGAGTATACTTCACAATAATATTACTAAAGGTACAATAAGCTCTGTTTTGCTCTTATTTGATGTGACTGTTTTTTATTGTTTTAGGACTTGTCAAATCAAAGCATTCATACCTTTTGTTGGTTTTATTGGTTTCTGTTTTCATGCAGAAGTTTGGAAACTGCTTATAAAGTTTATAAAACGTCCTAAAGTGGATTTGGAAGTAAAAACATTAGCGCTCCAAGAAATTATTCAAGTAAGAGTAAAAAGCATTTGGCAAAACATTTTAAGAGTCCAAACATTTGAAAAAAACTAAATCATATCTGAAGAAACAATGAAACACAAATAATTTAATAATATCAACATAAAGCTTTTGTCACTTGTAGACTTATTCACAGTGGGATGAGTAATAAAACTTTTACTTAAAGGGGCTTTGCTAACGTTTCTGGTGGAGGGTCTGCCAACTGCTTTTCTCCATGGAAAAAGAGGTTGCCAATCAGCACCATCGGCCCCTCCAATCACCATTATCACTCACACACAATCCACTTTCATACTAGGCAATGTGGGTGAAGTGTCTTGCCTAAGGACACAATGACATTTTTTGACACTGGCGCCCCACTGTGGTACCTGGAATTTCGAGCAGTGTCCCATCCTAGTACTCCCCAGACCCGGCCTTGTTTAGCTTCTGAGATCTGACAAGATCAGCCTTGGACAATTATGGTATGGCCTTTGTCTGGAATGTTTCACAGTATGGCATTAAACCTTTCTATCTTCATGGAGACCAAATCAGGTGCATGTTTTTACGAGGTAATTTTGAGCAATAGAACCACCTCTAATTGAATACATGTAAAGTCGATCAATTTAATGTCATATTGTGGAACATTCTAAGCAGAGCAATGGCATCTCCATGGAAACAAGAAGGACGGACCCCCAACTAAAAAGTTATGCAGTGCACCTATAAGTGAGAATATTGTTTCATTGCCAAACACATTGCTTAAATTAGAGAAAAAAAAAAAGAGGATGTCTGAAAACCGCTCAGAGAAGTGTGATTGTAATAGTTACTCTAATTCAAGAATAGGCTACATTAGTAAATACATAGTTTTTCATGTAAATTGGTCCAAGAACAGTTTATCTACAGGTAAAACATCACAAACCTGACATTAGCATTAGCTTCTCCCTCTCCCTGAGCCTTGGGTCCTTTGGGTGGCCGTGATTTGTGTTGTCGGTGTGAACAAAAGCCAACAGAAAGATCCCAGTGAAGGTTAGAGCTCCGGGCTGGAGGCGAGAGGAGCAAAGAGGAAGAAGACAGCGGCTTCTGGAGATCTCCTGGCATTTGATGACACAAGGAGCAGGGACAAGAGCGTAATCAGGGACTGGACAAACAGACAGAGTGAGGGCCGATGGGGACAGTTCAGCCAATGGTTTACACGAGCTTCTCGAGAGGAGGTGTGCATGAATGCAGGGTTTAATGTCCGGACATGTGACGCATTGTTCTGCACCGAAACAAAGGAGGCAGAAGAGAAGAAGAGAGCGCTGGGGGAGCTCAGGGGAGACCAGGCTTTGCTCTGTAGGAAATTGGAAAGTCATGACTTGTAGAATTTATAAATACAATGAAGCACGTTATAGAAATGCTAATGTTGTTAAAGAAGTCAAAGCAAAAGAATGAGTTGAATTTAGGGAATTGTTTATGTCTTTAAACTAAATTTATTTTCACTATACATGTTACTAACTTGCACATACGTCATAGGGCAAAGTGTTAGTAAAGAGTTGGGTAATATTTCATTTAAAAGTAGGGCTTGTAGACATTTTGTTTCAAATTTGTTGCTCCAAGAAGGACATGTTCAAATAAACATAGTGCCTTACTCTTGATTATAAAATACATGATGTTGAGGAGGTAATTTGGTGATTTTGGTTCTCCAATGATCCAATCTGAACACAAGTAGCTACTCACTTTTGGCAGAACCTATGACTAAAACCAACTCTGGTTGTATACTGTATACTTGTACAACTGTTGACTTTTTACTCAAGCCCTAAATTGTGATCCACCTTTCAATGGAAAATGTGTAATTTTTTGTTATATAGTAGGTTTCATCTAGTTCTCCTGTTGTCATGGTAGAATTTTAGTAACTTTATGTTGTCTTTTATGCTTGTATTTAGTGTAAAATGTGTGTGAAGGTACAGTATATGCAGCCCCACGTGTCCCAGACAAATTTCCCCTACATTTGACAATAAAAAAGGCCTATACTTAACCTATACCTTAAAGGCAGTTTGGTGCTCCTTGATCCTGGCACAGTGAAAAAGGTCAACTGCAGAGAACAACCTTTGCTACAGGGCCCATAAAGTGTATGTTAAGCTTATATAATGATGAAAAGGACAAAAATAACAAGTGCCCTTAAGTTACACAGTGGCATTATTGTATGCATGTGATTATGGAAGAAAGACGGGCCGTGAAAGACCACAGACACGGTTCTGTATTTAAGGCTTGCATTGAAATCCTTAATTACTTTGGGATTAATTAGCAGCAGTGGTGCCAGTGGTGGTCCATTTGGGGTAGTCTAGACACTAACAATACAGAAGACTTACAGCATAAAAGCCATGAAAGCTAATTATGAACAGCAAGTTGGGCTGAACTACAGCATCGGCTTAAAGTTTCTGGTATAGATTAGACACATAACATTTCCCAGAGCATTATGGGATAAATTACCCTCATTGATTAACATTGTGGTTAACATGACATACGCTAGGGGGCGCGTGGTATTGTGCACGAGCAGCTGGTGATAAACGTGGTGGGAAAACCAGCGTCATTTGAAGGACACGCCCTTAAATATTCATGTTTCAGGTGGCCTCACCCTTTTGCAGCATAAAGGTGCGGAACACGGCAAAATGCTGCGTTTATCTGAAGAGGAAATAATAAAGAATTACATAAAAAAGAATAAATATGTTGTTTTGGCTCATTGTAAAATGCAGAAAATGTGCCATATCGCAAAAAAAGGAATCCTTAACCATATTTCTTACATTTGTTATTTGATCTTTTATAAAGATTTTATTTTAGCTATTTATTAATTCTACTTCCAAATAACTATAGCCTTGCCTGAGCCCGGGCTCAGATGAGTTGGGGTGGGGAGTGGCGTTAGGTGCCTCGGCCTGAGCACCGCTTCCTCTGGGAAGGACCAGGTCCGGGGAGGACGGGCCACTTAGAACCAGATAAAACGGACCGGATCCGTGCTCCAGTCTTGATCTGTGCTTCAAACCAGGTTCGAACCAGGTGCCTGGGACCTAGTCCACTGCGCACTGGCCTCGTTTTTTCACGCATGGAGTCGGCGAGCGGAAGACGCGGGCTCTCAGAACAAGATTGAGCTGTGGTCCGGATGCTTGGACCTCGGAACCAGGTGCGCACTCGGACTCAGTTCACTGCGCACTGGCCTTGTTCCCCCCGCCTGGAACTAACACACGGAGGACGGAGCCGCCGAACCCATCCGGACCGGAGGCGCAGCACTGCAGCATCGCTTTGGCCAGGCCCGTCCAGACTGAAGACCCCTCGCGCTGTAGTGAGTGTTTCAACCACGTCTTTACCGCTGCTGACCGCTGATGTTACCCGAACTCAGAGCTTCTGCTCCGGGCTGGTGCAGGGAGTTGTGTCCAAAGTTCTGCTGCTGTTTCATGATGTTAGCCTCAACAAGTTATGATTGCTAAACTTAAAAAAATAAACTGCATTCTTAGCTCAGTTGATTCTTTAAAACAAATACGTATACATTTCATGCAGTTAAACATTGTTTTCTTGTGCATTTTTGGCGTTTGTTGGAAGTGGGTGAATGAGGTGCCCACTGCCCACAGAATGATGGATTTTCTAAAAAAAAATAAAAAAAAAATCCTTTGAATTACAGGTATTCTTTTTTTTTTTTTAAATAGCTAAAACAAGTATGTGGAAAAACACCCATTTGTACTGTGAGTGTGGTGGCCTTTCCCCAGGTATGACCTGGTGGTGTCAACTTGTCTCTATAGAGACATATAACTTAAATGCCATACAGTGGAACATCCCACGCAGAGCCATAATATGCAGATGCAGCTCTTTCATCTTGAGCACCTTTTATGTAGTAATTATTAAAGGATTTTTTTCCCTCTTAAAATCTGAAATAATATTGTAATTATTACAATTATAATTGTATTTATATATAATTGCTCCGCATGTGTTTTCCCCCTTTGATGCTAATTCTTATTCAAATGATGCCCCATAAAATTAATAGACTTCTTATCTTTATCTTATATGAACCTAAATCTGTAATGAGACGTGGCCACATGCTGATTTATATGAACAGTATCGCCAGATGACTTAATTAAACAGGAATATTTAACCCTGGTTTGACACTGAATCTATGAATATGCAAAAGCTCTGTACAATATCTCACAGGGCCTCATCAAACATTTATCACACTCACAGTTCACAGTCCACTTTCTTGAGTTCAGCCCTCCTTTTTGAGATGAGTTATGCTCCTATGATCTGAATGGACTTGTTTGTCAGAGGGTGAATAATTCTGATGGCTATTGATCGCAGTAAATCAGATCTTAAGTCACCTTGGTAACAGGAGGCGGGGCCAGTCTATATGTGATTATTGGAGCTTAAAACAAGGCCCTGAAGAATGACCCTTTCACTCAAACTCGGCACGCTTCGACTGCTTCTATTAATAAGACTGGACACTTGTGAAAGCATGTTTTTACTTTTACTTTAAATGTCCTATATTATGCACAATTGACTCTTGTGAGCTTTAAGCCATGTTGTAATGTTGTTACCTCCTCAAAAAGATATCTGGAATTGTGTTTTGTTTCATTCACACATGTTTTAGTAATTCTTTATTATTAGTCTGTTTACATCTCCAAAACTGTCATGTAGTGCTAGTTTTCAAGTTAACTGCTATCTTTTTACTTTTAGTTCAGTAGTGATATGCAATTCTCAGGCTGAAATTACCCAAATGATTCTAGTGGTGTATGCAATTGTAATACGATTTGAGACTTGTGTTTAAAAAGTAGGATGCTGTTCAGAGTGAGTATTAAAATTTGAGAGAAGACTGAAATATGAACTGACACATAAATACAAAAATCCTGTGCATTTTAGAACTCGCTTGTAGAGGCCTAAATTTTCTTTTGCAGCAGACAGTTTATCTAAATAACTGTCATCTTTTGTGATTTGTCATTTTGATCATAGCTCAACTAAAATTTTTATTCCAGTTACGATTAAATGTGCAGCAATATTGTAAACATAGTGATAGAGAACATGAAGCACAAGCTTGAGATAGTTTGTACCCAGGACATTGAATTTTCTGCAACACCTCTTTCTTTTCTTTTTTTTTTTTTTTTAATTCCTTTTCCTATTCCTGTTTGAGAAAACTTGAAATAGGTTCCAGAGACTTCATAAGATGCAAAACTGTAAAACCGGTGAAGTTCAAATGTACTATTTTGACCTAACACAGAATAAATTACAATAAAAATAGTTTGTCTGAAATGAGTTGGATAAAACTTGGTGGGGCCCAAAGGCATCTGAGATGTGTGGACAGACAAACGGAGGGATAATTAATGAGAGGGACAGATGGAGAGGCCGCTGATCTGTTTAAATGTGGCTCAAAGCGAAGTGAAGCCAACTGGACAGAGCCTGAGTCCAAGCAGCATGTTTGGAGCCGGGGACAGACGCTCATGCTCTCGCCCCAAATCAGACCGGAAAGTGTGAAAGATCGGCACTGATTCTGGAGTGTGGGTTTTGAACATTTTGGAGATTTGGGTGTTTTCAGATTTACAGGATTGTTAAAAATTTTCATTAAAGGTGCGCTATGTAACTGTTTGGTTGGAGGTGCGTCACCTGGAACTAAACAGCTCATCTTACATTTTTTCAATTACAGGTTGTTTCATAGCTCAAAAAAGTAAAAAAAAAAAGCATACATTATAACTGTAAGTGGTGTTACCTACATCACTGTCACCAAGTTACCTTTAACTGTTTTGAAAATGCTTTTGAAAAACAAAGCATAAAAATGTTTAATACATTTAAGAGCGCTTCCACAACACAGTCAGTGCACAACCTAAAAACTACTGCACATCACATCAGGTTTATGAAGTTGTAGTGTTTTGTTTTGTATCATGCTTTTGTATATTGGTCGATAGATTACTCAAACATACATGGATGACAAAAAAAACAAAAAACACTGGAAACATTATAACATGGCAGAAATCTCCAAGTAGATTTTGCGTAAAAGGAGAAGATCTGTTGTTACTCATGACTCATAGCTGGGCCTCACAAACCGTCTGACACATTACTTCACATTGCATTTAGGGCAGCCCACTGGTTCATCCTAAAACATAAGGAAGACTGTCAGCCTCTTTCTCCCTGGTTTGATGAAGCTTTAAGGTTTTTTTCAGATTCCAGGATATGATGAGATCATGCTCCCCGAAGGAGGGCACAAGCCATTTTTTCCTATTGATTACACTGAACTTTGCCATGAACTATCCAAAAGCTAAAATCATTTCTGTTAGTGACTAGACCCGAGACCTGTGATATTACAAAGAAGCAGCATTTTAACAATATCCATATTAACTGCCCCCATCTGTATTAAATATCATTATCCTATAGGATGTTGTGATGTCATCTGAAACCCAACAATAATTAGATGCAGACAGAGTGCAGCACTTTCACAAGCAGTACAAATGTGCTTTTTACAAGAAGAAAAAGTGTAAGTTATTCCAGCATTAAAACCAGATAGAGCTCTGTTCTGGCAAGGACTGGACCTTACAACAAATAAATTAAATTTCCAAACACTAAACTAAAATTTTAACTTCTTAGGTTCTTTTTAAAGACAATGCAGTAAAGTGTATTTACCTTGTTGACATGTTTCGGCTGCTAGCTGCAAGCCATCTTCAGAACTGTCACCGGTGTTGGTGATGACGTGTCGTATATCAGCTGTTGTTACTTCCTGTAGGCGTGGTCAGCCTGATGGACCTGGCAGGTCGCTCAGACTGACCATGCCTCCCGTCGCCCGGTGTTCTCTGGAGGAGGGTGTCCCAGGTGTGTGAAAGGAGGAACGCTCCGTCATCACGGTTAATGCTGTCCGTGCCTCGCTTTCTTACAGGAAGTAACAACAGCTGATATACGACACGTCACCACCAACACCGGTGACAGTTCTGAAGATGACTTGCAGCTAGCAGCCGAAACATGTCAACAAGGTAAATACACTTTACTGCATTGTCTTTAAAAAGAACCTAAGAAGTTAAAGTATATAAGAAGACATAATGAACATCATTGGCTTACTAAACTAAAATGTTTTGTATTACTATTTTTCTATATTTTATTTTAACTTGTCAAATATGGCACAGTTATATAATGTATATGTACACCAGTCTCTTGCCATTTTTACTACTTATTTTGAATTTGTTTTTACCAATTATATTTTCCTCAGTTATTATTATCGGGGAAATAATTTCCCTTGTGGATCAATAAAGTTTGTCTCAGTCTAAGCCTGCATAACTTACCCCACGGAAACCAGATTTTACAAAAAAGCTTATTTTTTATTAAAAATAATACTAGCAAAATTCACATACGCTGCAAATAGCTGTTCCTTGAAGACTTGGAGAACTACCTTTGCTGGTAACATGGTCAGTGGTCTCCATGAGAAAAATTAAGAACCAAAATGTGTTGATTTATATCAAGACTAAAAATCTCTGGGACACCCAGATGGCAGCACTCAATCACTGTTTTCACTATATAATCACTATTTTCTGACCTGTTATAATGTTTTGAATGTGTTTTGTTTCATTCACACATTTTTAACACATAAACCCTACATATTTATTTGAGTTCTTCTCTCAAACACTCTGTTCCACCTTGTGATGTGATGTGGTGGAAGTGCTCCACTGTGTTTTTAAACTCCATACACCTTCACTAAAATCATTTGGACAATTTCAGCCCTGGAATTTCCCATCTTTACTGAACAAAAGGTAAAAGGTAGCTGTAGCTCGAAAACTACCACATCATGACATTACAAGGTGGAACAAAGCTCAAAATAGGTTTGGAGATGTACAGACTAATAATAAAGGGTTACTCAAATGTGCAAATGAAACAAAGCACAGCTCCACATATGTTTTTGAAGAGATAACAGCATTCTAACATGTTTTAAAGCTCACAAGAGTCAGTTTTAGGTAATATAGAACCTTTAATAGATATTCCCCCACTGAGTCATGACTCGATATTGGTTAACAGCAAACACCAAGTAATTTCACTAAATCCACTTTGAGGGTGATTTCAAACCACGTCTCAAGTGCTGGAATTACTTCACAAACATGACACTACCTCAGACAGCTCTTCAGACCAAATAGCTCATTTCTGTGCGAATACTGGTCCTCTCCCTCGCTCCCAACATGAAAGAGGAAACCACTCTCCCTCTCTTTCTCTCCTACTCTCCTCCTTCAGCCCTGCGCTAAATTAAATGACTTAGGATGTAAAATGCGCTCATTATATGATTTCCATCTGTTGTGGGCCCTAGCCGCTGGTGCATATGAACAGGCTGGTAACATAGGCCAGTATCTCTCTACTGCACACGACTGAGGCTGGGATGTGAATACAAAGCTACCCATGCATTGTCACAAGATATAAGTTTATTTCATTATTATTTTTCTCACAGTATAAGCCTGATATCTTCATAATAAAGGCGTTTATTCAGTGGAACGGAGCGTGCAGCCTGCTCATTTTGTTTACACACCAACACAAATGTAATCTGAGCCGCGAGGCATGTCATTATTTTTACCTTTTTAAACAGAAAACTGGATTTAAGCTTCTCTGGAAGTACTTCTTATGCACCCATGTTTTTCTTGTAACAGATTTTTTTTTCTCCATATATCATGTATGTTTCAGTGTGTTTTTGTATGTTTTGCTAAACAAGAACATACCTTCTTCTTCTGTTCATTATTACTTGGTGTACTCAGTTTGTATTTTGAGTTTTGTACAAATAGTTTCTGCATATGTATGTAGCAGAAAGTCTGCAAATAGTATTCAAGCTTATGCCTGTCACGATAACACATTTTGAAGTACGATATATTGCTGAAGTGTGTATATATAGACAATAAGCGATTAAGTTTCTGACACAATAACCCTAAAGCAGGATTCTCACCAAAAATTACTCTATATGCACAGTATTGATAATGACCATGAGCTACACATAAATGCAGAGGAGAGACCCACTTTAGGCCCACTGAAGGCCTAAAGTTTTTTACATAATATTATGAATATTATTAATTTTCACAAAATGTATCAAAAAGTTGTGATGTTAAAGCTACATTTCTATTATATCAAATATATAAGAAGGAGTAACGTCCAGATACAGAAAACGACAGTGTCCAGTCAGATTCGGGGTTTTGGGGGTTACACGTTCAGAACTGCTTGCTCATTCAATTAGCCCAAAGACACCAAGGCCAAAATGATGAGGCTCACTGCTATAGTCACAGAGAGAGTGGTGACAACGTTTCAGTGTAAAATGAGTTGGAACCAGGGTCAATGGAGCCGGAAGAGAGCCCATGCTCACTCTCTTCCTATTTGGAAAGCGGTGGCTAGCAGGTTTGCTATGACCATACAGTTTATGGTTAAACTCCTGATCTCTCTGAGTAGAGTGTGCATGTCCTTCCTTTGTTACTGTGGCAGAGTGGTTAACCTGCCTCAGTAATGAGGTTGTGGGTCAGACTCCTGATCGCTTTGAGTAGAATGTGCATGTCCTAAATGCATCGAAAACAACGGGAACTCCAAAACATTATCACTTACAAGCTAAACACAATTTTGGAACAGCATGAAGCCACATATACAAAAATAGAGGCTTTCATTACATAAGTGAAAAAAAACACTTGAGTGAAAACTGGAGACATGCTTTGCAGCATGGGCCCATTGTTCGCCTCCATAAAGAACAAGTAGAAAGTGCAAATGAATGTGACTGTTCTCCCAAACCTTGGCTGAGTCACAGAGATGGAGAGGCGTGGATTTCCTTCGCAAAACAAAAGCCATTATCCTGACGAATGCCTGAGAAACGACACAGCAGATTAGCTTCTTAATAATTACTCGTTTATCTTTCCCTTTGGTTTCTCCCAGAGCCCGTCGTGTCTGTTAATTTATACAGAACGCCTCCGAATCGCAGATATGAAAAGCTAACGTCATTACTCAGAGCTGCCCGGGGTTCAATAGGTGAATATGGTAATCGCTCAAACGGTCGATATGAACTGTCAGTGTGTGGACAGAGCACAGCCTCAGTCAGTTGAGAAACACTGCAGGATTCAGCACACACTCTTATGGGTTAGATTAGATTCAGCTTTATTTTCATTACACTTGTACAAGTACAGTGCAACAAAATGCACTTCATCATAACCAGGGTGCAGCAGTGGCTCAGTGGCCCCTGTCGTCGAGTCCTTAGACACACACCACATTCACACTAGGATATGGATGAAGTGACTTGCCTGAGTGTTGGTGGTCGAAGGGCTGATGGCCTAGAGTAGCAGCCTCACTTCTGTCAGTCTGCCCCAGGGCAGCTGTGGCTACAATAGTATTTTACCGCTGAGTGTGAGTGAATGACTAATACAGTTCACGAGTGACAATTATTTTAACAATGCATCAGGGGACCGTACTGAAATGTGGCTTGGATGAGACTCTAGTATTTGTGAATGAACTACAGAAGGACAGAAATATCACTTGATTAAACTGTTGTTCGGAAGATGACACCAGACATTTCTGTCATTGTATCTTTGTTTACTTTTGCTGTCATTTTTAATTGTAGCCGATGTACTTGTTATTGTAATATTGCGTATCTCCACAGAGCAAAAAAATAATCATTTGTCTCTATATCTCTCATCTCATTGTACTTGTGCTGCTAAAACCATGTTAAAGGTGCACTTTTTACTGGAGAATCTGCCACTTGTTTCTATGGAAATGTTATTGCTTAGCCTGGAATATTCCACAGTATGGCGGTAAACTTATATTGCATATCATTTAAGTACTGGTGTTTTTATGCAAAAACAAGTGGAAAGTATTTGATCTAAAAACTGAGTGAATAAACATAAAATTGAACAGAAAATGTTTAGACCCTGAACATATAAACTAGTATGTGTATTTGTGTGTGTGTTTTAGGGATGGGCATTCGATGAAATTTTCTTAATTGATCGTCGGAAGAATTAACGATCGATTATCGATTAATCATTAACGTTTTTATATTAAAATGATCATCATTATTATTACTATCTGCACTACTAATCTGCATAAATAAATTCAACTTTACGACATATAAACCGTAATGATTCTAGAGCCACATCAATCCGTTTGAGATTATAATATGTTTAATTCAGTTTTGCGCAACTCTCACAGAAACAAAACTTAAAACCGCATCGCTAATTTGCATAAACTCAGCAAAGATAAAACTACAGCTCTTGTGCGCTGATGCAGTCAACTTCTGTCGGATTAAAAGACATGATTCAGTGGAATACAGGTTAGTGTGACCATATTTGCTTTTGTCAAAACCAGGACACTGTACGGGGGGTGGGAGGTGGGAACTCGACTTTCATCTGGCAAATCTTTTTCCTACTGGACACCGAACCATATGTTCCTGCTTTGTACACTGCACGTGGCTCACACTTGTCCCGAACGCAACGGAAAGTGTGGAATTTCTTGTATAAATCATCGTTAAATACGCATTTGTGCTTCGGTACGTTGCAGACTGACTGACTGTTTCTGTTTGCTCGCTCCTTCTGAGTGCAGACGGCTACATGTACAGACCCCTGTTTGGTCACGCTACGCACAGCAACCTACATTCGGTTTGTCGATTAAAATTAACGTAATCGATGAAATTCTTAATGATCAATTATCGATTAATCATGCCCATCCCTAGTGTGTTTGTGCATGTTTGTATGTGATTGTGTGTGGTGGTGTGTATGTGTGTGTGGAGCTGAATTTTTAAGTGAATACAGTGTCCTTGTGTCAGTCCCAAACATCTCAGTTTGAAAATATGGAAAAAGCCTTGTTGAAATAGACGTGCTTTAAGCTGACAAAGAAACTTGTTCACAAATGCACCAAATATTTGGAACAAAAACATCCAACAAAAAGTAATAATTTGCCTGGAACTAATTAAGACCACACTTGAACTTATTTCAGAATCACCTATTGATACTTTACAGCTGATGTGAGTTATATTATCTATGTAGTCAGCTGGTGAAGCTAACTGAAGGCACTACTCTGTCTGAATCCCTCTTACACAAGTCTGAGCTTTGTTTAACACAAATTTGCCCATAAAGAACTGACAGTCTGAACTGCAACAGGTGAGCTTACACAACGTGAGGAATTTAAATAATCAAACAGCACGTGCACACTGCGATGGTGCACACGAGCAGTTGTAGTTACATCTAACGTTTGTCTGAGCAAATACCAGTCTTCAGGCTCCGTGTGGTACATGCTAGTGGTGTTTCCGTGTTTGTAAAGTTAGTAAATGAGGTGGAGCTCTTCTGATGTTACTGAGGAGCGCTTGTGTGTACTGTTGGTCACAAAGATTCATTACAGACACGTGGAGAGGAGGGCTCACTCTGCGGCCAAGACTCAAAAATATCAGACACTCTTGATGTCGCTGCTCGTCTCTATGGCAGTTTTAAGTTTGATCTTTATGTTTAATAAAAATTTTTTATCTATGATTCAAGATTTTCCCAACACTCATAGATCTTTAAAATTACAAAAATAACAGTCTTCAAATTAAATAAGTCTCTCACAAAAAAAAACTACAAAAAAAAACAAAAAACTGTCAAGCTTAACATTAACCAACTGTTTTCATTCCCAACTTTTTTGTTCAAACACAAAACAGGACCATGAATACTAGTATTTATCACAGGTTCCTGAAAATGTTGTTTAATTCAATTTTGCACTTTTTTCTTGACTTTTCAGACAATTTAAAAGCATATCAGTCTGTGTTTGCTAAATGTATGCATTGTGTCACCATGGCAACTGCATTATGCTGTACATACATGATGTACTCCCCAGCGTGGTTTCTCTGCAAAGTATCAAATGCACAGACGTTAAGAAGAATTTATTTAATACGTTATTTTTGTGAGGAATCTCCATTGTTGCTCCATCTTTTTCAAATAGATGAGATGTGGCACTGACAAAACTGAGCCTTGTGTCCTCGAGTGCTTTTCAAATCAATAGCACTTAAGCAGAGAATGATAAAACATGATCACAGCGGAGAGAAAACGCTCAACTTTGGCCTTAACTTGAATTATAACAAACCCCTTTTCCATTTCAATTACCTTGGCTTTCTGTGCGTATTCAAATGAGTCTGAGGAGGGTCTGATAGATATTACATTAAATTAAAATATAAATTTACCTAATTAAAAGAAGCGTCAAATTAAAGGTGTATCTTCAAGTAATTACTAGTGGTTAGATTTTCTTTTTCATGTATTGTGCTGTAAAGGAATGAGAACTGTAACTTCTAGTATGGGTTGTTTGGAATTTTCCCCAGTGTGGCATTCAAAAGGGTGATTGTGCAAAATGTTCTTTTTGGAGCGTGTTATAATGTGGTTCCCTCATCAAAAAACATGCCTGGAGAGGTTTTATATGTCATCCATGCATGTTTGATGATGATCTAAATATGTTATGTGTTAGCATTTACTACCCCAGAGAAGTGTCACAATACCCCCTCTTTAAACTTACCTCCGCTTATCTGAGCCAAGCCTTAAGACTTCTTGTATATAACTAAGATATATTTACTATATTTATATATATATATATATATATATATATATATATTATTTTTTTTTTTTTTTTTTTTTTTTTTTTTTTTTTTTTTTTGTGTACATATACATTAATTATATCTTATTTGACACCAGTCCCCTGATATTTTTGCTACTTATTTTGAATTTATTATTACCAAATATATGTATTTTTTCTGTCTTTATATTTATTGTGATATGTCCAAAATAAGTTCCTTGTGGATCAGTAAAGTTAGTTGAAGTCCAAGTCTATTAATAACACTACTACTACTACTACTACTACTACTACTACTACTACTACTACTACTACTACTACTACTACTACTACTACTACTACTACTACTACTACTACTACTACTACTACTACTACTACTACTACTACTACTACTACTACTACTACTACTACTACTACTACTACTACTACTACTACTACTACTACTACTACTACTACTACTACTACTACTACTACTACTACTACTACTACTACTACTACTACTACTACTACTACTACTACTACTACTACTACTACTACTACTACTACTACTACTACTACACTACTACTACTACTACACTACTACTACTACTACTACTACTACTACTACTACCACTACTACTACTACCACTACTACTACTGCTTGATTATGGGAATTATTTTGGTCAATATTGAAATCACAATTATTCAGATGATTATTTTTTAGTTACATGATGCATTTATTCAGCATTTCTCTCTCAAAAAGAACTGTTTCTTATTGATAATTTATGCAAAACTTTAAAACCGAAAATAAATATAGGATACAAACATGTACCTTACAGCAGGTCTGCGATGTATAAAACATAAAATGAATAAAATATATTTGAACATGAAATACGGCATAGAAAAACATAAATGTATCCAAAACAAACTATATATCCAGCTGTTCTACAATCACTATATTTGAAAATAAAATAAATATATTTATCTAAAAAATATTCCAAAATAAACTCTGATAAAATTTAAATAGTTTCAATGTGATTATATGAGATTGGAGATCGTTTGACACTCAAATCGAAATCGCTATCAAAATTCGGTTAACTGCACAGCCTTAACCACTACTACTACCACTACCACTACTACTCCTACTACTACCACTATTACTACTACTCCTACTTCTTCTCGCATACTGGTAGAAGTGTCCCGAGGTTACATGAGGAGAGCAGAATTGGAGCGGAGCCTGTTGCCTGGATGCACACTTCACCTTTGCTGCTTTGACAGTTTGACATTGTAAGTGCCCCAAATGTGCTCTGGAGCAAAATGCTGCTACCACAGTTTAAGAAGGTGAACGAGGTGAGCCGTGTTTGGATCTATGGTAAGGAAGATGTGTACACGCTGTACTCGGGTCAAAACCTATACACACTTTGATTTGTGGGCTGTCAACAAAAAATACAAAATTTCTCATAAAATATTAGTACTCATGTGTTTCAGTCGTGTGTTTTATTGTGCCATTTTGAGAACTGTTGACCATTAATAAGATATAATAGTTAGTTTTGAAATTGTTAATTGCTATGGCAACGGTTACAACCTTTCTATTATTCTGACACTCAGTGAATATATTATCGCTCCTGGAATAACTGCAGATTTGTAGCCTGTCACTTCCTTTCTGTTGAGATTGGCAGCGCTATGCAAAATTATACAACCGGATTTACAACTGGCAGCTTCTAGAATAAGGACAATAAAAGTACACTTTTTGGGTTGATTGCAAACTAGTTTTAGTTGTAGGATTTGGCGTTCCAAAGTGCAGAAGCTCATTCTGCTTTCTGATTGAATAATCTTGGAAAATCAAACACAAAACATAAACGTGGTCATATTTTGTGAACAGATCTGAACAGAACAGATCTATTTTGAACATTTTTACTTCACATTAAAGATGCAGTATGCAGCTTTTCTAGGGTGACAGTTTAACAGCTTGCTTGGACTGTGGCTGTGGGCAGAGTTTTCGTGTTAAGTTCCACTTTAAATAGGCACCGTGACTTGGTTCACCACAGATTTGACTTGAAACTTTGCTTGAGGCGCCACCTGCTCATCGCCATGGAAGTTTAATGTAGAGCCCTGCACTCCGGCGGGACCTGACACAAAACAGTGCAGTGCGAGACACATTTTGAAAGCTCATTGCGGGTGCGGGCGGGAGCAGAACTGTATAATGCGGGAGCGGCAGGTGGGATGAAAAATTGCAGTCTGGCAAAATAAATAGGAATGTAAAATGTATGCCTATCATACATAATAAGTGCTGAATGTTTTATTTAGCATTAATACAAACATTTTAAGCAGCCTAAACCTGCAGGTGTGGTCTAATCTTACACACATCAATTCCTTTCCACTTTTCTGTTGATAGAATTTAAGAAACAAATGTCCCCATCTTGTGGGATTTGCGGGCGGGAGCAGCACAAAATATCGCAGATGTGGCCAGGAGCGGGAATGAAAATTACAGTTCTTTGCGGGTGGGAGCGGGACTGCACAGTGCAGGTGTGGGCAGGAGCGGGACTGAAAATTCTGTCTCATGCAGACCTCTAGTTTAATGCAAAGCATAATATCTCCATCGTCCACCAGAAAAGTAACGCAGTGAACCTTCTTTATACATTTATTTTCCAAATATTTACAAGCAGCACTTTTAGTTGTTAAAATAAAATAAATACATTTTCACTTGCCCTTAATGTCGACATACTCTGTGGTGTGTTATTACGGGGGTCTAACTTTGAACTGAACAAGTTTGTAGTGATGGAGAGTGTTAGTCTGTACAGTCCAGTTTGTGGGAGTCTCATTAGGAGTCTTTGTGTATCTGGGGGAGAGATGATTGCTGAGAATAAAGTGGTTTTAACAAGCAGGGCATGCGCTAATGCTAGGCTCTGAGGCGCTAACACTAACGCTAGCCCGTGCCGCGTACTGAGCTGCAGCGTGACGGTAAAGGAAGCCCAAAGGCAGAGCAGATTTATGGGTAGAGTTATGAGCGCCGCACAGCATCCATAAACGCTAATAATGCACTGGCTCTGCTCGCGACAACACATGGACCAGAGCGTGTGCACACAGGAGCTGTAGAGGGCGCTGGACCATTTCACTGCAAAAACATGAATGTCTAGATGGATTAAAGGTCCTATATCTCACAAAATTGACTTGTGTTAGCGTTTAGCCATGTTATAATGTTGTGACTTCTTCAAAACATGCCTGGAGTTGTGTTTTGTTTCATTCGCACATTTGAGTAATGCTGTATTATTAGTCTGTCTGCATCTCTAAAGCTTAAAATGCTCTGTTCCATGAAATCATCCAAATGATTCTAGTGAAGGTGTATGGAATTGAAAAACACAGTGAAGTACTTCCTCTGTTACCACATGACATCTCAAGGAGGAGTAGAACTCAGTCTAAGGATGCAGGGTTTGTATCAACAACAAAACACAACTCCAGGTCTGTTTTTGATGACGAAACAACATAATAACATAGACCAGAAAATAGTGTAATATGGGTCCTTTTAAAATGGCTTGAATTCTGGATGGTAATCATAAAGGGACAGTCCAGAATTTTGGACATAGGACCTCATTTCCTTGTTAGCCAGAGTGTTGGAGATGTGTGGAGACACTTTTTAAAAATATTCCATCCAGTCCTTGTATTTGCAGAGGTCACTGGTGCTAGGCTAGTGCAGGTCAACGGCCATAGTTATCCTGCCACTAAAAACAGTCTTACCCACTCCACAAAACACCCGAAGCAAATCTATTATTACGCCAGACTGTCGATGTGAATGTCTGTGTTGATAGAATAGTTTTAGACGTAAAACCAACCTTGCATTTGAAGGATTTAAGTCTGAGCAGCAGCAGCGAGTTGTACTTCCTGATAGAAAGTTTGGCAGCGGTGAACTGATATCACCAAGCACCTATCTTACCAGCAAAGTAAAATTCCGCTGCTGCTGAGAAAATAGTCCCTCAACATGCAACAATTTATGCGATGCAAGGTTAGTTTTATTTCTAACATTATTCTATCAACACAGACATTTTCATCGATAGTCTGGCGTAATAATAGATTTGCTTCGGGGGCTTTGTGGAGTGGGTAAGACTGTTTTTAGTGGCAGGATAACTATGGCCATTTATGTGCACTAGCCTAGCACCATCAACCTCTGCAAATACAAAAACTGGATGGAATATGTAAAAAAGTGTCTCCACATGTCTCCAACACTCATTAGGAAATGAGGTCCTATGTCCAAAATTCTGGACTGTCCCTTTAAACGTTCACTATGTAACCTTTCTGGAGGGACCTTTAGAGAAGAAGCTCTTGCGTTGCCTCGAATGTCCCACAGAACGGCATTAATCTTCCATTTCTTCTGACACGGGAGCTTTTCTTGTGGGGAAAAATTTATTTTGAATGAAGAAGGCATGCATTCTTACTGAGCAGCTGTCTCTAAACAGATCTCGTTTGTTTCATTTTTATTTGCTGTTGTTTGAAAAGGAAAAATAAAATGTAAAGGAAAATAAAGATGGAGGGAGATCATGATCTTTTTTTTTTCTTATCACCCACTCATATCACATTTTCAGCCTGCCTTCAGTGTCCCCCGGGGTTAAAGTGTGCTGGAATGGTCCACTTTGGGTGATTGGACTTGACTTGAAGGAAACGACTGTGATGATTGGAGGTGATTGTAGTCGCCGGCATCACTGTCCCCCATGCAATAGCAAAAGCTACATACAACACCAAGAGAGGTCTATTTTGAAATTTAAACTATTTATTGATTTACACAACTCAATGTTTGTGTCGGTTAAGGTTTGGCGTCACGGTTAGAGATCAATATTTGAGCTCTGTTCTTTCCATCGGGTGCAGTTAGATGCGCTTCTTTCCTGGGGGAGGGTCCATCATGTGCTTGTCTCCCTGGCGATGTTATTACCTTGCCTGGAATGCTTCACAGTAGGGCATTAAATTCAATTATCTATATTGTATTATCCATTTGCATTTAAAAAAACACACATTTGACACCATACATTCTTGCTGAGCAGGGTCTCCATTGATCTGAACTATAATTTGGCCTGGTTGCACTGAAGCCTTGTCTCGATGAAGCTATAAGTTTAATGCCATACTGTGGAACATCCCAGGCAAAAGCAATAACATGTTGAAGTGGCATATTCCCTTAACCACAAAGGTTACAATGGATAGTGCACCGCTTTAATTACCATATTTTTCGGACTATAAGTTGCACTTTTTTTCATGGTTTGAGTCTTCTGCGATTTATACTTCAGTGTGACTTCTATATTCAAATTTTCACACTGACAGCTGCAAGAGAGCGCTCTACGCTTGTGTGCACTATCTGCTACTCCTATTACTCCTGTACAACACTTTGCCCTCTACTGCGCACGTCTCCTGCAGAAAGAGCCACTGTCCTGCTGCAAGCATGGGCTGCAAGTAGTGAAATATTCAGCCGTAAACGATAATCGAGCAGCAGAAAGAAAGTTTGGAGTGAGCGAGAAACTTGTGGGGGACTGGCGGAAAGCGGGGATGGAGAACACCGCTTCACGGGAACCGGGAGGATGTGCCATGCCACGTTCATGGAAGTCATTGGATGGATAGTTACATATAGTTTACCTCTGAACATTGTGGAATTGCTCAGAAGTTCAATGGATTTAGTGATCTGGAGTGAGATTGAGAGATCGAGAGTTTGGTAAACTTGTTATGTTCTGTTGTTTGTGCTATAGTTATCTGAATAACTGTTCATTGTTACGTTAACAGCCTGTTGTTCTCTGTTCTATTGTTTTTATTATAACTTGCTTTTCAAGATGAAATGTCAATTCCTGGTCTCTGATTTATATAAAATTTCTTTTTATTTTCTTTCTTTCCCCCTTATAGTCCTCTGCGACTTATGTTTTTTTCTTCTCTATTACGCATTTTTTGGCTGGTGCGACTTATACTCTGGAGTGACTTATAGTCCGAAAAATACGGTAAGTAACGTATAAAGTTAAATGACTAAAAACACAAATTCCACACTTCTCAGAAATGATCCAAATGATTCTAGTGAAAGTGTATGAAGTTTAAAAACATAGTGGAGCACTTCCTGCATTGCCACAGTGTTTTCTGTTTGAGAAAAGAAGTCAGCCTAAATACGCAAGATTTGAAAACCACTTTGGATCTAAAATTACCAGAATAATTACACAAAAGCACCATATTTGAACATTTAAGAGCTGGAACTTGTAATGTTCTTCAATTAAATTAAATATCTTTGACGAATGAGCTCAAAGCTGAACCAGTCTACATGAGGTGGAGGATTATTCAGTGGAAATGCTTAAGTTTCTGAAGTGTCCTTAAGAGCCACATTGCAGCCACACAAATTATCACAAGTGTTTAAATATGTCTATTTAGTGTCATCTTTGTACAGATTCTAAATAACACTTAGAACTTAAGCAGAAGTATTACTCATTCCCATTGATTCACTTGGTTTTGTGCTTTATACTATTTGCATAACGGCAATCTTGAAACTAAAATCTTTAAAAAATAGTGTGCTGCAGTTCTGTGAAATAATATTCTTATGGTTTAAGGATAAATGTGTTTGAAATTCAATGGGATTTTCATACAAAAGGCCACATTCAAATTTTGTTCAAATGTCCACAGAATTTCCCTTTTATTTTACTTTTATTTTATGCGTTTTTTAGCTTAAAAAGTATAAATGAAGTCTTATTTCCAACACGCTTTAGGATGTGTTCCCCAAACATTACAATTTAAAGGTGCATGGTGTAGTTTTTCCATTGGAATATTATTGATTTGCCAGAAAGATTTTCCCGTATGGCATTAAAGCAGAGATCTCCAGCCTTTTTTCTGTCGGTGAGCTACTTTTACAAAAAGCTGCTTGAATCTGAAATGCTGACTCCCCATGTTTAGTCCTGACTTTGGGCACCAGCAGGAGACCGGTCCCTGAGGTCCACAGATTGAGGCGATTATAAGAAAGCGGGCAGGCCTTGGGGTACAGTTAGATGTCTATAAAACATAAACCATAGTCCATTTATTAGTGCACAAAGTTGGGCTTCAAAATGATGGTATTAGGCATGTAATTAACCACATTTTTGTTATTCAGCACAATGGTATATTTCCAGAATCCCTTGGCGAGCTACTTGTAAGGGGGTGGAGAGCTACTGGTTGCTCCCGAGGTACAGGTTGGAGATCTATGTTGCATTTATTCAATTACAGTTGTTTTACTGCTTAAAAATTCTATGAAAAAATAAATCCTACAGTGAGTGAGCTGGCCTCTCCATAGATCTGTCCTGTAACTTCACCTGGACGCATTGTGGGCTTGTCCCCATGGAATAGATGAGTTTATGGCCATACTGTGGGGCATTCAAGTAGAAAGCAATAACATTTTCATGGAGTCAAGCAGGTGGCGGACCTTCCACTTCCATTAGAAAGTTACACAGTGTACTTTTAAGTTTAATTTCTAGTTTGATTTCTCACCAGGTCCACAACCAGTCCTGTAAACTGTGAAAAAAAAATGTGGGTGACGTGTCTTGCTCATTGACACAACTCAATGCTTATTCCACTGTTCACCACTGTTAACCCGGCGATTGACCAACCTGCTTAATTCCTCAGCTACATAATATTTTTTTAAAGCATTTGTTTGATGTGAACATGTAGTGATGGGACTTCCTTTCATTTAAAGAGCCATTCAAAAGACTGTCTCTTTTTCTATATATTTATATGACAGAAGCCAATGTGAGAACTCTTGTTAATATCAAACTAATCACAGAGAGAAATGACCAAGGCGCAGAATTGATTAAAGTGGTTCAAACCAAGAGGGGGAGTGTGTTTTACAATCGTAATCATTTTTAAAAATAACTGTTATTTTGATGCTGAAAGCTCTCACTCGGGTTGCCTACTCCACTTTATGTTCTTCTATTTGTGCTGGTCCAGCGTTAATCAAATACGGTTCTTTTAAAAATGAGATCCAGTTCCAAGAGGCCAAGACAAAGTCAGATGTGGAAACAAATGCCTCTGAGTCTAAGTATTCTACCTACTGTACATGGTTCAACATCAGAAGAGATAAAGTGGGTGGAGTTAAATGAGAACCACATAGCAAAGGAGAAATTCAATTTGTCAGCTGGATAAAAGTTTGTTTGTTTTTTTGACTCAGGCACAGTCCCCATTTAGAGCAGTTCATTAGACCTATCTAACAAACAGAAACAAGTAGGTGTGTTAGTTTCTGAGTAGTTTCAGTGTAGTTAGCTCCTCCCTTCAGGCAGATATAAGGCAGTGTCCACCAGCATTCTGACCAGAACTGAGGAAGAACCTTGGATGAGCTGCGAAATGTATTTGACTGAAAAAAGGTTTGTCCAGTTGATCAACTGAATTTCTCCTTTGCCAGGGATTCTACCTAGCCTGATTCATCAGCTGGTTTCACTTTGTGGAAACCGTCTGACCTCACAGCTTTGGGATTCGTTTGCTTGTTGGTGGGCGGGTAATTTTTTTATTTTATTACCAATCGCTGCTGTTTGGTTATGATGTATGTAATGCCCCAAATCCCGCAGGAAGAAGGGCAATAACGTCTTTCCCCCTGATAAAATTCACCAAACATTCTCTTTGTTCCAGCTTTATATCCTCGTTCGCGGGAATCGTTGCCAACACAGAATGTCTGACTTCGTCTACATCCATCTCGACGCTTTGTTTACTGTTGTGCTATACCGCAGAAGGGACCCAGACAGGCGCTTGAGTTTGACGTCATGGCTTCACAGCTCTTCGCTGATTGGCTGGTGCATGGTCTACAGCTTCGGGATTCTTGCAAACTGTCTAGTGTATTCTGATTCCTGACCTAGTTGCTGGAGAGAAATTAAATTGAGTGGAGGCACTAGATGGCACCAGCCTGGCTAGATTCTAACTGGATGACTCAGGGATTTTTACCAACATGGAAACCACCTGGAAACAACTGCCTCTGATTATCCCACACTATTGATTCTCATGAAAGAAGAGTTTCATTGTTTCTCTATAATCGTTCAACACGTTTTTCACTCATGGGTGAAATTCAGGTACAAGTCCCTTTGCAAACCATCACATCTACAGTATGGACCAGCTCAAATTACCTCATTTAATCTTTCAAACACATTCAGATCAGACAGATTGGTTCTTTTTAAACCGACTGTAACTGTAAATATGAAATATCCATTGAATGCAGTGATGAAAGTGGCACCTGAACGCACCACAGAGGATTTGACGTCTCCATCTCTTTTACAGGGATGCGTATGTGTCTGATTTACCTGCATCAAAAGACTCCCATAATGCATTTCTCCAGTGAAACGTGACATAACGCGGTTTTGTGCCGGATTCATTTGAACGCAGCTTTAGGGGCAGATTATCACAGTGCAGGGATGAATGACGTGAAGGTTCAAAGGGAAATACACGGAATGAGGCTTTATTTTGCTTTTATATGTAGAGTTGCATAATTGTCTGGTCTGGTACAGGCTAATGGAGAAGTGGGTAGTACTCAGTTAGATTTACTTAAGAAAAAAAAAATAATAATAATAATAATTGTACTTCTTGGTGTAGTTTTAAGACACCACACTTTTATACATACTTGAATTACATTTGTATTGAAGTAACTGTACTTCTACTTGAGTGTTTTTTGTGACTAAGTCTTCAAGTGAACATTGCAAAGACTGCAGTTGTTTCGGAAAACTACAAAGTGACAATAAAAATAATGGGGGTGGAGATGTTTTTTCTTTTCTGGAATGTTCCATAGTATGACATTAAACATATCCCTCTAGTATTTATTTATTACCAGTTCTATTACTCAAAAATACAAATAGTTTATTCTGTGAACAGAGGTGACTCTCCATAGATCTGAATTGTAATATAGTGTAGCTCTGCAACCTTCTTCGTGATAGATAGGTTTAATCTGTTCTCTAGACAAAACAATTTCCATGAAGACAAGCGGGTGGCAGGGCGCCTTTAAGTCTCGTTTCAAATGTTAAAGCTTCTGGACAAATCTAATCTCTACTGTGATAGTTAAATGTGCACCTATAACTTTTCTGGTGAAGGATCTGCAACCTCCCTGCTATTGGTTTGCCAGTCATGTTCCACAGTGTGGCACTGAACTTGTCTGTCGCCATGGGGACGACAACAACAGGCCAAGTTACAGGTCAGATCTGTGTGGAGGGGCGATACCGCTAACATCACTGCATTTCTAACAGTGAACACACCTGGAACTGAATACATGCAAGATAGACAAGGTTAAAGAATCTGTGTATCATTTGTTCATTTGTTTTTCAATATAAAACCAAAAAAAAAAAACCAAAAAACAGTTTTCTTCATTATTTGTCTCCAAAACCAAAATGAAAAAGTGGATAACAATTTTTACCTCCGCCAAGGAGGTTATGTTTTTGCCGGCGTTTGTCTGTTTGTTTGTTTCTTTGTTTGTTTGTTTGTCTGTTAGCAACATAACTCAAAAACGTATGGACCGATTTTGATGAAATTTTCAGGATTTGTTGGAAATGTGAAAAGGAAGAACTGATTTCATTTTGGGGGTGATCCGGAAGAAATCCTGGATTCTGGATCACTTTGAATTTTTAGTTAACATTGTGGTAAATGGGGCCAAAAATTTTGTTTCTCAATATCTCGGTTAATTATTGACCAAAACCCCATGAAATTTGACTCAAGGATGGACAATAGGATCCTCTTTCATATTCCAAAGGCTGATCCGGATCTGATCCTGAAGACTGATTTTATCGCAATTTATATATAAAAAATGGGGGTAGTCCTTGGTGGAGGTCTGCGCTCTCTGAGTGCTTTTCTAGTTTTATTTTTTTATTTTATTTTTCGATTTTGTGTGTAAATGAATAATGGTAAAAATGACTAACAGCCATTTCCTTAAAACTCCGTGCTGGACTTTCGGGTTACATACAGACTGAACCAGGACTAAACTAAGACTAAACTGTTTTCAGTCCTGGTCTGGTCCCAGTCTCGGTCCTGGTCTCAGTCCCGGTCTGGTCCTGGTCTCAGTCCTGGTCTCAGTCCTGTTCCTGGTCCCGGTCTCAGTCTTGATCTGAGTCCCGGTCCTGGTCTCAGTCCTGGTCTGGTCCCGGTCTCAGTCCTGGTCTCAGTCCTGGTCTCAGTCCTGGTCTCAGTCCTGGTCTCAGTCCTGGTCTCAGTCCTGGTCTCAGTCCTGGTCTCAGGCCTGGTCTGGCTCCAGTCTGGTCCTGGACCTGGTTTAGTCCTGGTTCAGTCCGTATGCAACCTACAAATCCAGCGCGCAGTTTAAGTCACGGAAATGGGAAACAGCCGTTATCCATTTTTTCCATTATTCATTTAACACAAAATCGAAAACTGAAAAAAAAAAACTAAAACAAAAACAAATCATTATCCATTTTTTCATTTTGGTTTTGGAAACAAATAATTAAGGAAACAGTTGTTTTTTTCGTTTTCTTATTTTTGGTTTTATATTGAAAAATTTATGAATGAATTATACATGGATTTCAAAGCCATACTGTGGAACATTCTCAAAAGAGAGACCACCAGATGGCAAACCTTCCATCAGGAAAAGTTACATATGGCTCCAAGGAAATAGTTCAGCCCCAATAGAAAATAATTTTACACATGTTAAAGACCCTGTACCTGATTTTGAATCATCAGTGAGGACCATGTTTGTGTGTGAACTGTAGACCCGCCCACTTAGTCCTTTTTACCACTTTGAAGAAATAACTCGATGTTGTATTCTTAGTCTTAAAAATGCCCCATGACAAAGAATTACTGTCTGGCATAGTGTTAGCCAGTTTTTTCCCATGATTCTTAGTATAGATTTAATAGATAGACATTTACTACAAGCTCAAACGCAGCCCTTTTTTACCACAAGACTAAAGAAGAGAGCTGTGTAGTTGCTTTTTTGCAGTTATCTGTTTGCATTAAAGTGTTCAAATAAAGCTTCCTTTGTATTTTTTAGGCAGCAGGTCGGCCACAACAAAATATCGGCTTGTGCTGGAGATTTAATATACGTCTGCTTCTCTCTATTTCTTGGCAAACGATGTTCCTGATTAGATGAGAATGAGTGCCCCTTTTTGCAACTTCTCTATTAGTTATCACCCACAGAATGCTTTGTAAAATGCATAGGTTACATCTTTTTTTCTACCCCAATTATCTGCATTTACAATACACTAATATGAAGGCCATTTATCTCAACCAGAAGATGTTATAAACAGGTACAGGCCCCTTAAATCTGCAGCCCTGAGATAAAACTTGGGGATTCCCTCAGATGTTTCTAATGGGAGCAGAGAGAGGCTGGTCTCCTCTCATCCACACAGCGTAAGTGCAGAAGCCAGCCGCGCCACTGAAGATAACAGCATCAGAGCGCTCACTTCTCCCACTGTAGAGGACACATTTGAATGCAGCATGGAGCCAGTGTCGAGTGGGCTTCACAAAACGCCAAAGAATCAAGAGAAATAAAAGTAGAAAATATCGTCGGCAGTGGAGCGGATTTTGACTTTGAGATGTCCTCCGTACTCACCTCGCGAATGGCACGGTACCTGTTCATGTTTTCTGAATAAATTTGTGATTTTGAGGCAAGGTTGATTGATTTGAACTAAAAGGAGATTAATATCTGACAAAAGTGCTTTCATATCCAACAATGACAGGAAAAAATAAAAGACTGAAAATTATTATTAAAGAGAAAAGTATTGAACGGTTGAACTCCATCACTGGTTTAAAAGTTGATTTAAAAAATTAAAATAAAAAATTTGCAAATTTGTCTGTTCAACAAATAAAAAATAGGATAGTTCTGCAGCAACAAAATAAGACAAGCTTGTTTGAGGTACAGAAATGTGCTTGGGTTTCATTATTATCTGTAGCAGTAATGAAAATATTAGGTTAAGGTTAAACATTATGCAACCTTTTAGCCAAAAACAATATACTAAAATAAAATCATGCCTTTTCTGTTTTGGTGAACACTGGAAAATACGCATCCTTTCTCTGAGCAGTTTTGTACCTTAACTTGTTTACACGAGAATGCTTGCGGATAAAAACAAAATATTTTAATCGGACGTGCCTTTCGTTTAGACAGTAATGGCGTTTTTGGGACTTAAAAACGCAAAAATCTGAAACTATCCTCCAGAGTGGAAAAGTTGAATATGCTCCGTCATAGCGTTTTCGTCTACACTGACCAAGACACAAAACTCTGGTCAGATCTGCTCACATCGCGTACGCATTTATGTCACATGTATACAGTACACAGAAACAAACATTTCAGATTGCATGCATACCCAATTGAATTCTACACACTTTTGCGTCATCGTATACACGCAGTAAAGTGAAGACGTGATGCCACTTTTGCATCTTCTGTTCAGACCGTCATCATATAAACATTGTGTAAATTGGCCTGGAGGGTCTCCTTGGAAATGGCTATAATCTTCTAGCCTGATTCATCAGCCGGTTTCACTTCGTGGAAACCGTTGGACCTCGAAGCATTAGAATTCGTTTGCTCGATGGTAGGCGGGTACTTTTAAATTTAACCAATCGCTGCTATTTGATCGTGACGTATGTATGTAACGCTCTATAGTAAGGCATAAAACATGTCTATCTCAATTAGGGATGGGCATGATTAATCGATAATTGATCATTAAGAATTTCATCGACCACGTTCATTTTAATCGACAAACCGAATGCAGGTTGCTGTGCGTAGCGTGACCAAACAGGGGTCTGTACATGTGTCTCTCTGCACTCAGAAGGAGCGAGCAAACACAAACAGTCGGTCAGTCTGCAACGTACCAAAGCACAAAAGCGTATAATGATGACTTGTACAAGAAAATCCACGCTTTCCGTTGCGTTCGGGACAAGTGTGAGTCCATATGCACAGTGTACAAAGCAGCACATATGTTTCGGTGTCCAGTGGGAAAAAGCTTTACCAGGTGAGAGTCGCTCAATGTCGATGACGAGTCCCCACCTCCCACCCCCGTACAGTGTCCTGGTTTTGACAAACACAAATATGATCACACTAACCTGTATTCCACTGAGTCGTGTCTTTTAATGCGACAGAAGTTGACTGCATCAGCGCACAAGAGCTGTAGTTTATCTTCGCTTAGTTTATGCAAATTAGCGATGCAATTTTAAGTTTTGTTTCTGTGAGAGTTGCGCAAAACTGAATTAAACACATTATAATAAACGGGCTGATGTGGCTCTAGAGTGGTTACGGTTTATTTGTCGTAAAGTTGAATTTATTTATACAGATTAGTAGTGCAGATAGTAATAATAATGATGATCATTTTAATATAAAAACGTTAATGATTAATCGATAATCGATCGTTAATTCTTCCGACGATCGATTAAGAAAATTTCATCAAATGCCCATCCTTAATCTCAATGAAGAAATATGATTTTAGCTTTCTGTTTCCATGGAATTTTGCCAGTGACATACAACCTCCAGAAAGTCACATATGTACCTTTAATGTTAGCCTTTATTTTCCTCATAGGCTTTGGTGGACTAAAGCAGTCAAATGTAGCTCAATGATTCTAGTCATAGCCAGGTCCATATTATTGATAGGAATTTATTTGCATGCACAATAGCGAAATAAAAACACCAGGATCATGTAGAGAGGGCTAATAAGAATATTTTAAGATATGCATTTGACCCATACTTCACTGCTGCTGGGACAACCTGTCAGGAGAAGTGGGCCCATCTCCACATCCTGGGTTAGGCTGGGTCAGGAGGACTACACAAGCTGGAGGAGTTTACCCATAATGCATGTTTTGATTTGTCTGTTGTAACTTTGCTTTATATTGGAAAGGAAAGTAGATGTTTACCTTTGATACTCCTGAAAACATGATGGGAAACGCCTAAACAACCACTTCCTTTATAATGAGTCCCTTTATGCTTCCATGCAAGATCCATCATGTCAATTCTTTCCTTGTGTGTATTCTGTGCTGCCGTCTGGGTCTGGGATGAAAACAAGCTCCTCCATCTCCAATTACATCGTCACATCTGACAGAGTTTAGGTTCACTGTCTGCTGAGTCTCATATTAGACTGTCTCCTCTTTATTTCTCTCTCCTGAAAAGACTCTTAACTTGTCACCCTCTTGCAAATTCAAAATGTAAGGGTTCATAGATGTCAAGACGTAAACAACATCTCACTTATGGTCACATATTTGTGTAAACAGGTGTACAAATAAATGAGGGGGACGCGGTAACAAGGGAGCACGGTGAATCCACTCTCCTCTTCAGGGATTTGAGCTAGAGCTGAGCAAACACAAAACAGAAACAAATATGAAAGCAGAAAGAAAGTTGGGAGACCTGTGCATTTTTGGAAACCTGGCAACAATCAGTGTAGAAGTTGAATAATGTGCAAAAAATGATCAGGCGCACATGATCAGATGAACTGAGCCAAACATTAATTTCAAGTGGATGCACAGTGTTTTATATTGTCTATGTCATTGTTTCACTAAGACTGGGTCGTGACCATCAGGTGGGTTGCAAGAGATTTTTTTGAGGTTGCCTTGTCACGATCACATGTAGGTCTGCAATATACATATACATACATCTCCGCGCACCCACCGCTCCTCACTTCTTCACACTTTTTTGGCAGCACTGCCTTGCCTAACCAGTTTTTGTGGGAAACAATGATTACTGAGTATTGTATTTTTCGGACTATAAGGCACAATTAAAATCCCTTAATTTTCTGAAAAATCGACAGTGCGCCTTATAATCTGGTGTGCCTATGGTGTATTATTTCTGGTTGTGCTTACTGACAGAAGTTGACTGCAGCTGTTTTGTTTTTTTTTGCTTATAGTTCATGCAAATTACTCATGTGGTTTTAAGTTTCGTTTCTGTAAAATGTAAACAAATGTGCGCAAAGCAAACACATTATTACTCAATCTATATTTGAGTCCTCCTCATATGAAATAAAACTGTGTCAAGTCTCAAGTGTTGTCCGTTTGTTTCATTTAATGTGCCTTATAATCCATTGTGTCTTACGTATAAAAATGGACAAGATAATTCATTAATTCATGTTGCGTCTTATAGTCTGAAAAATATGGTACTACTAATTGTTGAGAGAGACACTATCACTCAGTCAACAATAAAATATCTTCATTTGTGTTCAATAATGGTCACAAATTCATTTTATGATTTACAAATAATGTCTATTGACTTGGGTCGTGAAGATGTGTGACTTTTAAATGATGGGTCCCCAGAAAGAAAGGCTGAGAAACACTGGTCTATGTCACCTATGGAAGTGATTGCTGATGCTGTTTATTAAGGTTAAAGCTGCACTATGTAACTTTTCTAGTAGGGATTTCTGCCTCCTGCTTGACTCGTTGAGATAAGGCTTTGCATGGAATGTTCCAAAGTATGGCGTTAAACTTGGTGTTAAATGTTGTATTTATTCAATTAGTTGTGTGTTTTCAGCTAAAACACAGAATGCACACACACACATGTTTTCAACTGCTTGTGCCCATGAGATACAGGACCTTCCACAGTATGCTCTCCAGTATCAGAGAATTATATTAATTGACCTTTACTCAACCAGGACTGTCCCAGAATCTAACCACTGTGCTGTTGTGGGGAGATGAATTCCCCTCACGACGGATCAATAAAGTGTACCTTATACTTTACCCGTCTCGTGGCAGTTAGGATGTCCTTCCTGTTTAAAGTGCTTTAAGCAGGAAGGACAAATGTGGATAATTTGTACTTTTTCCATTTACTGGCTACATATAAATTGCAAAAACCTAAACCTAACCTGAGTGTGAGAGTGTTTGTCTCGTGATCTGAAGGTAAACATCATTTTTTGATCGGACTGATCCACAGGATGAATGCTGTCGTTGTGTACCTGGGCAAGACACTTAACCCATCTCACCCCTCTGTGCACATTGGTGTATGAGTGTGTGTGAATGGATGAGTGGCTCCTTGATATAAAGCGCTTTGAGTGCCTTGAAGGTGAAAAAGAGCTATGTAAAAACGTACCACTTACCATTTAATTTAACGAGCGATATTTATAATCTTAATTGAAATTGTGTAGCCCTGTGTATTCTCTACAGCAGGGATGCTCAATACGTCGATCGCAATCTACCAGTTGCGTCGTCGACTCGCGTTTGGACTCACTCAAGCTGACAGTCACAAGTGCCATATTCATTACGTCGCCAGCAGTGCGGCATGTGCAGCTGTGCGCTCAGTGCATCTACGGCACGCAGCAGCAACACAGACAGCGCATCAACGTCGAAGCAAAAAACGAGTCTAAATTTGTGTTACAGTGTTGGCACAAAGCAGGTCTACAGCATAGAGCGGATCTACAGAACAGACCTACTGCGACATTTGGCTGAAGTTCGCCTAACAAAAGTGCACAAATGCATCTGTGTTTGTCATGATGTGTGTTTGGTTTGGTAAATGTGCAGAGGCTGGTAAATATCACTGCAAAACCAGAAAAGAATGCAACTCCAGTTTGGAACTTTAAAAAACAAGTTTAAAAATCTTCCTTCACTTTTTTCAGTTTTGTGTAAAGTGCCAGAGGAAGTTCTCTTAAAGAATGGTTCTCAGACTGTGGGTGAGGGTCCAAAAAAGGGGCACAGAGTGTTTCAGTGCAGTTTGCTTGGCTTTGTATTAGGTAGATCTTTATGACGTGGTCATTTTGTAAGTAGCTCGCATGCTGAAAAAGTGTGAGCACCCCTGATCTACAGTGTCTCATCTCTACAGCCATCTCCAGTCAGAAGGATACATCTACACAGTGACCTTAACACCCTTTAGTCAAACAGAACGGCGTCCCCTGCAGTTCAGTTATAGAGCCCTGCCTCCCCCGAGCCTGAAGGTGAGAGGGTCAAAGCAAGACGCAACCATTTGAAGTATTCATATTTTATTTACATTATCCACCAGTGTGAGTGGATTTGAGAGCACAGTCGTTTCTCAAGGTTATCTGTAAACGTGCATACTTTGTTCAGATTGCTCACATAGCACTGTAGACTGATTTTTTTCCACGGATTTTTATGGATTGAATTCAAATAAAGGTCATTTATTATTGCTTATTCAGGCATTTTGCTATTTTGTGTTTAAAAAAGAAAAAGTTATGCATTGAAATAAATGTGCTTTGATTGACCACATGGTTTTCAGCCAAATATTCATTATAGGAAATCCAGATGGAATAAATAAGTAAAAAATAAATAAATAAAAGAAGAAAATGATTACCTCTTAGTATGAATGACACGTGTACACTATAGGCGTACATACAGTCTGTTTAGGGACCAGATATCTTTTAAAGATGATTAAAAAGCTTATATTACAGTATTTTTTGCTTGTGGATATGTTGTTTCTTCATCAAAAACATACCTAGATTTTTTATTTATTTATTTTTTCCCCACACATGTTTAACAAACAGGCCCTGCATATTTCTTTTTAGTTCTTCTCTCAAACTGAAAACACACTTTTCCACCTTATGATGTCATCTGATAATACAGGAAATGCTCCACTGTGTTTTTAAACTCCAAAAACCTTCACTAGAATCATTTGGATAATTCTAGCCCAGGAATTCCTAATCTAATCTAAGAACTAAAGATAAAAGGAGCTGTTAGCCAGGCTGGTGCCACCCTGGTGCCTTCGCTCAATTTAATTTCTTTCCAGCAACTTGGTCAGGAATCGAAATACACTAGACAGTTCGCAAAAACCATGGAAGTGTGAGTTCGGGCAACAGCCAATCAGCCAAGGGCCATTCATTCTGTGTTGGTAACGATTCCCGAGATCAAGGATTTAAAGCCGGAACAAAGAGAATGTTTGGTGAATTTTATCAAAGGGAAAAACGTTATTGCCCTTCTTCCTACAGGATTTGGGAAAAGCTCAGTATACCAGTTAGCCCAGTTAGCGGCGCATTACATATGTCACGACCAAATAGTAGCGATTGGTTAAATGGAAAAAAAGTACCTGCCTACCGTCAAGCCAACGAATTCTAACACTGCGAGGTCAGACGGTTTCTACGAAGTGAAACCGCCTGATGAATCAGGCTAGTTAACTTGACATCACAAGGTGGAACAGAGCATTTTGAGCTTTGGACATGTAGACAGAGTAATAATAAAGGATTACTCAAACATGTGTGAATGAAACAAAACACAAATGTAGGTGTTTTTGATGAGGAAACATTATCACATGGTTTAAAGCTCACAAGAGTCAGTGTAGTACCTTTTAAAGTCAATGTTTAATCTGAGTAATGTTTGCTACCCAAATCAAAATACTCAGTGCAAATTAAAGCAACACAGTGTAACTTTATGGAGGTGGCGCGTGACCAGATCCCATGGAAACTGAAAGTTAAAACCATACTTTGGAACATTCTCCATGAAAATATGTGTGTTATATGCTTTACTGTGGAAAATTATAGCCAAATATGAACACATGTTTGTAGAGATGCAAGTCTGCTCAGAGTAAGGACACATGTTGTTTTTAGTGCAATAAAAAAACAAACAAAAACATTAACTTAATCTATTTTGAGCTAAAAATGTCCACTGTGTGACTTTAAGCAGATTGACTCACACACACATTCACAGCTGGTTGCAGTGAAACGCCTCAAACTAGCCATCACATATAGGCCTACGTTTGCATTTGAAAACTCTTTTATGCATCGTCTTGAAAACAGTCATTTTCTCCAACGGAAGTGATACGAGAAAATTGCCACGTTTAGCATTTTCCTGCCTCTCCTGCACATCAGTCAGGCTGGCAAATTCTGCAGAGGAGTAAAACGTCAGATCGTGCGTGTTAAACCTGGTGTAAAGTGAAGCCTGCCATTCAGAGTCGGGCAGTCAGCATTATAGAAGGAATATGCAGGGAGGGAGCAATGCAGATACACAGGGAAGTCTATCTATATATTTATATCAATCTATCACTCGCATTCTTACTGTGAGTGGGTACGTCCCTGAGTGCCTTTACATGCTCTCAAGCACTTGGTTATGGACCCTTCCCCATTTATGACAGTATCCTGGATATGACATGTGCATGTGAGGAGAAAGAGAAATAAGATATTCAGCCTGTATACATGAGCAGTCAGACTATGCTGGATATTTAGAGTGGTAACTGTCATAACTATGACATAGATATGGCAGGGAGCTAAAGTTGTCAGCCACTAGGGATGGACATGATTAGTCGAGTAATTGATCATTAAGAATTTCGTCTGTCACGTTAATTTTTAATTAACAAACTGAATGTAGGTTGCTGTGTATAGCATAAGGAGACGAGGCTGCATCTGACAATGCAAACACTGGAGTTGCGGCCTCACATTCCCACTTTTCGGCTCTGGCACACCTCCTTGGAGATCCCTGTACCACTCATTGAGTGCGTAAACATGCACATTAGTGTCCTGGTTATGACTGGGTTTTTTGAGTATCCCTATTACGTCATGGTGCATGTAAACGCAGTATCCCAACATAAAGTTGAGAGCGCATGCATCCAAAAAACAAACACTTTTCAGTCTTTTCATCACAACAGTAGCCAAAATAAAGAAAGTGACCAACATAAATAAAATTTGATCTCTGAAAACAAGAATCGTCTCCAACGTGATATACACACAGAACAGACTCACCATCAGCATCATCATCCCTTTTTCACAGAGAGCACACTCATTCCACTGAGTTGTGTCCTTTAGTCTGACAGAAGCTGACCGCATCAGGGCACAAGGAAAGAGTTGTTTTTTTTCAGCTCTTATAGTTTATACAAATGAGCCATGCGTTTTTAAGTTTTGTTTCTCTAAAATGTAAACAAATGTGTCAAAGCTGCATTAAACACATTATAATCTCAAACAGGCTGATGTGGCTCTATAGTGGTTATGGTTTATATGTTGTAAAATTGAGTTTATTGATGCAGATTAGTAATAGTAATAATAATGATGATAATTTTAATATAAAAACCTTCATGATTAATCGAAAATCGATCGTTAATTCTCCTGATGATCAATTAAGAAAATCGATTGAATGCTTAGTTTACTATCATATTGTGGAACATTACAGGCAAAGCAACCCCCAACCTGAAACGTTACACAATGCACCTTTAAGGGTTTTTAGCATGTTTCTAATAGCAAAAGAAAGATGTACATTCAGAAGAACATAAGACTGTACAATGCTGTCACAGGTTCAGGAAAAGTCTTTAGTAACAGCTGAAAAATTCCACAGCATTAGTTGAGTTCAAAAGCAACACAAACAGACACAGAAGATAGCCTAGTGTCAAACGGTGCTTATGTTAAACAGAAGATGCCTTTATTTCTTTTTTAGATATAAAATGTTATTACTTAAGAATCCCTGTTAGAAGACTGAGGCGTTTTGGGAAACTTGCTGCTCCTGCAATAGTTGTTGCTTCAGTTTGCACATGCTCAGTACAGCTCCAGCTCCAGAAATCAGGATACTGCATCTACATGCCGCAGTATACAACACTATCAGGATATCCCAGTGGTTTCTTATAACCGGAATACTGAAATCAGGGTTTTGAAGTATCCTGGTTTTGTGTGAGTCCATGTAAACACAGTATCCTATTATAACTTGGATATTCAAGCACATATAAATGCTCCTTCAGAAGATCACCAATGCAATAACTGTAACATTCTAGGTGGAGCAATAACATTTCCATGGAGACAAGCTGGTGGCAGATTTTCCAACAGAAAAGTTACATTGTGCAGCTTTAAAGTTGAACTTCTTGGCCAGTGAACCAAGTGTAATAAGCTGATGTGATGAGCAATTTTGTTTCTTATTGAAATCAGAAATTGTATTCCACTGGTAGATTATTGTGTTATGAAAAATCATATGCAAAGACTGAAAATAAAGAGCTGAAATTACTTCATTTTTACTTTAGACTTTTCCTCATGCGTTGTCTTATTTTCTTATTTTAAGGGGGATTTGTCTGCGGAGTAAGAAATATGTAAGTTGACTTTGTAATTGCAGTTATCTTGCATCATTGGTTATTTTCACTTAAAATAAGACAAACAATATTGACATCAGTTTGAAATACCTTGGAAACTCAACTAACACAAACCAACCAAATAATATGATCAATGAAAGCTACACTATGTACATTTCTGGAAGAGGGGCAGCCACCTGCTTGTCTCCGTGGAGGTTTTATTGCTTTACCTGGGATGTTCTTACTTATCTTATTCCACTAAGAGAAGCAGTTGCCCCTAGGACAGCTTAGAGGTCAGATCTATGGAGAGGACACCCCACTCAGAGTAACATACATGTTTTCAAGCTATTTTGTAATTGAATAACAGCGAGATGGGTTAGTTTAATGCGGGGGTGTCCAAACTTTTTTCATCAAGGGCCAAATATCTAAACACAGACGAAGCAGAGGGCTAATCGAGAGTCGTAGACTGGCATTCAATACAGTGAATAATTGAAATATGTGCATGTTTAACACATTAGAATGAGTCTTTATTCATGCTAAGCTCTTAATATTTAATGTGTGTTTTTAAGTATTAGCTTTATCAAGGTAGATCTTCAAAAAATATTCAGTAAAAAGTTAATTTTTAATTGATGCAAGGTAATTTGGGCCAACTTACCTGGAATCCTGAGGGCCAAGAAAAAATTGTCTGAGGGTCACATTTGGATCATGGGCCATAGTTTGGACATGTCTAGTTTAATGCAACAGAAAAGTGACAGTGTACCTTGAAAGGTCCTATGTTATGCAAAATTGACTCTGTGAGCTTTAAGCCATGTTATAATGATGTTACCTCATTAAAAACAAACCTGGACTTGTTTTGTCTCATTCACACATGTTTGAGTAACCCTGCATTATTAGTTTGTCTACATCTCAAAAGCTCAAAATGCTCTGTTCCACCTTGTGATGTCATGAAGTAGGAGTTTTCAAGTTAAAAGCTACCTTTTACCTTTTGTTCAGAAGAGATGAGCAATTCCAGGGCTGAAATTATCCGAATGATTCTAGTGAAGGTGTATTAAGTTTAAAAACACAGTGGAGCATTTCCCACAGAGTGTTTTCAGTTTGAGCAAAGGGCACAGCCTACATATGCATGATTTATGTGTTCAACGTGTCTGAATGAAACAAAACACAACTCCAGGTATGTTTGAAAGGAGGAAACAACATTATAAAATACCGTTGTTTATGTGTTTCCGTAGCGTTGCACAGCTCGCTTTGATTACAGGTGGTATAGCAGTAAAAGAATGACTGCTTTCTCCAGCCTGAGCCCCATGCTGCGGAGACCATTACTCTGACAGATACTGCTCCCAGCCATACGGGGGCCATCCTCCACGCCCCACTGCATGCTGGGAGGACAGGCCCGCGACAGGGGGACCTCCCGGGGAATACGAATTACAGCGGGCTAGGTAGGAGGAGCGGGACAGGAGAGAGGAGGGAGAGTTTTTACGACGCTGGTATATCAAGCACACAGGCCATCTCCATGACAACAGAAGCACACCAGAATTTACAGTTCAGAGCCGTTTCATTAACCTACCTCGCTCACCTTTCCTCGGTCTGCACTTCGCCATATGCTTCGGTCACAGTGTGTTTCCTGCGAGCCTTCATCTGCACTTTCAGCACTGAATACAGGCTCAGAGTTATCAAACCAAACTCCAATTATATTGTTATTAGGACGGCAACTAGAGATTTATTTTAGGGAAGAAGACATTTTTAACCAGATAAAGCCTGAATTATGGTGACCAAAAGCTTCCAGAGCATATTTACAAAAAAAGTGTTAGTTGGTTAGTGATAAAAATCAGAAAGTTAGACATAGTAAGACAATGGACATTTTGATTTAGGGTCTGCTTGCGGGTAAAACGACAAAAATATTTTATTGGAAGTGCCTTTCGTTTAGAGGGTGACAGTGTTTTGGGGGCTTATAAATGCAAGAACCTGAAACCACCCTCCAGAGTGGGAAAGTTGAATACACTCTGTTTCCACTGCCCAAGACTCAAAACTCTGAAAACTTCATGCTACTGCATTCATACCCAATCGAATTCCACACACTTTGCGTCACTGTATGCACGCAGATTTCCTCCCTAAAATGCTTGTCTAAACGTGGAATAAAAAGTGAAGACGAAACGCCACTTTTGCGTCTTCTGTTCAGACCGTCATCATATAAATGTAGCCTTAATAATGTCACTGGCATTACTTTGAAAGGTCTTTTGGCATGTGTTTTAGAGTCTGTATAGGCCAGTTAAAGATTACGACAGTCAAAGTATTATAGCTACAATTATGTAGATCAATCTCTGTAGTTCTATAGTATATAATTGCCTTTCCATAAACCATGGTGTCTAGATAAATTGAAAACTTTAGTCTGGATTAAATCAAGAAGTTAGGACATATTTACCACTGGGGACCCATCTCCAGATCTTGAACTAGGTTTGGTCAGGACTGCAGCTGGAGGTGCTTGTTTTGCGCTGGGTTCATGTAGTTTAGTGGGATCATATGTCCCTTTTTATCTCACAGACATACTTACTACATATAGAACATGGAAAGGTCAGTCACTAACACATATGTTTCTGTTGTGGCATTAAGATCAGAGGATGTAACACTTGAAAAGGACAAAAGTGGAAAAGGTGACCAGGATGTAAAGATTTAACTCGTGCTGAAGACATTTGCAAAGTTTTGGTCAATATGTTTTTCCTGTAGCCAATGAATTGCAGAACCTTATATTTTTAAATCGTTTATTATAATGGCATAGTTGAGTGTGTTTTAAATCTAACCATAACGTTGTTTCCTCTGCTGAGATCTACTACGATGTCTATAGCAGAAATGCAGATAAAGACACACACACACACACACACAAAAAAATCAACTCTCAGGAGTGGTGCAGTGGATCATGAACTAGACTTGGTCAGGTCTGTCTTAGCCTGAGGATCTTGTTTGGAAACTGATGAGTGAAATATGCAAACTCTGCACAGAAGGCAGCCTGGGAATCGAATCTGTAACCTTCTTAATGGCGAGAATGCCAGACAGCGCAGCACTCCACGGAGACAAACATGTGGCTGGCTCTTGCACAAAAAGTTACAGTGCATCTTTAACCCAGTACCACCAATATTGACGTCCAACCCGAACAAATACAGTACATGCGGAGCTCTTTCTTATGTAGACAGACACTGCAGTTTAAAGTTCTTATTTACAGACACTGGGGCTAACAGAGATAAAGTGTGAGATGCTAATTACATTGTTTGGCTTTATTTTCCTGGAGGAGAAACTGCTCCAGCCCTAAATCTGAAGACAGTTAATGTAAACAAGTGCAAATGAGGGCCCTCTGTTAAAATGAGGAGCACTTACTCTGCAGCAGAGTTACAACTGGACCATCGTTACAGTTTGAATACATTTGGTGCCACTACTGTTTACGTGGCCTTTGGAGTCGAAAATAGTCTGTACAGAACCATCAATAATGTAGATGGATGTAAGTACAAGTCTACAGAGGGACTCATATTAGAGGTTGTGGAGATTCAGTTTCCAGACGGAGATGGTAGATAAGAACCACGAAACCTAGAGGAGGACCGCAGAGGGGATTTATGGATGTAATGAAGGAGGAAGCAGAAGAGAGGGTCAGGTGGAGGTAATATGCAAAAGAATGACCATCCTGAACTAGACATTTTGAATCGAAGTAACCGAACTGTGGTGAAGCAAAACGCAGTGTAACACACAATTTTCCATGCTATTTTATTAACATTAAAAGTACTTGTACCATATTTTTTAGACTATAAGTTGCACTTTTTTCATGGCTTGGGCGGTCCTGCGACTTATACTCCGGGGCGACATATATATTAAAAATTTCACACTGACAGCCGCGAGAGGGGGCGCTCTAGGCTTGCGTGTCAGAATCTGCTGCTCCTATTACTTCTGTACCACTCTCACTTCGCCCTTTACTGTGTATGTCTCCTGCAGCAAAAGCCATTGTCCTGTTGCAAGTAGTGAAATATGCAGCCGGAAATGGTAATCGAGCAGCAGAAAGAAAGTTTGGAATGAGCGAGAAACTCGTGAGGGACTGGCGAAAAGCGGGGGTGGAGAACACAGCTTCACGGGAACTGGGAGGGTGCGCCGTACAAATTTTTCTCGAAAAGCAATAACATCTCCACAGTGACAAGCATGTGGGGAAATTACTAGAAAAGTTACATAATGCACCTTTAAAGGGTCAATATTACACAAAATTGATTTTTGTGAGCTTTAAGCCATATTATAATGCTGTTTCCACATTAAAAATATACCCGGAGTTGTGTTTTGTTTTATTCACAAGTTTGAATAATCGTTTATTATTAGTCTGTCTACATCCCCGAAGCTCAAAATGTTCGTGATGTCATGCAGTGGTAGTTTTCAAGTTAAAAACTTTTTTTTTACCTTTAGTTCAGAGATTGGTAAGTCCAGGTCTGAAATGATCCAAATGATTCTAGTGACGGTTTAAAAGTTTAAAAGTCTAGTTTAAAAACATAGTGCAACATTTCCTGTATTATCTCATGGCATATCAGGTATTTTCTGAGAGCACACAGCCTAAATTTACAGGATTTGTGTGTTTAATATGTGTACAACTCCACGTATATTTATAATGAGGAAACAACATGGATCAGAAAATGTCATTACATGGGCCCTTAAATAACTGGAGGATTCTTTGTCAAATTGGGCCCCTTACAGTTTGTGTTTTGTCCCAGTCCTGACTTGGCCCCAATTATTGTTTTGGTGAGTGAAAAACACTCTTTTTGCAGGACAACACAGACTCTTCTAATGAATCCCTTTTGCCACATCGCGCTTCACCTTTCTGTAGCTTTGTCTTGACTTATGTCGGTCTTTGTCCAGGAAAAAAGCCCAGTTGTGTAACTAAGTTCTGACTTATACCACGCTGGAGACCCTGGCCCCAAAAATACACACAACAAAACTATTAAAAAAAGTAAAAAATAACATGAAACTGAGGCAGGATTTGGGGCAGACGCGTGTTATGAAACATCTTTCTGTCAGATTTATCAAGTCTGTGTTTTTGCCTTGTGCTGCATTCTGGGTAATTGGACAGTAGCGTGTGTGTACGGTGCCACAGAGACAAAAAAACACATTTTGGTACGGCGTGACAGGTTAGACAAAAGCAGAAGGCAGAACAAATGCAGTGTCTGGGTAATGGTAAGAAGCAGAAGCAGCGGATGTGGCTATGCGCTGGATGCATGCAGTTTAAAGGGACCATATTATTTACTATTTTCTGATTTATGTTAAAATGCAGTTTCCTTGTCAAAACAGACCTGGAGTTGTGTTTTGTTTCACTCACACTGTTAAAGCACAAACTCTACATACTTTTGCTGAGTTCTTCTCAAACAGAAAACACACTGTTCCACTTTATGATGTCATGTGGTAATACAGAAAGTGCTTTACTGTCTTGTTAAACTCCATAAACCTTCACTACAAGTATGTGGATCATTTCAACGCTGGAATTACCAATCTCTACCAAACAAAAGGTAAAATGTTAACTTGAAAACTACTGCTTCATGACATCACAAGGTGGAACAGAGCATTTTGAGCTTTCGAAACATAGACAGACTAATAATAAAGTACTCAAACATGCAAATGAAATAAAACACAACTCCAGTTATGTTTTTGAGGAGTTAAAAAAATTCTAACATGGCTTAAAACTCACAAGAGTCAATTTTGTGTAATATATTTCCTTTAATGGTGATTCAGGGTTCATATATATATATATATATATATATATATATATATATCACACACATACTTACTACTATATAGAATGTGGAAAGGTCATTAATATAGATGTTCCCACTGTGGCCTTAAGATCAGAGGGTGTAACATTTGAACAAAGGACAAAGAAGGAAAAGGTGTTTAGCATGTACAGATGTAAAGGTCCTATATTATGCAAAATTAACTCTTGTGAGCTTTAACCCATGATATAATGCTGGTATTTTGTCAAAAACATGTGTTTCATTTCATTCACACATGAGTAATTCTGCATTATGAGTCTGTCTGCATCTCCAAAGCTCAAAATCATCTGTTCCACCTTGTGATGCCATGAAGCTGTAGCTACATCTTACCATTTCTTCAGTAGAAACGGTTAATTCCAGGTCTGAAATTATCCAAATTATTCTAGTAAAGGTGTATAGAGTTCAAAAACACAGTGCAGCCCTTCCTGTTTTATTACATGAGAATTACTTTTATTACGTTTGAGAAGAAGTCAGCCTAAGTATGCAGAGTTTGTGTGTTAAACATGTGTGAATGAAACAAAACTTCAGGTATGTTTTTGATAAGGAAACAACATTATAACATAGATCAGAAAATAACGTGATATATTCCCTTGAACTTGCATTGAAAACATTTGTAAAGTGTTGCCTTATTTTTAAAAACTCTTTATGATAATATGACATAGGTGAATGTGTTTTCAACCTAAACTTATTTTTTCCTCTGCTGAGATCTACTACAATGTCCAAAGCAGACAGAGCATCTAGTTGAAAACCATTTGATCCTTTTCCTCTGTTAGGTGCTGAGTGTTGATTGTTGAGTGTATGATTGTCTCCCCTTCTCATTGAGCCACTCAGAAATTCCTCAGAATATTAAAAATTTCAGACCACCCATACACAGCCACTGCTCTGCACTTCCTTCATTCTCCATTTTTTTTCTTAGCCCGTGTTATACTTAACTGGAATTTACATGAGTTAGTAAAAAGCCTAGAAACTTCCCATTGACTCTGATAAATTAGAACTTCAACCTAATTTGAGTGGCATGTAGTGTAATGACGGCTGTTAAATGTGCGTATGACACTGCTGGTGTAGATTGTCCGACCAGTTAAAATACAAAAGCGATACCTGCGCGTCTGCTGCTGCTGCTGCGCTGTTCTTGCTTTGGTGTAAATTGAGGGTTAGGATTCAGCAGTGCAGAGTCAATTTGGCATAAAATTAAAGAATAGCATGAAGTCTATCAACAGATTTTCATATTCATATTATATTTAACTACACTTGTACTTTGGTCCCTGTTATAATGTGCCGGAAGAGTCATGGGAATAAGTGAAGCTCTGAGCTTAAAGGTCAATGAACATACATCATCACTAATGTCATTCTGCCCTTTCTAATGCAAACATTGCCTGGGATCCAGAACACACACTTCTCTTTACAAAGATGTGAGTCTGGTCTCTGCATGTTCCGGTGAGGAAGTGATGTGATTGACAGATGGATCAGCCAATCAGGGACAAGCATGGTTAGGCCATATCAAAACAAACATGGCTCCTTATGAGAAACAAGAAATTAGAAAAAACATCACAGGGGACTGAAAAACATTACAAATTTCTGCAGTATCAATGAGCGGAGCATTAAAGGGACATGGAATTTTGGACGTAGGACCTAATTTCCTAGTTAGCCAGAGTGTTCGAGATGTGTGGAGACACTTTTTTAAATATTCCATCCAGTTCTTTTATTTGCAGAGGTCGCTGGTGCTAGGCTAGTGCATGTCAATGGCCATAGTTAGCCTGACACTAAAAACAGTCTTACCCACTCCACAAAACACCCGAAGCAAATTATTATTATGCCAAACTGTTGATGTAAATGTTTGTTTCGATAGAATAATTTTAGAAGTAAGACCAACCTTGCATTTGAAGGATTTGTGTCTGAGCAGCAGTGGACTGATATCACCTAGCACTTTACTGGCCGCTGCTGAGAAAATAGTCCCTCAACATGCAACGATTCATTTGATGCAAGGTTAGTTTTATTTCAAACATTATTCTATCGAGACAGACATTCACATCGACAGTCTGGTGTAATAATAGATTTGCTTCGGGTGTTTTGTGGAGTGGGTAAGACTGTTTTAGTGGCAGGCTAACTATGGCCATTGACATGCACTCGCCTAGCACCAGTGACCTCTGCAAATACAAGGACTGGATGGAATATTTTTAAAAGGCTCACTAGGAAATGAGGCCCTATGTCCAAAATTCCAGACAGTCCCTGGTGAGATAAATTGTATTATTTCATTGTTTAAAATTTATTCAAAAATGATGGATGACCACTGACTCCTTCATTAAAAAACAAAACAAAAACAGAAAAACAAATCTGATTACATGGCCATGTTTGATTCTGGCTCACATACAAAATAACACTTTGATAAATCATCTGTATTTCATGCGCTAAATTCAAATCTGGCAGCACCCTCCATCTTCTGCAGGACTTTTTAAATCGTGAAAATGTGTTGAAATTGAACTGGCCCCAGAGTTCTGTTGGTCTAAACGCCTCATTGACTTGTGGGTAATCTCTGTTGACTTAGCCTCCGTGACATTATCTGACATTGGACTGGAGCTCTGGTCTGCTCCTCCGTGGACTCGCCCTCATGCCTCATTCATGTTTTGTGCTGTCGGTGGGGGGCTAGCACCTCATCTAACCTAATAACTGTCTCCTTTAGCTTTAGCATTAATCTGCGGGCCCCCTGCTAACTCAAAGTCCGATTCTCTGCGGGAAAGCATCATAATCTCCCCCCCAAACGTTTGCAGATAAGATATGAGCTATGACCCCGCTGAAAGGTGTATTATGTAACTTTTCTGGGGAGGGTACGCAACCTGTTTTGTCTCCATGGAGATTGTAATACTTTTTAAAATCTTCCATAGTAGAGCATTCAACTAATCTATCTTGCATTTATTCAACTACAGGTGTTATTTATTGCTCAAAAATATCTTAAAATGTGCTCTATGTAACTTTTTTGTTGGGGATCTGTCAGCGTTTCCTGCTTGTTTCTATGGATATGTCATTGCTCTGCCTGGAATGTTCCACAGTATGGCATTAAACAGCTGTACCTTAGATTTATTCAATTCCAGGTGGTTTTATAGCTCAAAAATACCTAGAAAAACAAGCATTCAGACTGTGAACAGGTTTGCCTCTCCACAGATCTGACCTGTAACTTGGTCTGGTTTGATCTCCATGAAGATTTGGGGTGTAATGATATCTAAGTCTCACAATACGATATCGTCTTGGTATGAAGCTCACAGTACGATATTGATTGCGGTATTGTGGGAAACCTCACGATATGGAAGGGAGGCTCATGATTAGGGATGTAACCATATCCAAATCTCTCGGTACAATATTTTCACGATATACATCTCACGGCATGATATTTTTTGCGATATTTTGTGAAGGCTAAACAGCTAACACTGTTAATATGCTACTTTTTCCTCTTAAAATGCCTTGACAAGACTTAATCCAAAGAACTAAGACTTTAAAATGCTTAGAACTGTTATTACCTCCGCCAAGGAGGTTATGTTTTTGCCGGCGTTTGTCTGTTTGTTTGTTTGTTTGTTTGTTTGTCTGTTAGCAACATAACTCAAAAAGTTATGGACCGATTTTGATGAAATTTTTAGGATTTGTTGGAAATGTGAAAAGGAAGAACTGATTTCATTTTGGGGGTGATCCGGAAGAAATCCTGGATTCTGGATCACTTTGAAATTTTAGTTAACATTGTGGTAAATGGGGCCAAAAATTTTGTTTCTCAATATCTCGGTTAATTGTTGACCAAACCCCATGAAATTTGACTCAAGGATGGACAATGGGATCCTCTTTCATATTCCAAAGGCTGAACCGGATCTGATCCAGAAGACTGATTTTATCGCAATTTATATAAAAAATGGGGGTAGTCCTTGGCGGAGGTCTGCGCTCTCTGAGTGCTTTTCTAGTTTCTTCATGTAGTCTGCACTGAAATGGTGCAAAGGATCATGATCTATGTAGTTCCCTGTGTCTTTTTGCTACACCACTTGCACCTATTGCTGCACCATAACTCTTAATTTAAGCAGAGACTTGTAATTCAATATGTTGTGATGGTCCACGATATTATTGTAAGAACTTTGATGAAACGATATCACAATATTTCATGTATTGTTACACCCCTAATGAAGATGGAAAGGTTTAATGCTATACTGTGAAACATTACAAAGAAATAACATCTCCACTGTGAAAAGTATTTAACAAAACCATCACCAGAAAGGTTACATAATGCACCCTTAAAAACATCAATTCTTCCATTCTTGCTGTGAGTGGGGTCACCTCTCCACAAATCTAACCTGTAATTTAGCTTGAAAGTCTCCATGGAGTTACAAGTTTATGGCCATACTGTGGAACATTCTTGGCCAGAGGAGGACAATTATTTTTTTCTATGAGGCGACATGAGAAAGTGAAAATATTGTGGAGGGCCGGGCCAAATGCTTACCTCAATTCTGCATAATATTAATTGTATTTCTTTATAAAAAGCAGTAAATAGCTACATATATTACAAAAAATAGGACACAAACAACATACAAGGTACAAGACAAACATTCCGATTGAAGATTACATACAAATACGGACAAAGGTGACGGGCTGGTGACAGTGTGGACATTATGTGTGTTTTTGTGGGTGCATAAATAGTTTGTGTGTGTAAATAGTTTTTTTTTTTTTGACGAGCTGGCCAGACTGGTAAGAGTTTATGTTATGACTAAGCAATGAAAAAGTGAGGCTGCCTTACAAAAAATGTAATTTAAATAACACCTCTAAAATAAAAGCAATGCAGCTTTAATCCATGCATGAGTTAAAATGATAAAATATGTTTATTTTCTAAATCTAAATGATCTTAAACGGTCTGTGTTGGAGTCAGCCAAAGGGCCTTGGAGCTGTACAATGCCCAGGTCAGTATCTAGGCTTATCTCCATCTCTATCTGGAGACGAGCCGGTGACGGACCCTCCACCAGACAAGTTACACAGTGCGCCTTTAATGGTGTCACTCAAAAATACAGTAGGACCAAAACATCTGTCCGATTTCTGTGACATTTTCTGGTTTGTGGGGGAAATGATAATCACTCGACAGGATGTCACAACAGCGCTTTACAAATGTGATTGTGTGTCTTTGATGTGTACAACATGAAGGCAGAACCCCCACTGTTAACGCCACAACCAGGAAGAAGGTTTTACATAAGCAGACTTCACCTGGGGGCGCACTCTGTGTTTACATAACAAGGAGAGAAATAAATAAACTAGGAAAATGGATTTTGAGAGAAACACGTGTGGAAATATGTGCATTAAAGGTGCTCTGTGTAACTTTTCCAGTGGAAGCTGCATAACCTGCTTGTTTACATGGAGATGTTATTGCTTTGCCTGTAATGTTGTGATGTCATGCCAGAAAGTGCTCCACTGTGTATTTAAACTCCATACACCTTCACTAGAATCATATGGATGATTTAAGCCCATAAGGAATTGCCCATTTCTACTGAACTAAAGGTAAAAGCTATTAACTTACTACATTTACAAGTTATGGCACGTTAAATAGACTTTTTTTTTTAACTAAGCTAACTTTTTTTTAAACTAAGCTAAAATGAGGATTTGCGTGTGTGGATTGGGCGTGTGATTGTGATGCAGGAGGAGTAGAGGGCAGCTCATATGTGTCCACAGTGATAGATCTTTGACATTTACAGCAGCCTATCTGATCGAACACACCATAAGACAAAACAGGAAGAGTCTGGTCACAAACATCCATTTTACCTCATGTTCGTTTATCACAACAAGGCTGCCAATAATTTAGCTTTGAAAATGGAAAAAGGTTTTTAAAGGGCCCATTTTACACTATTTTCTGATCTGTTATAATGTTGTTTCCTCATCAAAAACATACCTGGAGTTGAGTTTTGTTTCATTCACACATGTTTAACTTGCAAACCCTCCATATTTAAGATGAGTTCTACTCCTATTCTGAAAATACTCTCTACAAGGTGGAACAGAGCATTTTGAGCTTTGGAAATGTATACCAGACATGTCAATCTTCGGTCCGGGGCCAAATTTGGCCCACAATATAATTATATTTGGCCCACAAGATCATATCAAATATGTATTAGAGCTGCCCGCCGGCTACAGCTAGTCTATAGAGACATTATTTATTTAAAATTGTGTTATTATTTTATATTATGCTTGTTCTGGATTCAATGTTTAAGCAAAAGTATTATGAAACATTTATTTTAATAAGAAAAGGTTTAACATTAAATATACATAAGTTTGGCCCTCTGTTAATTTACTGAAACATATGTGAATGAAACAAAACACAACATTGAATATTTTTTTGAGGAGGTAACATTATTAAATGTTTTAAAGGTCACAAGAGCCAGTTTTGTGTAATATAGGAACTTTAATACACATCAGTGGCTACCTTCACATGGCCAGTAAAAATCAGAAAACTAATAATGAGGTAATCAAATAATTTGATCTGATTCTGTGTGCTTTTATATGTAGAGAAGAAATCTGGTCATCTGTTTCAGTTAATGAATGGAGTAACTGTTGCATCTGGAAGACCAATTAAAAGGAGTTTTCAGTACGTCCTCCAATATTTAACATTTTCTCTTTCATTTTTGTCTTTGCTGCATTAGTTTTGCATCTTTTTTCACAATTGAATTTACACAGGTGTGAACAAATAAAATGAACTCAGATTACAGATTATGAGAAGCACTTTGTAGCTGATGTTTAGTTAAGTGCTATATAAATATACATCTCATTTTTCTCATCATTTTACATGTTTTACTTTGTCAAAATGAAATCAGTATAGCGATTATGTGAAGCATTTAGTTAGTGTTGTCTAGTAAAGTGGTAAATGATCGCATTTATATATAGCGCTTTCCCACCTTCAAGGCACTCAAAGATCTTTACATCAAGAAACCACTCACCCACACATTCATACATCAGTGTCCGCAAACACTCCAATATGGCCTGAATACAGCGATACCCCAAATATTAATTAACTCGCTAGCCTCTCTTTCCCTCCATTCCCCACTAGACTCTGAGCCTGATGTGTAGTTGGGATGAATGCAACCAAGCTGTTCAGACTGAAGTCGCATTTAGGTGGTTTTAGGAGCACATATCCAAGTGGCCTGGGTCACATAAAAAAAAAAAAAAATCGGATCTGTGTTGTTCAGACTATCATTAAACGAAGAGATACAGGTTGGAGAGCGGCGAAAAAATTGTATTTGGGTCACTTCAGGCTGCAGTCTGAATGTAGCCTAATAGAAATAATCAGCTTCAACTTGAGTAAATTTGCCTTTTATGTATTTCTTATGAGAATACAATATAATTAATAGGGAAATCATCTCTTAGAATTTGAAAGTGTCTTATTGATACTTTGCAGCTGACATGATCAAGATTCCCTGGGGTGTGGCATTAACAGAAAGCACTGCTCTGTTAAATTTCTTTTTTGTTTATTCTTTATTCTGACACAACTTAACCAGAAGGAGTTGACTTAGTTGGAACTACAACAGATGAAATGACACAGTACGTGGGCTTAAACAAGTCTTCCACGTCTAAAATTACTGTCACAAGATACACCTCACCTTTTAGTTGTAACCCAAAACAGGACCATGAATGCTTTTGGTAGCTTTTGCTGATGTGTACTTTTTGCTGATGAACATTCCACCACAGAGATACCTGTAGAATGCCCCCAGGATAATGTCACTACGAAGTAGGGATGGGCATGATTAGTCGATTAATCGATAATTGATTTCATCGATTATGTTCATTTTAATCGACAAACCGAATGTAGGTTGCTGTGCGTAGCGTAACCAAACAGGGGTCCGCAAATATGTCTCTCTGCACTCAGAAGGAGCGAGACACAAACAGTCGGTTAGCCTGCAACGTACTGAAGTGCAAATGCGATCAATGTGAGCACACAGAATCAGATCAAGAAATTCCGCGCTTTCCGTTCCATTCGGGACAAGTGTGAGTCCATGTGCTCAGTGTACAAAGCAGCACATATGTTTCGGTGTCCAGTGGGAAAAAGCTTTGTCAGGTGAAAGTCGCTCAATGTCGATGACGAGTCCCCACCTCCCACCTCCCGTACGGTGTCCTGGTTTTGACAAACGCAAATATGGTCACGCTAACCTGTATTCCACTGAGTCGTGTCTTTTAATCCGACAGAAGTTGAACCGCAGCGACACAAGAGCTGTAGTTTTATCTTCGCTGAGTTTATGCAAATTAGCGATGTGGTTTTAAGTCCGTGAGAGTTGCGCAAAACTGAATTAAACACATGATAATCTAAAACGGATTGATGTGGCTCTAGAGTGGTTACGGTTTATATGTCGTAAAGTTGAATTTATTTATGCAGATTAGTAGTGCAGATAGTAATAATAATGATGATCATTTTAATATAAAAATGTTAATGATTAATCGATAATCGATCATTAATTCTTCCGACGATCGATTAAGAAAATTTCCTCGAATGCCCATCCCTACTGCGAAGTATCAATAATCTGATACTACATAAATCAGATAATGTCAGATTGCTAGTGTGCATGAAACATAGCAACTTCAAAGATATTTTTACTACATGTTATCTTGATTTGTTGTGAAACCCATGTCTACACAGTACAGTTTTCTTCCCCCCTCCACAGAATGCACAGACTGTACCCTCCTCTGGACTCAGGGTCACAGTGGTGCAGTGTTGTTAATGTGGGGTGTGTTTGCAGAGTGGTGAACACTCACAGGAAAAAGGTCACAGGATCGATGTCTAGCCGTGCCGTGCTTCTGTGAGTCCGAGCTCTCCTCTACACATACCTACAGTTTGTGAATCTAAAGGAGCTCTCACACTGGGCTGTTCAGACCCCGCTGAGCTCCGGATCAGTTGAGGAGACGTCCCCACACAAATATATACACACCGTAGACTAGACTAGTGTACAAATGGACATAGCTAACCCACTAGCCACTGTGTTTCAGATAGGAAATGAACATGGAGGGGCTTCTGGCTCCATCGACTTCCAGTTGACTTTCTACTGAGTAATTGTCACATTACGACATTGTGACATTAAACTTATCTATTTTCGAGACAAGCCTGAAATGCCTCCAGGCCAAGTTACAGGTCAGATCTGTGGAGAGGCGAGCTCACTCACTGTAATGCTGCGTTCAGACCATGGCGTTAAAAAAGCGCTCTAGATGCCTCTGTTTGGACACCATTGGAGTTCAGCTGCCCTGATTTGCGTCTTGGATGCCGTGGATGAACGGAAGAAAAATACTTGATGCGCGTCTGTTGCCCTGGAAACAAGTGCCCGGTCTCGACCTTTTTCCGGAACAATGGCAGACCAGGCTATATTTATACTGTGCAAATGACATGCTGACAGTGTTTTAGTCCTGGTCTAGTCCTGGTTTAGTCCTGGTCTAGTCCTGGTTTAGTCTCGATGATTGGCTCAGTGAATGTAGCGTATATATTTATACTTCGCTAATGTTTGTGACTCCCCTCCCCAGTTCTTGGGTCTTTCTCTTTCTTATGGATAATAACGTCGCTACCTCACTGGATAGTCGTCACTGATCCCTCATCCGACAGCATTTTCAACTCCTGACGCCAACACCCTCGATGCGCGTCTAAAGCGTTGACGCCAGAATGCTCAAGACGTGACGACGCTGGATTTGCTCTGCACTGACACCAACGACGCAGGACATCCTACACACATGTCCACATAGACTTTGCATATAAACTGGACGCCTTGATGCCTCGACCTGAACTGGCCTTAAGAATGCATGTCTTTCACAGTATTTTTGAGCAGTAAAACACCTGTAATTGAATAAATGCAACATAGATGAGTTTAATGCCATACTGTGAAACCTTTCAAGCAAAGCAATGCTATCTCCATGGAAACAAACTTATGGTGGACTCCCTATCAGAGACACACACGTAGCACAGGTCCAGTCCCACCAAAATACATTATGACCTCACAACCGACTGTCTAAAGAATTGCTATAAACCCTCATGCACTACCCCCCAAGATTAGTTTCAATTAACATTAAAGTTTTATGAGATGCAACAACTTGTAAACAAAAGATTAACACATAACATTTAAATACGCCGCTAATTAAAAAGGCCTTTCTTTCTGTAACTGTCTGGATTTTACAACTTAATGAAAAAGTATAGGCTCATAAACTGAGGAAACAGGTGCCAGAGGTGCTTCAGGTTAGCGATGGTCACTCGAACGCCCAAACGGAGGGATTCAAAGATTAGTTTTTCATTTAGCGCCATGGAGAGAGAGAGGTGACTAATTGGTATGTCCAGAGAGCAGCAGTAAATCCAGCCTTCCTGTCTCCTTAACCCTCGTTTGTCGGCATCATTAACATTCACCCACTTCGTCATTCAGCTCGCTCCTCCGCCGCCCCGACTCGTCTGATTAAAAAAACTAAAGAAAACAGGCTTTGATTTATACACTGGCCCTGCACCATTGAAGCACAGAGAGGGGTAACAAGGGCACAGCTCCGATCGGCTGCTAAATAATCAATTATTTTAGGTAATGTTCAGATCCTTTGATGGTTCCTTTGATGGGGGTGCTTCAGAGTTTGGTGGTGTTCGGATATTAACCCTGACACTTTCAAACAATACAGAGTGAAAGAAAAGTAGGAAAAGGGACTATGATGTCGGACTGCTGCATTTTAAATGCAATTTATCAGTAAATTCCAGGTTTTATTTGACAGGACAAACAGCTACTGCTACACCGCGCATTTTAGCATACAGTTTTGATCAAGGATTCAGTTTCAGAGGACGCCCAATTCATTTGTTGTAAATGATGATGCATGTTTGATGATGAGTTTAAAAAGCAGCAGGAGTTTGTCCTGTATCTGTTCTCCACACAAATTAACATTAAAGGCGCACTATGTGACTTTTTGAGGAGAGGGTCCGTTCCCTATTTGTCTCCGTGGAGCTATTATTCTTTACCTGGATTATTCCACAGTAAAGGCCGCCACACACTACAGGATTTTCGGGTTTAACAACTTTTAAACGTGCAACAAAAAGTACACACCACAGACACGAAGAGAATCTTATGGGATTGTAAATCTCTGATCGCAAAGACTGCAGCGGGATATGTCTGGGTACCACAGGCTATAAAGTTGTATTATTATTTGAGTAATGTGGTGCAAAACTTCATATTCATGATTTTTAAAGCATAAAAGATTGGCGATAAAGTACAGAGGAAGTAGAGTCACTATCACTAATCTGCAGTTTCACCTTGATCCATGCACTGTGTGGATGTAAAAAGACACACGAGGAACTACTCTTGCCTTTTTACTTTTAAAGAACAGTTCAAACTGGATTAATAGAGATGTTTTGTGGACAGGGTGTCATTATTTGCAGAGGACCAATTCTATGCATAATGTGGATGAGATGCTGCACTTTAAATTTACAACTTTACAAGAGGTAAGTAATCATTATTTAGAGTTTGCATCTTGCGTCTCTGTGTCCGTCACTCCGTCTGCCTGATGTTCTGTTTCATTGACTGTTACCGTAGCGTAGCTGATGTTTGGTGGTTACCGTATGACAGAAAAGCTCAGTCATAGTGATGCCACACACGAGGAGCACAAAATAGCATCTTCAAAATAGCACACGAAGACACAAAGTCAGGTCACGCCTTCCTGAACTCGGGGAGAAGCAAATCGCAGACAAAATCAGGCAAATTCTCCTGTAGAGCGCGGCAGCCTTAAGGCATTAAACTCGTCATTCCTGCATTTATTCCATTTTGGGTGTTTTATTGCCCAAAAATATCTTCAAATACATGCTTTTTTACTGTCACCTCTCCACTGATCTGACTTGTAACTTGGCCTGATGGCATCTCTAGCTTGCCTAAATGGAGATATGTTTAATGCCATTGTAGAATACTCCAGGGAAAGCAACAACATCTCCATGGAGACAAGCAGGCCCTCCACCAGAAAAGTTCCACAGTACACCTTTAACACTACACAGGATCTTACTGCAACTCTTTCTAAAGAATAAGTATAAATACTGCCAATCTAAAAACCCATATGCAGTCAGTACTATAGAACATCCTGTAGAAGATGGGTGTGCAAAAAATAAATGAATAATTAAAAAAAAAAATCTTATTAACAACTAACAACAACAGTTTTATTTTGACAAGTTGTCTACAAAAACACATGTTTTCCACTCACGCCTGATCTCAAGTAGAGCTCAGGATCAAAATGTCAAAAAAAGAAAAAAAAAAAAGAAACCCAGCATTATTAGCAGATCTTTCATGTCTGCAGCAGCTTGTGTACTGGCGTGTACAATGTTCCTAGAAATGCATTAACCAAAATGACGTACACAACAGGAAACAAAAGAGCGCTGGAACAACACAATAAATTGCTGTGTCACTGCTCACTACTGGGAAAAACATTCATCACATTATATAGACTCAGACTGTTGGCTCACCTCCGCTCCTCTGGTCGAGCTCCAACTAAGTCATCTCTCTCTGGTCAGATTGTGTTAAAGCAAAGTTCAGGTTCAAGTCTATAGTACCTCCGGTTAGTTTTACCGCTCCAGGAATGTTAATGATATCTTCTAGTCAGTTTCTTCCACTTTATTTTGTCTTATGAAAAACAGAATTAGTTCATTTTAAATAGTTTGCAGTCGTCTAAACGTATTCCTCTTTAATTTTATGTATTCTGGGCATCTTAATTATTCACTGTGATGAGTTTATGAGCACTTTTCACAAGTTTAAGAAGCCAGAGCAGAGTTTTGTCATCACTAGCATGTTATCCACGCACTTCTGTTTTTGTCAGACAATAAAACGCTTCATAATAAGATGCAGACAGTACGCTGCAGACTTATTTTGACCTCAGCAGCTGCTTATATAATATATATATTTGTGCTGTGGTAAGACAAATGTTGCTTTTGTACAAAATCCAAGCACAGGCCCTTTGAGGAATCCATATTAATCTACATAACTTCACCTCAGTATCACAAAATGGCCTCCCCTCCTCTGTGTCTTTCAAACACGTCCAAACTTCTGCGACTATCATCCCATCTCGTTCTTGCCCAAAAAATGTCACTTATTTTTACATTCAAACATAACTAGGTGTCAGCCCCTCTCCCTGCGCTGACAGCTGACGTCTCTTCAAAAGCCTGTGTTATTTCTTACCTGGAGTGGCGCTTTAATTAGTGCAGAAGTGCGTGCGCCGCGGGTCTGCCCTCTTTGTGTAACTGTCGTCCCGGGATCACGTTTGTTACCGCGGAGATGAGATGATGAGCGCGAGGAGAGCCAGCTGTGCTCCAAAGGTGACCCAGCTCTCCAGACCTCTTCACTGAAACTGAGGAGGCGTCCTGTGGGTTTATTGACGGCACTCCTCTTTTGACAGTGAGTTATTCAGATACCAGTGTGGGGTCTGCAACTAAAAACTCTTCTCTAAGGGAAACTGTGGAGGAAAGATAGAACCCTTAGTCTTACTGATACTTTGCAGCTGATGTCATTAACATTCCCTTGGGGTCTGATACTAAATGTAGGCTCTGCTCCATCTGAAGTGCTGTTACTCAAGTTAGACTTTCTGAGCTTTGTTTTACTACAATCTGTCCAGAAGGAGCTGACTTTTTTGGAACTACAACAGGTGGTCTCATTTAGCTCCAGTCAAATGAAGCTCATCGAGGCTTTCAATTATAGGGGTGAATTTGGAGCCGATTTCCATATTTGGAATTCCAACTGTGAGTATCGCAGTAACCAAAGAGCCAGGTGTTCATTTATATTTTCTGTCTATAATGATGCCATAGGATTACCAGTGTGTGTATCTCACTCAGTGTTGTCATTGGGTGAAGTGGTGACATTCTTGCCTGTCATAAAGATTTCATAGACCTTGTGGGGCTTTTGTGTTTGTACTTTACAGGCTTTTTCCTTTTCCCCTCTAATATTCCCACCATGTGGGTTGGGATGACTTGCAGAAATAAATTACAGAAACTGTTTTTTCACCCTAGCTTGTAATCGAAGAAGCATTTTGTACAATCGCTTGTTCTCATTGTGTCTGGGTGGGTTTATTCTTGTAGCTCCATTTTCCCCAGCAGTATAAAACTAGCACAAACAAGGTAATCCTATGTACTCCTATGTACTTCTATGTACTTCTCTGTACTTCTATCAGCATCTAAAGTCCTTACTGCAGGTAACAAGTTTCTCTGCATAAATATGGACAATAAATAACATGGACCTCATGAACAATATTTAATTTCTATATTTTATCAGAACAGTACTTGTACATGTGTAAATGTGCATACGTGTGCCTTATTCAACTCAAACAATTTAGAATTTTATTACCATTTTTACATTTGTGGCCTAACTCCCTTGTCAAAGCATGATCTCTTCAGATCTCAGGAGATAAACAATGCTTAGTTTAATTTAATTTAGTCTTTATTTGAAGCGACAATGTACAGAGACATTAAACTCATGTAAAAGAGAGATGTTCTGCACCAGATTAGAGCTAAACCGCTAGCTTCCATCTGCAGTTCCTGACCGAACTGCAGAAATAAATTATACAATGCAATTAAATTCAGTCAGTTATAATAACAGATCACTCTGTACACACTCACACAATGTCACACATTAACAAAGTAAAGCATTAGGTCTTTAAAAAAATCATCAATTATAAAACACATTAACATACCATTTCTATATTTCATTATTACAGGCTGGGCCTGGTTAGTACTTAGATGAGAGACCACTGGGATTCTCATGTGCCACAGTGGGACAAAAAACTGCTGCTGTGTCTTTAGGCAAGACACTTCACCTGCTTTGCCCAGTATGAATGTGGTGAGTACTGGTAGAGGTTGGAGCAGCTGATGGAGCAGATTGGCATCCTCACTTCTGTCAGTCTGCCCCTAGCACCACCACCGAGTGTAGAGTGAATTAATAATGCACTGTAAAGCATGTGAATGTCCAGAATATAATATAAATATAATATAATGCAAATGCATTATTATATTGCTTTACAAATATCCCTTGTGGATCAAAAGATTTGTCTAAGTCTAAAAACTACATGACCCTGACAAAAATCCTGTATTTACAAAGTGGACATTCAGTCTGTTGAGTCTGTTGTGTCTGTTGATGTCACCTCTGCCCAGTGAATCATGATGGTGCCACGCGCTCATCCCCGCTCCTTCTGTTTTTCCGGGTTTAATTAGTCTGGAGTGAAGTGTCTCCGCTGCAGGTTTCCTCTTTGTCAAACTGTCATGGCCGCCGCGTCTGGGATCATGTTGAGATCACGCCGAGATGTGATGATGAGCGTGTGGTCAGTGAGAGGGAGCGTGCTGTGCGCTAAAGGTGACCCATTCACTCTATAATCAGGCCTCATGGCACTGCCCGCTTTTAGAGTCAACACGTCTTAAAGCTACAGGACAGGTTTTTTACATCCAGAAATTGTTTAGTTTTGTGTAAATTAGTTAAAACAAATGGCCAAGGTTTATTTAGAAACCACATTTAATATACACTCATCACTGCCCAAAATTCGTTACGCATTTACAAGTGACAAAAAAGGATAATAAAAATGATAAAATGCAAGTCATATGAATAAATAAAGCCATTTACAACAAAGTAAACATGAAGTTTTAAAAGTACAGGACACATTTTTACATCTGGAATTCATTTAGTTTTGTATAAATTAGTTATAACAAATGATCAAAGCCAAGTTTTATTTATAAAACACATTTAAAATAGAGTCATCATTGTCCAAAATGCTGTACAAATTTACAAATGACTGAAAAAGGATAATAACAATGATAAAATGCAATAAATAGGAATAAATTAAAAACATTTAGAATAAAGTAAACAGGAATGGAGAAGTTTTAAAGGAGACATATCCTAAATTCACTTATTTGTTAACAAGCCTGTATCATGTTAACAATATTCTCTTACAAGGAGCCTGTGATTTCACTTTGTTATAATTTTGCCCAGATTGTGACGTCATAGGTAGAAATTCAGAGTTTTCCTATGCTGTGTTTTTTTTTTTGTTTGTTTGTTTGTTTTTTGTTTTTTAGCTAAACTGTCTAATGGCAACTGCTGCTCATTAGCAATGTTGCTTAATTTTTTATTTTTTTTTTTGTATGGGTAATTCTACCTTCTGCTAACACCAAATCCAATAATATTAGATTTGGGCAGACAATTCACTCTGATCAATATTTAAACTTTTATGCAAATTGAAGTGTGTGGTTTGTGAATATTTAAACATCTAAATTCTGTTCCGTGTTAAGACTGAGCTAGTGAAAGATCTCCAAAAGTGCAGCTAGCCACTCACAATACAGCGCTAATGATGTTAATTAATTAAAGGTCAAGTTCAGACTTATTTGAATAAAAATATAATTTGACTTAACTTTCCTCTTTATTTTTACATACATTTGAGTTTTGTACAATGTCTTTAACATTTTAGATAATTCTTACAACTAATTAAAGAAGCTGTGTCTGATTTATACTGTCTTAAATTTTGTTTTTGTTTTTTTTTAAAGTTCATTTTAAATCATTTACAGTGGTCCAGTTATGTCTCACTTATATTCGTAACCTCCCTATTCACCACAATGAGATTATGAGCAACTATCATGCCAATCGCACACTTTCTGATTACTGGATACGAAAATGCATTATTATTAAATGCAAACTTATGCTGCTTATATCTGTACTGGGGCAAATTTTGCGCAAATACATGGAAGAAATCAAGTACAGACCCTTTAACAAATGAAATATAGGTTCCTGACTATAGACTATATATAAATGGACATGGCTAACCCACTAGTCATTGCGTTTCAAATAGGAAGTGAGCATGGGCATGCTTCCAGCTCCATTGACTCCAGCTCCAATTCACTTTGTTGAAAAAACATTGTAACTGCTACTGTCATGCTCCTCATTTTGGGCTAAAAATGTTCATATGAAACTACTTTGCATGATCCTGGTGTTTTTATTTTGCTATTTTGTCTGTAAATCAATTCCTATTCCTTATGTGGAACTGGGTCCAAATTCGCCCCTATAACTGCAAGCAACATGAGCTTAATTTGACTGGAGCTGAATGCTGAGGGTGACGTCACACTTCCTTAGTCTCTGTTCCTGACAGTACCTCTATCAAACATTCAAAACAAACTTTATGAACAAAACATATTTCAAACATTGCATCTAGCCCAAAGAGTTTTACATAGACAATTCAAATTATCTCCCCTCTCCCACTATCCAGCAATGACTTCATGCACAAAAGCAACAGACAAAAACTCCAGACTTAAGCGGCCAGACCACACTTAATATTGAACCCGCGGTCACATCAATAAAACATGTGATCCATGCGTGAAAGAAAGTTAATAACAAACCCATCAAATGAACTGCTGAAGTGAATTGGTGCATAATTATGTATTCACGCTACACCGTTTTGTAAAACAAGCTTATTTATCATGTCCCAACGGAGCCCAAGCAAAATAAAGCTATTGGAAAACAAGCCTCCCTTGAACCTTGGAGACAGACCAGCGGAGCATCTGAATCGCTCTTCTTCATCACAGACTTTTTTCTTCTTCTTTTTTTTTTTACTAGAACAATAAAAAGGCTCAGACCACAGCGGCTGCACACGCTTTTGTTTTCAGTCTGAATTGTTGTGATGTCCCTACAGGCCAGAGGAAGATTTACAAGTCTAAATCCAAAATAATTAGACCCGCCAACAGAAATGCTGCTCTTCTGAATGAGAGGCTGTGGTCCGGTTAAACGCGCTGGATTAACGAACGCACAAAGTTACAGCTAAAAATAAACTGCAGGTTGTAACATCTTTAGCACCATATTACACTATTTTCTGATCTATGTTATAAGGTTGTTTCCTCATCAAAAACATGCCTGGATTTTTTGTTTTGTTTCCTTCACACATGATTAACACACAAACACTGCATATTTAGGGTGAGTTCTTCTCTCAAATGGAAAACACTCTACCTTGTGAGGTCATGTGGTTATACAGAAAGTGCTCCACTGTGTTTTTAAACTCCTTACATGTTCACTGGAATCACTGCAGTTCTGTAATTGAAATTCTCTACTGAACTAAAGGTAAAAAGTAGCTGTTAATTTAAATAATAAACATGTTTTAACACCACAATGTGAAAGAGGGCATTTTGAGCTTTGCCAATGTAGACAAACTAATAAACCAGGATTACTCAAACGTGTGAATGAAACAAAACACAACATTATAACATGGCTTACAGCTCAAGGTAAATTTTGTGTAATATAGGACCTTTAAAGGTACTGTACGTGATATTTTTCCCCATGTATTTGAGCACAATGTGTCTTGCCCCAGTACACATATATTGTATAAGCAGCTCTTGAGATGAAAATAAATCTGCTCTGTACTATCTGTATCAAGATAAAGTGTTTTATTGCCTGACGGGAAAACTACACTCTGGCCTCTGGAAGTTGTGAAAAACACTTCAAATGAATAATTAGGATGCTGTGAAAGAAAGGAAGTGATGAGTAACTTTTGGACCTCTGTAAACTGTTTAAAATAAACTTTTCAGAGCTTAAACTATATTATGGTGGTTTCCCCTTCTCATTTAACCTCTCAAAGTTGTATTTGGAGTGATTTGTGCATGTTTGAGCAATTTTTAATTGCTTCTTTTCAAGATGCCATATTGCCGATCAATCCCTGAGCCCATTGCTGCGTACTTGCTTCATTCTCCAGTTTTATTTTCTTAATCAGTGAAACACATAGTCAGTCACACAATCTGCTCCTTTCTAACGGATGTTGGAGGTGCTGATAACTTTGCATCTCTTTGTTGTGATGATGTTTACTGCGAAATCAGTGTGAACTTGTTTCTTTTATTAAGTTGTTTTAGATGAATATTGTGATTTTAAATGTACAAATTATAACATAGATTAAAACTATATAGAAGATATAAGCGCAATAGGTTTTCTTTAATACGAACTAGTTCTGCACATTTTTAAGTCTTTAATGCTACAGAGAAAGTAATTTTTAATCAGTAATTTATATCTGTTAGACTGACTACTAGTAGTTTTTATGTTTTGGTTATTGTTCCCTTAAGCTATAGTGCTTACTACTGTGTGAAGTACATGTAGTAATGTCTTGTATATTGCTTCCCCAGTTGGAGTTAGAATACCATGCATTATTCATGAACTCCACACTCCTGCAATTGCCCCCTCCGAGACCACCAATCATGCACCACATTCATACATGAGGTACGCTGGGTTAAGAGTCTTGCTCAAGAACACAACAACAAAATGCACTGCACAGTCCAACAGGGTTCTAACCGATCATCTCCTGGTTATGTTGTGCACATGCAAAAATGCACTTTAAAGGTGCACTGTGTAACCTTTTTGATGGAGGGTCTGCCACCTGCTCGTCTCCATGGAGATATGACTGTTTTGCCTTGATTATTCCAACGTATGCAAATAAACTAGGTAGTCACAATGGAGACAGGTTAATGGTCTGATCTGTGGAGAATTTAGCCTGCACATGGTAGTAATTCACGTTTTTTTTAAGGTATTTTTGAGCTATAAAACGTGTCATTGAACAAATGCAAGGGAGTTATGTTTAATACTGTACTGTGAAACATTCCAGGCAAAGAAATAACATCTCCATTGAGTAGGGATGTCACAATAACCGAAATATTGTGATATCGTATCGTCTAAAGTCTCACAATAATATCGTGGGCTGTCACAATATATCGAATTACAAGTTCCTTTGCTTAAATGCCTTGTTTTATAATAGCAACAGCTTATGAACATCGGAAACTACATATCCCATGATTCATTTCAGTACAGGCAAGAAGAAGATATGTTTTTTACTTGAATTCTTGGGATTATGATGGACATATTTCACATCAAAATCTTGTCAAGGTATTTTAAAATCACAAAAGTGTTCCATCTACAATTATATTAGCCTCTTCAAAGTATCTCAATAAATATCATACCGTGAGATGCATATCGTTAGAATATTGTACCGTGAGATTTGGATATTGTTACATTCCTACTATAGAGACAAGTAAATAGCGAACCATCAACCTTAGAAGTAACAGTAGTGCACTTTTAGATGCTGTATCGAAGCTGAGTGTGTGTTATTGTTTTAATGCTTTGCCTTTATCAACTGCCAAGGGAGCACAGATGTAAATGAGCAGTTCTAACTCTGGCACTGTCATCTGCACAGTTTATTTCAAATTATCAGTAATAAAAATGTATTCATTTATACTTCTGTTCAGTCCAGTCATGTCAGCTGGGATTTGAAAACTTACCAACTTTAATTACCGAAGTGATTGTCTGTGATGGTCCAGACAAAACAAACCCAGGGCTAGAATTTTCTCATAATCAAACTTGTCTTGTACTTGATTTTTACTGTATCAAAACTTGAAAAATAGAACTACTTAATTTTATACAATTTGACGTGGTCCAAAGTTATTCTTTTTTTCCACTTTTTGCACTATGAGCATCCTAATTATTCACTGATAAGTTTGTAACACCTTTTAACAATTCTAACTACCATAACTAATGTGCACTTCCTGATTATTGTCCAAAAAAAATGTTTTCTATTTGCTGACAGTCCTATACAGACTTATTTTGACTTCAAGATCTGCTTATCTATACTGGGACAAGACAAATTTCACTCAAATACATGTGAAAAATAGGTCCTTTTAAATAAATTAGTGAAATTAGTTGCTCTTAAAGGTGTATTGTGTAACTTTTCTGCTGGAAGATCCGTCAGTGCTTTTCTCTATGGAAATGTTATCGCTTTGTCTGAAATGTTTCACAGTATGCTTTTTTTTTTTTATCTTCATGGAGACCAAACCAGACCAAATTACAGGTCAGATCTGTGAAGAGACAACCTCGCTCAGTCAGAATGTAGTAGTTTTGAGGTATAAAACCACCTGTAGTTGACTACAGTGGTACCTCGTTTATCGGTGTTACGTTCTAAAAATAACCACGAAGACAGCTTTATATTTTACAATTACCCGACCCTGCTCCGTTCTCTCTTAAGTTCTCTCTAACTTCCAAGATTAGTCCTACCCCACTCCTGACCCGCCCGTGTGTAATCACTACCTGCCCGCATACCCGCCCATAAAATTCCAGAATGTTAAAACCCGCCCGTTTCAGTAGCTATTTGCCCGCGGGTATCAGACCCGGTGCAGGACTCTGCCACAGCCGCATAACTTCTCCCTTCCTTCAGCGTGTCCAGAAGTCCAACTTTCTGTGCGATGGTTTGCATCTTCCTCTGCCTTTTGGGTGCAACCACCGGAGCCTTTGTCGGTGCAGAACGTTTTGTCGGCATTGTGGGTTTTGTCTGGGAGAAAACATGCAAACTTACTTATATCACTTCAGAATCACACTGGTAGTGAACATTTATGTAAATTTGGCAGCTGAACACATTCTGTACTGTACAGGAGACACATCATGGAGGAGACTGATTGAGAATGGTCTCTCTCTTAGCCAATCAGGACGCAGGGGTGGAACACAATGTGCATCCATACACTGTTAAAAAAAACAAAAAAAAACATGCAAAATTGCACACAAAAAAATCTGCTAAAGACCGCGAAAGGTGAATCGCGTTATAGCGAGGGTCGACTGTAAATGTAAGGTGAAGCTGTTTAATGTCATTCCAGGCCGAGCAATGACAAGGAGGTGACAGACCCTCTACCAGAAAAGTTCCACAATGCACCTTTACAGTTCAAATAAATCAAACAAGTTACACAGAGGAGCAAAGCAACAATAGTATATGATGGTATATTCTCCCATCTTGCTGCGGCTCACATCTGAAGTCTGTGGTTGTGGGTAGATAGTTATTTCTGGCGTTCAGTTCTTCACATGTTCCTGATTATTTATTGAAGAAGGCTCAAGCTCTCAAACACAGAGCTAATTAAGTCTTAACTGGCTCCGACATCAAGTGTGTGTTAGAATCCTAAATCTGGGTTTTCGTTTAGTGCCGGTAAACATCCATTTGCACTTCATTTACTCCAACCACCTCAAAGTGACAAAATACACACGAGTGCCAATTTTACGGCTACTACTAGGACTATTCCTCCACCTGTACAACTGCTACACTATTACTACTACTACTATTACTGCTACTGCCGCTCCTGCTATTACTGCTACAGCCGCTACTACTACTACCACTACTACTACTACTGCTTCTACTACTTTTACTGCTGCTGCTACTACCACTACTAAACTTTTAGACTTTTATTGTCCCCTACTACTGCTATTACCACTACTACTGCTGCTGCTGCTGCTACTGCTACTATTACTACTACCATCGCTACTGCTTCTTCTCCTCCTTCTGCTACTACCACCACTACTACTGCTAGTACCACTACTCATACTGCTACTGCTACTGCTACTGCTATGTTTATTGGTGAAGATGTAGTGTTCTCTGTGCTTTTGCCTTGGTGCGTTGTGGGTGTATTTTCCTTGCAGTATTAATGAGTCTCCGTGTTATCTGTGGCCGCTTGACAAACGTGATATTAATTTAACATGAACCCGTCACAGAGGCTGGAGCCAGGCCTCATCTGTTTGTTTGTCATCTGAGGTGCAGGGTCATAAATAATCACGTCAACGCAGTTATGTACCAACGCTGAAATATTCACACAAAACAATGGGAACTGTGTCTCTGCACGTCTCTATCTGCCACTGTCACGCGTGCAGACGGGGGGGTGGACATTTTGGTTCACGGTTCGATGAGGAATGACAAACTAGAGCTGCTTCATCCCCCTTTACTGTCTCTTTTTAAATGTGGATTTATATGAGAGTGGAAATGTGCTATTAGAGGTGCTATTATATCACGCAAATGTGATTCTTATGAGCTTTAAGCCATGTTATAATGTTACCTCATCAGAAACACACCTGGAGTTGTTTATGTTTGAGTAAATCTTTATTATTGCTCTATCTACATTTCCAAAGCTCAAACTGCTCTTGTCATGTAGCTGGGGTTTTCAAGTTAAAACAGCTACTTTTTACCTTTAGTTCATTAAAGATCTGCAATTCCAGAGCTGAATTTATCCAAATGATTCTAGTGAAGGTATATGGAGATTAAAAATCCAATCCAACTTTATTTGTATCGCACATTTTATGAACAAAACAGTTTCCAGAGTGCTTCACATAGAAATGTAAAATATTTTACTTAAAAAAAATCAAAAAAAATCTGCAGAGTTATGTTTCAACCATGATGAAACTAATAGAATAATAAATAAATAAAGAGGAGGAGGAGGAGTAGTAGTGAGTAGTAGTAGTGAGGAGGAGGAGGAGGAGGATTATTTTGAAATGAAAACAAGGTATGTTAATTGAAAATACTGCAGTTTAGTCCTTGTCTGTTTTTTTTTAGCCTGAAACTCCCACTAACAACATTATAGGACATAAACTATGAGAACAGTGATTTTAGTTTGGGAGATGAACTGTGTTAAAATGTGTCAGTGAATTAATTCCAAGTATGTTTTTGATGAGGAAACAACATTATAACATAGATCTGAAAATAGCATAATATGGGCTCTTAAAAGCAGTCTTAATAGGTTTTGAGGACATTTTCCCAATCAAAATAACTAATGTTTTAAATAAATTGTCAATCGCTATGGCAATGGTCCTAATTCCTCATCATTCTGCAGCCCATATTTGAGCTGGAGGACAGGTCAGGAGTCTATGGTTTAATTTGCAGTTTAAATGTCAGCTTGCAGATTTGTTGACCTGGTTTATGGTTAATATCTCTGTAATTACTGGACATATCCACGTGAAACAAAATCTAGCCAAAATTTCAACGCCTCTTCAACGTAAATCATCAAAAATGTAATTATTTTCTTTACAGTATCTTTACAAAGTGCTGCCATTACGTGATAAGATTTAAGTGGAAAGTTTATGGAGCCAAGAGCACATTTGTGAATCCAATTTCTGAGATTTCTTTCAAAAACGGTAAATCTATAGAGTTATAAAAGCCTCTGTCCGCTATCTGAAATTATGACGACATCAAATATGTGATAGCGTTTCAAATGGAGGGCAGGGGCCTATATAACTCTGTAGAAGGCTCACTGTTTTTGAAAGAAATATCCAACCTGAAAATCCATAAATGCTACCTTATTTTGGAGTGTGACGTCACCCATAGCATTGACGGACAAAATAGTGAAAAAATAAAAATAAAAATCTGGATCATGTAGAGCGGGTTAATGCGAACATTTTAAGACTCAAATGACAAGACTCAATGCAGCAGTTACAGAGAAAGGAGCCACAAAATCCCAATTTAAATCAATGGGAGCCAGGGTCAGAAGGAGCCAGAAGAGCCTCCTGGAGCACTTCCTATTTGGCACGCAGCGGCTAGCAGGTTAGCTATGTCCACTCATATATACAGTCTATGCTTTGGACATTATTAAGTTTCCATAGTAACCGTATGGCTTACATTTTTTTCCTCAACTGACAATAATCAAACCTTTGTGAATTAATATGCCATCCAAGGCCACATAACATCCTTAAACCTGCATGTTTAGGCCTAAAAATAATTAAATTAAAATCTAAATATACATAATGGCCTACGTGTGTCAAAATCACTTCCCAAAATATTCATAAAGAATATATACATTGCGTAAAATATTTCAATACATTAAAAAAGAAAACTATCATCACTAGAGGTTGCTGCAGCACCCCCAGCACCCCCCAATTCCTGCATATTTCACATGCTTTATTATTTTTTTATTCAAATATATTGACATTTATACAGCAGTCATTGTGAAATAAGTAAAGAAAATAAAATTTGTACAGTACAGTAATTGACTATGGATATGTACAGTATATGAAGCACAATAAATTCTATGTTATTATTGTCTGTTTATTGCATCAGTGGTGATTCACAACAATAATACACTTTACAATACACACAATAGATAATGGATGACAGTAAAGAGCTTTAGTGCACAGCCAGTTTCTTGAATTAGCAAGTTTATTTGTTTATTTATTATTAGTAGCCACATTATCTGTGGAAAGCTGCCACTATTCTTCTTTCTTTTCTATTTAAATAAATGATGTACATTTCATCATAAAATGCATAATGTAAATTACATACAAATTGTGTGCATCCTAGTACAGTCACGTCATATATACAGTAATCCTTACATGTCACTCTAAACACAATACATGAATAAATATACTTAACACGAAAAATATTCATCTTTCACATTTTCACACATTTTCTGTTAAGGTTGATTTTTGAGATTTTTTGTAGAATCTGATTCAATATGAAACCAATGAAACTACTGGGCTATGACACACTACTGCGCCACAGTCGGAACACAGTGAACTATTTCTGATCAGGCACTTAATAAATGGAATGAAATAGGACATAGGGTTCTGGTTTATAGGCCATCAAACAAACAGTACGTAATACATATCTTGAGTGGACCAGGTTTCTTATATAGCTCCATTATGAGCTACTCTATAATGAAGCCTGCACACTGACAGGACCAATGTAAATTCACTCTGATAAAATGACTGTGGAGGAACATGAATGTGTTCACACTATTTTAAATGGTGTACTAATAGTTTTAATCAAGAACATGAGATAAGGCTGCGCATTTAATCATTCAGTGGTAATTATCTACAGACAGTTCCCTTGTGTTGTCAATAAAGTATTCATGGGTTTTCTGGCAAATGATTCTGTGACAACCTTTCCCCATTTAAAACATATACATTTTTGATTTGAATTGCATTATTGCTATGACAGCAGATGACCATGGCCATTGTACAGAAGTCGAGAGGGCTCATAACACAAACGCAAACGCCGCAACAAATACATACGTGACAACAAAAATGTAAATGTCACAACACAACAAAAAGCCACAACAAACCAAAAAATGCCACAACGGAAGTGAACGCAGGACTCTATTTGAATGCAAATGCCGCAACAAATACAAACTCCACTACACAAATGCAAACGCCATAACACAACAAAAAGCCACAACAATCCAAAAACCCGCAACGGAAGTGAACGCGGGATGGACCAAGCGCCGGTCAGTCTACAGTCCAATTCGATAGGCTGGCCACAAAACAATAAATTACTTTTACTTACGTTTTCCAACTTCTTTCACTTCTCCGTTCTTTTTCTTTTCACATTCTTGTTCTTTTTCAACTTTTCCCATTCACTTCCCACTTGATCCTTTAACACTTCACTTGGTCCGTCGGACAGTGGAGTTCCTCAGTCATTTTCATTGTGGCTTTTTGTTGTGTTGTCGTTTGTAGTTGTTGCGGCGTTTGTGCTTGTTATGAGCCCTCCTGGCTTGCGTACTATTGTTTGCTTTCAGACGGTGGGCAGAAACTAGTTTTCCCTGTTGATAACATTGTACTTTGAAGTAGGACTGTCGTGGTTAGGGATGCGGTGCTGTATGGCGGCTTAACAGCAAGGTATGCAGTGATATCGCACCCCCTCCTCCACCCCCTATCCCCCAGAGTTAGAATATTTCCAGCAGCACTGAAAACTCTCTCAGATGATGCGCTTGTTGTGCACATACACATGTACCTTGGTTGTCGTGTGGATATAGCGTGTGTAGCGTGGGAGAAGTAACATTTGGCTTTTGAACAAGTGCCGCTGCATCTCTCCAGCTCTCGCTGTGGCAGCTCGGGTCAGAGTCCTGCACCAGGTCGGGTATCCGCGGACTTAAGAGAGCAGGTGGACCAGGTGTCCACAAAGCACGATCGGGTGATGGCTGCGTTTACCTCCGTGCGGCATGGAGTTTCGCAGTTCTCCTTTCGCTTGCGGTCACCCGACGGTCTTTTTGGTGCACCTTAGTTCTGTGCTAGTCCAGGGTTAGTCCTGGGTTAGTCCTGGGTTAGTCCTGGGTTATCATGAGCACGGGCTGTAACGGATGGAATGTTAACGAGTCCAGGCGGGTGCGGGTCTCTGGACCCGTGCAGGACTCTGGGTCGGGTCACGTTGGTCACATGCGGTGATCGCATGCGGTGATCGAATCCTTTATTTGAAACTCATATCGTTTGACTTTAGAGAAACACATTTGACTTGTGCGGGTGTGAGTGTACACTTAAAAGCCATATTAGTTTGTTTCATAGGGAATATATCAAATGAAATTAAAATCAAGGTTAATCAATACATTTATTTTTCTTTCTTTTCTCTCTGTATCTCCTGAAGTCTGTATTTCTGTGAAACGCTGTGAAGTGTCTGACTCTATTTCTGCTCTTTCTCTCTGCTCCGACTGTTTTCTGTGGTCTCTTGCTGTGTCCATGTGGGTTTTTGTGATAAAATTAACCTCCTCCAGACTGCTGCTGAACTGATCTGAGTGGGCCAAACCTGAGCCATATGACAGAGAGTGCAGACAGAGAAACCCAGCATCATTTAAAAAGGAGAATTTGAAGTACCACAGAGGGAATGTACTAAACCAGACTTGTCAATTTTTTTCCCATGCAGAATCAACCATATTAGAAACTTTGTAAAAGCATCTGCGGTTTGAAAGGAGGTTTTATATTCTTTTACCATCTTCTACAAAGTTGTGTGGATTTGATGAAGAGAAGAAGAAATGAATCCACATTTTGAATTCACTAAATAGATTGAAATTGAAACTCGAAAGCCTCCAGTGTCTGTGTAGTCTGAGTTTCATAGCAAAAGAGGAAAAAAAAGCCAAAATTGATCATGTTTGGCAAATAAACTTTTAATTCTTGAATAAAATTGCGAACATTGTGGTAGCATTTGCCTTCTGAAGGGAAGGTTTGTCAATATCTCATCTGAGTGTTTGCTGACGCTGGTAGATAGATGTGCATGGGCGAGTGGAGCCTTGATGAAAAGAGCTTTGAGTGTCCATAGAGTAGATAGAAAGCTGTGACCATTTTATTTGTATTCAAGAGAAGTACTGCTGGGTTTCAGATGATATTATAGCATTCTATAGGCCAATAATATTTCACACAGATGGGGCCAGATAAAATTAATATTGTTATTGGCATTAATCAGGTTAAGCATTTGTGAATATAACTTTTATCATGGCAAAGTACAATTTAATCAATACAGAAATCTGGCTCTCCTCATCTGGGAGGCATTTTAGACTCTGAAAACCATTAAATTAACATTCATTTATTTGCCTAATTCACATACAAAATTACAACCTTCACTCAAACCACAACTCTAGAGAGTCAAACTAAGACCTCTGTTGACTTGCATGTACATTACTTAACTACAAGCATGTTTTTTTTGGTTTGTTTGTTTTTTCCCCCTTTTATTACTCCAATACTTTCTTTTGGCAAATTTTCTGTATTCATTCTGTATATGAACAATGAATTGGCTAATTGTGATACTTTGGTTACTTTTATAGTAAGCAAATAATTAAGTAAGTCTTTATTTATAAAGAACTTTTCACAGACATATGTCACAAAGACGCTTTACAGAGCATTATTCATTCACTCCATACCCAGTGATGTTAAGCTAATATTGAAGCCACAGCTGCCCTGGGGCAGACTGACGGAAGCGCAGCTGCCATACCAATCGGCGCCATCGACTCCTCCGACCACCACCAACACTCACACACCACTTTCATACTAGGCAATGTGGGTGAAGTGTCTTTCCTAAGTACACAACAACAGTTTTTTTGTGATTGGCCCCCCGCTGTGGCACCTGATTTTCTAACCAGGCCCGGCCTTGCTTAGCTTCTGAGACCTGACGGGATCAGGCTTTGACAAGCCAGTACGGCCACTAGTACACACTACACACACACTAGTCACATTTTGATGAAAGCAAACTGGACTCTACAGTAAAATCAGAGGGGGGTAGGAATCAGTTATATTTACTTAGTAACTTTTTAAAGAAATTGTGCTTTTCAGAATACTTTTCTAACAACATACTTTTACGCCTGCTTAGGAGTAATATTTATATTGAAGTAACCGTACTCACTTGAGTGAATGTTTTGGTTACTCTTCCCATTGTCCACTAGTAAGAAACGCTTTATGTTAAAATTATTTTAACAGTTGTTACTTTCACTGCTCCTTCAGATATGATATTTAAATTGGAATACCCCTTTCGATTTGCCTTCTCGTTTTCGAGGGGTTAAAAATATATATAACATTAAGATAGAATACAAAACTTACATTACAAAACACACAGAGTTGCTCCCTCAAAAAACAGGAAAAAGGACATACTAGAAATATAAACAAGGAGTTTTGAAAGATTAAAAGAAAGAAAATGTAAGTTAATTGAAAGGTGTTAAAATCCTTATGAGTGTGGTTAGTCTATACATATAGTCTCTGGTTGTGTTTTTCAAAGTTTTGTGTCTTGAGCAATTCATGGACCACTACTTTGTACTTCTACTTGAATACTATTATTTTCCAGTAACATTACTCTTACTTGAGTAAATTTTTGGCTACTCTACCCACTTCTGTCTAAAACCTATTTTCTAGATGTCCAACAATGACAGCGGCCCACCTGCCCCTCTCCCTGACCATGACTATTCTCGCCCGCTCCAAAATCCTTCACCCCATTTAACCACTGGCTCTGTACCCACCCCTTTCAGGGATCATTAATACGCCCACTGCTTGGCCACCCATCGTCACCCATCGCCAACCACCTCCCATTTTACGCTATGAAATTCCAGCGTGTTTACCTTATTTAATTATATCTCCTCATTTGGGATCGTGTACAGGGCTTCGTGTCCAGTTGGACGGTGGCTCGCTTGGCTAAAAGTCAGCGTCTTTTGTGTCTGAAGCGCCATCAATAAAAGCGAGTTGGAATGAAAGGGTGAAATTCCGGCCAAAAGGAGCGTCTCTGGAGATGGAGGACTGCATGCTCGGCTCACTCCTGATTACAAAAGGTGGAGATCACAGTGAATCAGCACCAAGATGAACTGTACGAAGGGAAATCAAAGTCAAGGAGAGAAGAAAGAACAATGATAAAAGTTTGGCCCTTTGGTGTTTATGTTTGATATATTGTTGAGAGCCTGAAATGCTTTGGGAAATACAAAAGAAATTGATTGTCTTTCAGATTGTAGACTAACCTTAGACTTTACAAAGAGATTGATTTAAACTGTGATAGAAAGTTATTGTCATTCCAGCTTCCTGTCACCTGTCTATCACGGCCATTGTCTTATCAACCAATCAAATCTAAAGCCATATTTTTCTCCCATTCAAGTGCCTATCCGTAGACTATATATATAAATGGACACATGCTAGCCGCTGCGTTTCCAAATTGGAAATGAGTCTGCTTCCAGCTCCATCGACTCCAATTAATCTTCTATTGAAAAACCTCTCTTTGTAACTGCTGCTGTCAGATTTGTCATTTTGGTCTAAAAATGTTTATATTAGCCCACTCTATATGATCCTGGTGTTTTTACTTCACTATTTTGTACGTAAAACAACTGATCCGAACACTTTCTTTCCCTTCTTTCCCTGAGATTCCCTGAGCATTGGCAACGGGTTTGACTGACAGGGTTGCTATGGACGATATGGGCATTATTTTTAATAGCCTCACTCCCTTAGTCCGCTTCTTTATAAAGTCTAGGACCCTATTCTTTGTATTCCTGAAAAGGCAATAGAATCATTCTACAGCTATACAGTATCTTTAACTATTTTCTCCAGTATAAACTCAGAACTTCACCGGAGACTGAAAAACATTGGATTTCTACTGAATCAATAAGCGAAACACCAAACCAGATTTGTTCAAAATGACAGATGACCAATGAGCTCCTTTGTTTTTCACATGAAATCAACAAATCTGATTGGATGTTTGGTCCTCGCTCGAGACGTAATGGAGGGTGCAGGGACCAGACTGATGTCCTCAAACTTTTGGGGGAAAAGAAAAACACACAAATACACTTTCCAACCGTGACCAAACTTTTCTGCGATCAACAGCTTGTTATCAAATCCACTTTATTTCTATAGTACATTTCATAAACAAAGACTGTTTCCAAAGTACTGCACATACAAAAGTAAAAGAAAATATAGAATTTAAAAACACCATTAAAACAACAGCGTAAAAACAAATAAACATTGAATTAGACCCATATAAATTAATAAAATCAATAAAACTAAACAATAAAAACTCCAATATTTCAGATTTGAGCAGACAGACTAAAATAAAAAGACTTGAGACACCAGTGAGATAATTGGCAAACCTCTCCGTTATCTGGGCAAGAATCCCTTTGAAATCCACAGAGGCCAGGACCATGTTGACATTAAATATGAATTATTATCATCCAGATTCATCCCATTTTTCAGTCAGCACCTTTTTCTTTTTACAATCCGCTAAGATGAGACGAGACACTTGTACGTTTTAGATTGATTAACTCTGCGCGCTGCCAGACGGATCGTACAAAAATTTGATCGGTGCCCCACTTTGGCATATGTTTTAATTTAAACTGAGTCTTTGTGCGAATGGAGCTTGCATCATCCATCAAGTTTGGATAAAAATGTCCATTTCTTCTTTAATGCGCCAATAAAACGCCTCGTATAACTGGACACTGTGCTAAATTTTGATTAAGGACCTTGAACGCTTAGGCATCTGATGACCGCCTGAAAGAAAAAGCATATCATAAAGTTATTCAAAAACTCTCAAAATGAAATATTACGCTCTTTCTATCATCACTGCCCGGATGGAGAAGTCGTGTAGTAAAATAATAACTTTCAAAAGTAGAGATAAAAGCAAAATGGGTTCAGGAATTTATCTAAAATGCTTGTATTTTCGGAGGGACGCGCAATGGGGCGTAATTAAATATGGTTGAAGTCGGTAACAAGGCGCTGTGCAGATAAGGGGAAGCTATCACGCAGTGCTGGCCTTTTGAATGCTAAATACTTGGTAACGTTTTGTACAGAGTTATCAGAAACAAAGACGAAGATAGGGACTTTTGTGTCACTTAAACTTCATGTTTTAATAATAGGCTCTAATCAGAGTTCAACAAGTTCGGACTCAAAGGGAGGTTCAGAGCAGTGGTTCAAAAAAACTCAAATAACCTATTGTCACCATTCATCTAAGGTTGACTGAACTTTTTCACAACTAAAAATATAGTAAATCCGTTGAGGACAAAAAAAAAAAAAAAAAAATAAAAAAAATCCTTTCCCAATACAGCAGTACTTTTGTTTGGGAGTTTGGGATATAGAACACACACTTCTCCAATACTTTACCAAGATGTGATGACCGGAATTTCCCTGAGTTCAGACGGGTGTGATTGACAGATAGATTAGCCAATCAGAGACACTCATGGTGCGTCTGTAACAAAACACATATGGCTGCTCACAAGGGGAAAAAAAAGGACAAAAAACTGTTTCATAGGAGACTGAATACATACGACTTCTGCAGAATCAATGAGCAAAGCACTAAACCTTGACTTTGTTTGTACGTGATGGGTGACTTCTGAAATACACAAATCTGACTGGATGATCACATTTGGTTCTAGCCTGAGACAAGACAAAGGGAGTTGTAGTTGTGACCAGACTGATTTCCCTTTGTGTAAATAATACAGATTATACAACATTCCTTTTCAGAAAAGGGTGGTACTCAGGTACATTTACGTGAGAAAAGGTTTATTATTCAGTCAAACTATAAAATGATATTTGTCACTCAAGGACATTTTAAGCATATTCAGCAGTTAAAGTACACGAATAAAAGGAATAGCTCAAACAAAGGTCTCAGTGCAACAAAAAGCAGGTCTGGTCAGGCAGGTTCAGCGGATCCTGTGTCAGGGCAGTTTGGCTCTTCATCTAATTCACACATTTTATGAGCCATGTGAGCCACTGTATGAAGCTTTGGGGTGAGAGTTGATTGTCTGTTCTTTGGTGGTCCATTCTGCTGCACTTTTCTGTCTGAAAAAGTGTTTTTTAAAGCTGTGTTAGTAGCCAAATATCCCATGCATGTGAATAGGTGTGAAGAGGTTTGTCAGAGCTAGAGACGAGTTAGATGTTTTGATGTTATTTTGTCCATACAGTTAGGTTAACATCAAAAAAAAAAAAGAGCTTCCTTGAGTTCAAAATCTCTCTTTATTATTTGAGTTATTTCTTGGGCAACTACTATTTACTCCTGCTTGAGTAGTGCCTATTATTTTTGATCTAAGTGCACTATTCAGGACTCAAACCCTCAACCTCCTCACTGAGTGGCAGGAGACAAGAAACTCTACCACAGTAACACACAAACTTTTCAGGCTAAAGAAACCTCATTCCTAAGTGCTAACACTTCAAAACACCTTTAGCTTGAACTACAAAAAGGCAGTCCCAGGGGGGTACAGGTATAATGTAGAAGTATGCAGAAATCCATAAACTCATTAAGAAAACTCAGAGTTCAGATTTGGGATTCACACTTCTGGGAGTTGTTTTGCATAGTTCCACACATAGTGACCTCTTTATTAAACCACATCTTTTCACACCTTACCATTTGTCTCTCTGCTCTCTGGAGACCCACAGTGCACTTCTGCACACTCAACACTCGCAAAGTTGCTCATTCCCAGTCACCTCCGAGATTTCACATATTTTATTATGGATTTAACAAACAGTGGAGTCAAATGCCAAGATCATTAGTGAACACAATTGAGTTTTGAACTAACTTCTCTGTCAAAGAGGACTGAGAAAGCCTTGTTACCATTGATGGGTATTTTAATTATGACTGGGAACGTTAATGTGTTTATGTTAACGCAGGTCACAAGTTTCAGTCCAAAAACCTGGATGGAAGACTCCCACTCCATCTGTACTTTTCCTCTTTCTCCACTCTGCACATTCACACACAGAGGATGCAGGTCTGCTGCGTCTGTGCACTGACATGACGCCTCTGCTGTACAGAGAGAGCAACATAAACCAGTCCAAGCTCCATCTGAGTTTTTAAACTATCCAAAAAGAGTCAGTGATCAACGAGAAACTGCTGCTAAAGAGCACAGAGGATTAGCGATCGATCAGTCGACAGAGAGCTGGTTTGAACCAAGAATGCACCAGAAGTGAACCAGAGATTAACCTGAACTGACCTGTACCAGACCTTAATCAGGACTGAAACAGAACTCTGCCAGCCTTATAGGCTCATAGTGAGCAGAAAGGAGCACCAGACTACAGAGAACAACCACATCTTTTGATTTATCAAATAGTTTCAGCTTCAAAGTTTAAATAACATTCCAGTCCTATATTTGAATGTAGACAATAGAAAACATAATGAAATAATAGGCTAAAACTGCCCCTTTTGATATCTGGATATCTTTTTTAAATAACTTGGTCCCAGGTAAATTGAAAAACAGCACAACAATATGTGAATACTACCCTATATTATAGTAAAATAAACAGATATTTAAGAGATTATATAGTTTCTTTGTTTGTTTGTTTTTACATTTGCACCCAAAGTACTTTAAGCATGAGATTAAAACTTTTTTGTTACTGCCCAGTTTTCATTTAAATCTAACTTTTGTAGCTCTTGCAAACCCCCAGTGTATTCACATGCATATTTTTTGGACACATGCACAACTTTACAACAGTATTTTCAGGCAGTGAAGTGAAGAAAAGATTATATAATGGATGATTAGTATTAGTTTGGTATTTACTTAATTCAAAGCAAGTTTTCTATCTCTCTTGGCATAAAGAAGCCTTTGAATCGTGTCATTTCTGCTGCTTTGAGATGCAGACAATGATTCTTTGTTGTGGTGGTTTCCTCTCACTCTTCTCGTCTCCTGTCACTTAGAGGCGGAGGAACCCGGAGAGTGGAGACTTCTCTTGATCTTGATGTTGTGATTCGGCTGCAGTTCTCTGAGTCTTCAAAGCACATCTTAGTGAGTGGTTCCTAAGAGCCTTGTGTACTTCACTGCACATATATTTATCATGTATAAACCTGAAGAGTGAGCAGGAAGAGGCCATGTTTGAATGGTACATAATCACAAATGTGAATGCCTACAACTTGAGCAGTAGTGTCCTCGTCTCTATTATTTCTTTTTTTAAGTCAGTTTATGTCTGAGTATAGTTTGGTTCGGTTCTGTTCAAGTCCAGATTTAGTTATAGCTTTGGTGTTGTATGTGCAAGTGTGAACACACCCCTAGTTTCTCAGAGGACAGATTCAATGTAAAAATAACGCTTACATAACAGCCCAGATCATTATAGTACCTTCATATTCAGATGGTGAAGCTGGCTGGATGCTAAGTCTTGCCTGCACTCAATTATTGTGCCTGTATTTGAGGAAAATGTCTTATCTGGGAACACATATGGTATCTGCATTGTCTGATAATCAGGGAAGTAACCGTTGGCATGCTAACTGTTATCATGGTGAATAATTTGGATGCTCAAAATGTAAGCAATGCAATAACTTTAGACCACACAAAACTATTTAAAATTTAGCTACTTCTGTTTTTCATGATTTTATGACAGTAAAAATCAGGTTCTGCACCTTTAATGGTTTACTTCAACCAGCAAGAATGATTTTAAATTTAAAAATGGTCTAAAAATAGTTTCTTGTTGAGAGCAAATAACTTATAATTTATCTCAGTGACAGAGACTAAAAGGCCTTGTGTATTTAATGAAGTAGATCTCAAACTTTTACTTGCTTTATTTAACTTTTTTTTTTTTTTTTACTTTTCTGGTGGAGGGTCAGTTCCCTGCTTGTCTCCATGGAGATGTTATTGCTTTGTTTAAATGTTTAACAATATGGCATTAAACCTTTCTGTCATCATGAAGACCAAACCAGGCCAACTTACTACTTACTGGTCAGATCCATGCAACCCCACTCACAGTTAGAATGCCTGATTTTTAGGTAATAAATTTAAGGTAGATCCATTTAATGTCATATTGTGGAACATTCCAACCACAGCAATAACATCTCAGTATAAACAAGAAGGTGATGGACCACCAACCTAAAAGTTACATATACCTTTAAGCTTGAAATTATAATAAACTACAACCATTTTTGTTGCCAGACAGCCTCCTTTTATACCTGATTTACTCCATGACTTTGCATCTTAACGTCTCAGTGGAAATCTTGCCTGCCCTCATTGTTTTACGGGGACCTCAGATGAATTTAGATGAGCGACGTAAAGCGCTCAATCACCAGCCGACGACAGCCAAATGTCAGATTCCAGATGTTGCACAATGTTAGCTCGTAGCGTTGGCTTGTTCCTCCAAATTTACATGAGACAAACAGTTATTTAACACGAAAGTCCAGAGTCCTGAACGAGCCACACTTCAGCTATCGGGTGGGATACCATATGGACGACTATGGCTGTGGCATAGTGATATGACTTTGCTGTTCTCGAGAGGGTGTTTTCTTTTGGAGGTTGTTGGTTTCATCCCTGTTCCAATTAGTGTTTGCTGTGATTGTGTCCATCAGTAAGGCTCTTCCTGTCACTTTAAATAATTCACTTCAACAAAACTTTTTGCACTGTTGTCTTGTCCATAATGTCTATTTTGTATATTCAAAGTCTGTTTCTATATAACATCTTGGTAATAAAACATACTCCATTTCCATAGTTCCTAAGGTCATAAGTTTTGGAAAAGTCATCTCTCTGTATCTCTTTCACGCAAATACAGCATTCTGTTAAGTTATCATTAGGCTATTATGATTATTTCCGAACTTATGCGCCTTTTGTTTAAAAGAGACGACAATAAATGCATTGACAGTATTTTGAATGTTAAAAAACTAAAATACCAAACTATAAGGTGAGTGGAAAGGGTTAACATATTTAGCCTGAAAAGTCTGATCAATTCTATACATGTAGGTGCAGTAAAGTCATGGAAAATTCTCTTTAGGCCATGAATTTGCTATTGTGTCCCTGATGCACTGAGGTTTGAATGTATGGTTTTCCTTTTTTTTTTCTTGTTTATTTCTTATTAGATTGTGCACGACCAGAGATGTGCAAACTGAATTGTCCTTTGGATTAATAAAGTTGTGGATTGATTGATTGATTGATTGAAAAAGTCATGGAAAAGTTTTAAAATGTTGTCATTGAAAAAGAGTGGGAACCCTGTATTTCCGATGACATAGTGAGGGCCATAGTTTAGATTTTCTTATCTGATAATCAGGAAGCACCTGTTAGCATTCTAGTTGTGTTTAGCTTTACTGAAACTGGTGAGTGTGTAATTGTTATAACAGGCTGACATCTTTGCTAACTTCATTCTAAACCAGGGCAGCTGTGGCAGGAGAAACAGCTTCTCTCCCCTAAGTGTGGAGTGAATGAATAATGATTTGCAGCCCCGTGAGAGGCTTGTCAAGCCAATTTGTACAGCGCAAATATAATAAGGCAGTTACGCAGACTCCTCTTAAGTTCAAATATTTGCTGAATTTAGAGTCCATTTTATCCACATTGTCGTCCTCCTTTGGGATAGTCTCCTTAGTATAGTCCAGAAATGGTGTAGTTCTTTTTTGCCCTTGTTTAAGGTGCATTCATGTAAGACCACAACACAACATTGAACACTGGGACAAGGACTAGAACAGGACCAGACCAGGTTTACATCAGGATTAAACTGATCTCAAATAAGACCAAAGGGTAGAGCAGTCCTGGTTTAGACTTGGTTTAGATCTGGTTGTAGTAAGCTTTTTAGATATTACTTGATGATGAAAATTTGAGAACCACTGCAGTTAAAAATGTTATTGCTACTAAAAGTTAACAATAGGATTGATTTGTTCTTTGTCCACATATACAGATCATGTTTTGAATAATTAGTTTCCAGATTGACAAGGTTTGCACATGAACAGAGGAGGGATTGTGGAAAAGATCAATGAAAAGATACTGATATGGAGAGATGCCTAAAGGAAGACGAACGAGGAATTTTATGGATGGATAATGAAAGAAGACAGTTTGAGTGAGAGGAGAGGAGCAAATGGTCAGAAAGTGTCGATTGCAGAGGAGAGGATCAGATGAAGTATAAGATGCAGAGGAGAGGATCAGATGGAGCAGAGGACACAGAGAGAGTCAAATTCAGAAGATTTGCTGACTCTAAAATATGAAAACTGAATTCAAACCTCCAAATTTCAAATGTAAATACCCCCACACGAGAGCGCTCTCTGAACGGATCAAGTCCAATTTGCGGAGTTTACATTTTCGATCTGAAATGTGGCGTGAAAAGGCTGTTTAGCGGCGCCTGGGCTCCGTCTCTGCACCGCGACAGATAGAGGAATATTCAGCCCTCCTGTTTTTAAAGGACGCACCCAGACTCAAAAATCTAATCTCGCCACTAAACTCCTCAGGCTCAGAACGTGAGATTGAATTGTAACTGCAGCTTATGATTTGGATCTCACCACTGTTTGCTGTTGTGGCATTTTCTCATATTTCTTTGTCTAGATGAGTTTGTATTAGCTCTTATTGAAAGTGGCAATGCTGAAAAGACACAGGCTACACTACAGAAAGGAATGGCGGATTTTAATGGTTTTAAATACAAGTTGGAAAGTATTGTTTCAAATGTAACTGGATCGCTGACTTAAATGTTTATATCTAATATCATTGCGATTTGATCTGAATATGTATACTGCAACTAAATAAATACATGTGTTGACACTTTGTAGTGATGTCATGCTGGGGGAGTTACCATGATAACACAATACACACATTAGCAAAAAGCTCAAAAAAGTTTTAAGATACCGTGTTTTCCGGTCTATTAAGTGCACTCTTAAGCCTCCAACGACATCAAAAACCAACTGCACGCCCCGCAAGCCAGAGCGCCCTATACACGAATCCACTCGGGTGTCCCAGCATGACTTCAGTAAACTACAAAGCCGCACCACAAGCAGAGCACACAAACACACACGGATCAGAAATCGACTGCGCAGTGAAACACACCCGCAGCCACAGTCATCACTCCACGCGGACGAGGAATGGAACGGAGGAACAAATCGAAAAAGCGAGTGCAATGTGCCACTTCTAGAAACAACTGAACAAATGAGTCACTACGAACACACCGACAATCCACCGGCCCCAGACAGCACCCTCCCTACACGCCACAATTGAACAAAGCCGAGATTCACTGTAAACACGCAAAACAAAGTCCGACTGACCTATCTAATTGTTGTGTCCAGTGCGGTTTGTTTGTGAAAAAAGTTTGAAAATAGACCTTTCAATGACAGTGCGCCTTATAATCCAGAGCGCCTAATAGTGCGGAAAATACGGTAATCTGAAAACCTAATAATCTGAGCCTGTGAGCCATATGAGCTGATCTGTTAATAATGTCTTCATCAAAAAAGTGGAGTTTTGTTTCATCCACACACATCTAACACACAAATCTTGTATATTTAAGATGAGCTTTTTTCTTAAACAGAAGACACTCTTTTCCACCTGGTGATGTCATGTGGTAATACAGGAACTGCTCCACTTAATGTTCCACAGTATGCATAGATCTGTAATAAAAAACTGGATAAGGCATTCCCCCTCTTTCCCGTCTCAAGACCGACTAGTGGCCGCTCCATTGGTGCTGCAGCTCCTGGGAACTTGGGCCCAGAAAGAATTCTCCCATAGAAGCACAGTGCATTTTTTGGGATTTCAGACTGCCCGTGTTCCACTGACAGAGCATTCAAAACTTTCACAAAGGTCGGATTTTGTAGGGATTCTGTTCTATTTTCACAACATAAGCTTTTTTAAAATTTTTAAATCCTCAAAGCGCCTAAAATTTAGCTTTAGGTGAAATGCGCTGGCCCCTGTTGACGTTTTTTTGGGCACAGGCTACTGCCATCTTCGATTCATCTTCCAGATTTTATTATAGTTCTACAATAGTATGCCATAAAATCTATCTATCTTACATAAAGTCAATTACAAGTAGTTTTATTGCTCAAAAATACCTTAAAAATATCTATTCTCATTGTCAGCATAGTCGCATCACCACAGATCTGACCTGTAACTTGGCCTTGTAGCGTCACTTGCTTGGTTCTTTGGAGATGGACGTGTTTAATCCAGCGCTGTAGAAAATTCTAGCCAAAACAAAGACATCTCCATGAAATCAAGCAGCTGGCGGACCGTCCACTACAGGAAAGTTACACATTGCACCTTTAAATTCACCCTGTTGGTCATAACTAGATCTCAGGTAAACACAGGGCAGTTGTTGTGAAGTGTGGAGCTCTCTGTCTCAGATGGTGTGTGGTCTGGGGTAACAATAGGAGCAGTCTGGGCTATTTTCAGCTCTTTGGACCATAATAGGTTTTAGTGGTAATGCGTTTGAGTTCTCTGTGCGGCCGCTCGCCTAATGCCTCTAACACAGACCACAAATGGACTTCACGCTCGGTGCTTTCAAAACGTAACTTTTTCAGAGGTGACTTGCTCATTTCGGGCCCTTTTAAATGTTCATTTGGCCCCGTTTTCAACTTGGAGACTTTGATTTCAGAGCGTTTAACTTGTGGCTCTTGTAGTTGTACCTTTGAGAATTTTGAGAAAGATGGAAGTTTTGTTTTTGTTTTGTTTTCCCTGGCAATATTCTTCAGCTTTGGGATGAAACATGCTGAGTTCTGAAATTTTAAACAGTGTATTGTAAAGAAATAAACCAAAGGAGCATGAGAAGAAAGAGCTTAGGATTCGTTAAAAAAAAAACAACAAAAAAACAAAAAACACTACATAACTTTTCTTGTGGAGGGTCCGCTACTAGTCTCCATGGAGATGTTATAGACAACCCACCACCAGGCCAAATTACAGGTCAAATCTGTGGAGAGTTGAGTCCACTCTGTGTGAAAAAATACTTGTTATTCATTTTCAGCAATAAAACACTGAATATTGAATAGAAATGGAAAATGTATATGTTTAATGTCATACTGTGGAACATTCCAGGCAAAGAACAAGGAAAAACTGCTCTTAAGGTTAACTAGCGTACTTTTTTTTATTATTACATGTATTTTTTATGGCTTACATTTACTGGGGTAATAGCTGTATACCTAGTGTGCGCTGGGTCACCTCATCACAGATCTGACCTGCAAAGCCATAACGTCACCATGGAGACAAGTATGTGTCAGACCCTCCTCCAGAAAATTTACCTTGTGCGCTTTAATTTTACCAACTGCAGAGAAATACCTTGCAGTAATATTATGTTGGGGATGAATGTTCTATGTGTGCATGTCTATGGCAGAATGTTCAGCAGTTACCAGGATGACACAATACACACATTAACAAACACAGCTTGATGCACTTTAAAAGTCTTAAAATTCAAGGAAAAATAGAAGACGTATTTAAACAACACATTTTTGTGAGCCTGTGATCTTGTACTAATTTATGTGTTTGATTTTCAACATAAAAGGTGACAGTGACTAACTGAAAAACTATTGCTAATGCTGGCTTGCGATTGTGATTGCAATATTATTTGAGATAGACTTAGGCTACGTTCAGATTGCAGCCTGAAGTGAAGTGAATCTGATTTTTTTCGCCCCTGTGCGACCTGTATCTGATCTTTTAATGACAGTCTGAACGACACAGATCAGATTTTTTCAAATGTGACCCAGGCCACTTCGATATGTGCTCCTAAAACCGATACATATCTGATCTTTTGACATGTAACTTCAGTCTGAACAGTCGGGTCATTCATTCGACCTGCACGCTCACAAATGTACACCAACGTTCTTGTCATACAAAAATTGTGTTTGAACTCTGTGTCAGTGAAGCAGTCAAGCACATGGCAATTCCACCACTCTTGGCAGCGACTCTGCACCCACATGTTCTTTTCTACAGAAGTTGCTGCCACTGCCCCACAAAACGCCATGACCAAAAACCTTGTCCTTCTCAATCTCCTCCTTAAAACAAATAAGATGTACATGTTCTGACTCCGGTACGAGAGCAACTTTAAAGTCACCAGGTGCTCAATGCTCGCATCCATGTTTAGGCTACTTCCATAAACACTGAGCTCACTTGCTGCGTGTGATGTTGTCGTGTCCTCCAATGCGCATACGGGACACTTTGGGGCCGTTTAAAGTTCACATTGGAGATCACATACAAGTCGCATTTAATTGGAAATGTGAACGACCTTGCAAAAAAATCGGATTTCGTAAAAAAAAAAAAAAAAAATCTGAATTGAGCATTTGGCCCTGCAGTCTAAACGTAGCCTTATTTAACAGTTCAAAGTCTGCTTACCTGTTAAACTCTAACTTGAGTAACAGAACCAGAGGCAGAGCAGTAGATTATTAAAATAGATTGTTGTGTGCTTTAAGTCATGTTATAATGTTGTTACCTCGTCAAAAACATACCTGGAGTTGTGTTTTATTTATTTCACATGTTTGAGTAGCCCTTTGTTATTAGTCTGTCTACATCTCCAAAGCTCAAAATGCTCTGTTCCACCTTGTGATGTCGTGAAGCGGTAGTTTTCAAGTTAACAGCTACCATAACATAGTCCAGAAAATAGCGTAATATAGGCCCGCTAACTGTAGCTCTGATCTCTGAAAAGACCATAACATAACTCCGACCTTCCCCTATCCATCCTGTTCGACTTAACTGTCTCTCATGTACTGCAGAAGTTTGCTAATTACCGACAGTTAAACTTTCTCTGATGCCTGAAAACTCCCATAAAAGGTTTGCAGTCAGCACTGTCTTAATTGGTATTAAACTGGATCCATCTCACTCGTGTAGCTGCCTTTGTAATTGTGATTTAAGGCAGACTCCAGCTGAATTACTAACGACGCAAAATGAAAAAAGGATTCATAAAATGGCTGTTCAGACTTCAGGCCGGTGTTATGAACTGAATAATACAGTGGGGAATTATAATGGTAATATCGTAACTCACCCGAAATTGAGTGAAAAGAAGTGGAAATGCAACCAAGGCTCTGTGATCTCACTTTAATTGTGTTGTAATAGAAGGGAATGGCTTCAATCTTCTGGTTCGCACACTTTCAGTCACTATCACACTGTTTATGATCCTGGTGTACCTTTGTATGAGAGAGCCACATGATAAAAATACTCCGTAATAGCATTTTTAGCATCTCGAGTTGAAGGTAAAATTGAATTGACACACTCCAAGCTGTAAATTGGCTCTTACAGGGATTGAGAATGCTTTTGGACAGCTCATAACCTGCCTATTGCAAGACAGATGTGTGTAATGCTGTATTGAATTCTACGCAGTTATAAATCTGGAATGGGTAAACGTAATCATAGAAAGGTAGAATCATAAACTGTATAATGAAGTGGACAACAGGAGTTTGACGTCACCCACTGTGTCACATCCAAGCTTGCCGAAGCTGGCAGTTTCTACCATGAGCATCATCGCAAACAAAGAGCCAATCTGGAGCGAGGCTGTTGAAGGTAACACCCTAGTTATGTCCATGCAGTCTATGGATGGAAGCATCATGACCTTGAATATGATTGACCAGAGCGTTGCAACAGCAAAACAAGCCAAAAAATATATAACTTTTGTTCAATCCAGCTGAGAGAAAATGCCCACATATACACAAAGTAGAGACTGTGGGACCCTACGCAAAACAATGTGGTGCTGGACACATTTTGAAAGCTCATTGTGGTCATGGATGTGAAACTGGGCCACAAACTAAATATGAGTGTATAGTAAAATATACAAATGCTTAATGTATGACTGGATGAATGGATATTTTATTTGAAATTAATAAAAACATTTTAAGCAGCCTAAACTTGCAACTGTGGTCTAATCTCACACACATTTTAGACAATTCCTTTCTGTTTCTTCATGTTTGATAGAGCTTAAGAAAGCGAATGTCCACATCCTGCCGGATCGCATACGAGCACGGGACAAAATATCGCATATGTGGGCGGGAGTGGGAATGAAAATTACAATTCTTTGCGGGACTGCACAATGCGGGTGTGGGCAAGAGTGGGACTGAAAATTCTGTCCTGCACAGACCTCTAACGCAAAGTACTTCCCCCTATATGTCCAAAATGGAGTCGACCCTAAAATATAGACAGGTAGTCTCTAGATCCTGCATCCAGGGGCCACTGGACACAACAGACCCGCCCGCCAATTCTGGGTGGGGCAAAAGCTGCGAAGGTGTTGAGAAAGACGGGGAGGGGGATAGTGATATGTAAAAGTATTAAAGAATAAGACACAGTGTGTTAAAACTGTATAATGCGCAAGCTCCAATTTTTGTGATGTGCTTATACTACGGCCATAAACTGAATTGTCTCACTTGTAAATGTGAAAAGCCTGTTCCCTCCCTGTAAATGTCCAAAATATCCAAAAATGTCCACTGTGTTTTTAAACTCCACGCACCTTCACTAGAATCATTTGGATAGTTTTGAAATTGCCAATTTTTACTAACAGAAGGTAAATAATCAGTATTTCTGCTTAAATAGGCTGAAATACATCCATCAGGGTTGCCATACTTGTTCTGGTTTGTTTGAGATCTTCCTCTATGGCTTCCACTTAGACCACAATGCTCTTTAATTGGTCCAGTCTCTGAATCATGTGGTCAATATAACAAGAATTCACCTTGCTGAAAAGGTTAGACTGTAGCTCATAGAAGTTTTATTAAAAAATCTTTGATATGGGCAGTGGTGGGACAGTAAGTATGTTGAGGTTAGAGGGTCAGGAAACAAGAAATCCAGAGGAAGACCGAAGAGGAGATGTGTAGATGTAGTGAAAGAGGAAGTGAAGTTAGATTGTGCACAAGCAGAAGATGCAGTCGATACAGGAGTTGTCTGTGGTCGCTCCACGTTACTCTCAGAAGTACAATTTATTAAAAAGAACACTCAAGCATGTAACTAAGTAAATATACTTAATGCTTAGATCTTAATGCATCTGCTAGTGCTGCGGTTGCATTTAAATGATCATCTCCTTTATATTTGATCCCAGTCTGTTTGATACTGAACATAGAGTAAACATCTGAAGCTTCAAAGGAACACCAGTAGTCACTCGCTCCTCTCTCTTTCTCTTTCTGTCTTTCCCCCTCTCTCTCGCTGTCTCTTTCTCTCCCACTTCAGACTCCTGTTCGTGGGGTTAGTTCAGTTGAAGGGAGAGAGTCCGATCAGAGGCGATGTGTTCAAGGCTTAATATAAGAGCAGGAAAACAGAGTGTCCTCACAGCAGGAAGTCCAAACACGTGTACAAGAAAGGAAAAAGCCTGGAAAATTCTGGTCAAAAACTGAACATTTTTGTGACAGTTTTCAGACTCTTACATTCTGTTCTGTTTTGCTCGTCGTTCTATATTGTGTTTGAATATTTGTTCCCTTATTTTTTATCTTTTTCTTCTATATTACTAACCACCAGGCCCAGTTACATTAGATCTGTGGAGAGGCAAGCTCGCACACAGTGAGAACGCTTGCTTTTCAAGGTATTTTTTTTGAAAAGTGACAGAATAAATACAACATAATAGGTAGATTCTGCTGTGAAACACAAAGCTATAACCATGGAAACAATCACATGATGGACTTCCCCACCCGAAATATTACTAAGTGCACTTTTAAATTAATAAATGATACTTATCTTGACTCTGGAACCACTTAAATCAAGACGTATTGGGTTATAAGACATTTTACCGCTGTCATTAATTTATACTGTTTCAAATTATGTTAGAGTAATCAGTGCAGAGTGGTGGAGTAGTTAGTGCCCTTTGACTCTTTGCAAAGCATTTGTTGGTTTTAAAGGCCCATATTACAATATTTTCTGTTCTATGTTATAATGTTTCTTCATCAAAAATAGACCTAGAGTTGTTTTGTTTCATTCACACATGTTTAACACACAAACCCTGCAGATTCACGTGGAGTTCTTCACTCCAGATAGAACTAGAAACTTCACTAGAAACATTTGGATGATTTCAGCCTTGGAATTGCAGATCTCTGTTGGACTAACATTAGAAACTACCACTACATGACATCACAAGGTGAAACGGAGCATTTTGAGCTTTGCAGATATAGACAGCACAATAATAAATAATAAACTCCGGGTATGTTTTTGAGGAGGTAACAACATTTTAACATGACTCACATGAGCACAAGAGTCAATTTTGTGTAATAGGACCTTTAAGGAGGTGTCCACACGTCAAAGTTTTTTGGTCGAAACAGTGAAGTTTTTATTCATTTTTTCCACGGAGCCGGCATTTCGGGTGGGCGAAAACGGTTTCCAGGAGAAATTTGAGAACGCCGGCATTGCGTTGTCATGTGGACAAGCAAACCACCGCTTTTGGAAAGCCATGACTGGATGGCGACGTTATTGTTCCGTGACCAGAAGAGAACCGAGCGCAGTATTGTGTGTCCAGTGGCTGTATCCTGTTTACAGCACCACAAACAGGTGTGGCAGATGTATTACACTCGTTTTCACTTAGTGCTCCATTGTTGTGTGGACGTGAGTATTGATCCAACGTGTGTGGATGCAATTATTTTTCAATCTGCACAAAAAAAAAAGCCCAAAAAAAAAGCCTAAGTCTCCTGATCTTGCGTGTTAGTGCATGTTCTCTAGCACCTGTGTTACTGTAGCAGAGTGGTTAGCCTGTCTCATCTCAGTAAGAAATCTGTGGGTTAGACTCCTGATTATTCTGAGTGGATTATGCATGTTCTTCTGTGTTACTGTGGCAGAGTCTCCTCCTCTTTGTAAGGAGGTTCTTGGTCTCTCTTTTATCCTATTATTCTGAATACAATGAATTTGTGACCAAAACCATCGACCTGAATTATTAAAAAACAATGTAGCAATTAAATAATGGAAATTGCTATTGTACATTTGCATTTTAATGTTCCAAAGAGGCAGCCTCAGGTGAACCTTAGTGAAAAAACACGTCAAGCAAAATTATTTCATCAACTTCATAAATACTAATTTTCTGGGTCCATAATCAAAACAGTCAGTCTTATTTCACGACTGACTTTGCTTAACATTCTTCTGCTAAACTCATTAATACATAATAATTGGTTACATTTTCCATTAGTGTACTTTGCAAAGTGCTGTAGGCTAATTTAAGCACAGCGTAATGATATTATGTCTATTTTCTGCATCAGTGTGATTAAACAAAACAGTAAAAATTGGACAAGAAGTTTGAAAACAACAAATAATGACTTTATTGCTGGTAAATATGACTTAAAGATCATATAGATGGATTTCATTTTCAGTTATTTTTATTGCTCAAAAGATATAAAATTTTGTTTTAATTTATTAAGCGCTATGACAGAGTTTCTTATTTATGTATTTACTTAATTTTGATATCCACTGATAACTTACTTAAAAGTGCACTGTGGAACTTTTCGGTGCAGAATCTGGCACACGCTGTTGATGTTTTGCCTGGAATGTTCCACAGTATGGTGTTCAAGTTATCTGCCTCCATGTGAGCAAGCAGGTGGCATGTCTATGAGTTACAGGTTACAACTGTGAAGAGGCAAGTCCCCTGACGGTGTTTATAAGTGTTTTTGAGCAATAAAAATACCTGAAAACATGTGTCCAGGTTTACTGCACAGATAAAGCACTTTTTGTGACATTGGTGCCTTGGATACAAAATACACACTTCTTCAATACTTTAGGAACATGTAAGTCTGGCCACTGGTGAATGTCCTCGGGTTCAGATGGGCGTGATTGACAGGTGGATTAGATTAGTGGACTGATGTCAGAGAAATGTCATTCTGTTCAAAATTATGGGTGAACAGTGAGCTCCTATGTTTAATAAGAGTCACTAAAAAAAACAAACTTGTGGGTTTGGTTCGAGGCGTGACAGAGGCATGGTGACCGGATTACACTACCATTCAAAAGCTTTAGAAAACCCTATTTTTTCCAGTTATTTATTGCAATTTAAGTCATGCAAGTCCAATGAAGAGCTTCGAATGGTAAAAAGGTAAGTCCTGAACAATCAGAGGTTACAAAAAAAAAAAGATAAAAGATAACAAAACACAAGTCCAAGCTATGCCAAAACTACCTCAGGAAAAAAGAACAAGATGGTAAACTTGAAAACATGGAGTGTCCAGCACAGTCTCCAGAGTTGGTTTTGGGATGAACTGAACAGAAGAGCCCCTCCTTGAACCGTCACCTTATCGTGGTGGAGGGGTTTGAGTGCCCGAATGATCCCGGGAGCTATGTTGTCGGGGGCTTCATGCCCCTGGTAGGGTCACCCAAGGCAAACAGGTCCGGGGGGACGGGTCAGACGAAGAACGGTTCAGAAGCCCCTTATGATGAATCACACACAGAGGCCAGTTACGTCGCCCGGATTGGCGTCACCGGGGCCTCACCCTGGAGCCAGGCCTGGGGTGGGTGCTCGCCAGCGAGCGCCTGGTGGCCGAGCCTCCCCCCACGGGGCTCGGCCGGGCTCAGCCCGAAGGAGCGACGTGGGGCCGTCCTCACGTGGGCCCACCACCCGCAGGAGGATCCATATGGGGCCGGTGCAGAGAGATCTGGGCAGCAGTCGACGGCGGGGGCCTCGGCGACCGGATCTCCGGACATGGAGACTAGCTCTGGGGACATGGAATGTCACCTCGCTGGGGGGGAAGGAGCCTGAGCTTGTGCGGGAGGTTGAGCGTTACCAACTAGATATAGTCGGCCTCACCTCCACGCACAGTTTGGGCTCTGGAACCCAACTCCTTGAGAGGGGCTGGACTCTCCATTTCTCTGGCGTTGGCCGCGGGGAGCGGCGGCGGGCTGGTGTGGGCCTGCTCATTGCCCCACAGCTCAGTCGCTGTGTGTTGGAGTTCACCCCGGTGAACGAGAGGGTCGCGTCCCTGCGCCTTCGGGTCGGGGACAGGTCTCTCACTGTGTTGTCGGCCTACGGGCCGAACAGCAGTGCTGAGTACCCGGCCTTCTTGGAGTCCTTGGGAGGGGTACTAGACAGTGCACCGACCGGGGACTCCGTTGTTCTCCTGGGCAACGCCCACGTGGGCAACGACAGTGACACTTGGAGAGGGGTGATTGGGAGGAACGGCCTCCCCGATCTGAACCCGAGTGGTGTTTTGTTATTGGACTTCTGTGCTAGTCACAGTTTGTCCATAACGAACACCATGTTCGAGCACAAGGGTGTCCATAAGTGCACGTGGCACCAGGACACCCTAGGCCGGAGGTCGATGATCGACTTTGTCGTCGTGTCATCTGATCTCCGGCCGCGTGTCTTGGACACTCGGGTGAAGAGAGGGGCTGAGCTGTCAACTGATCACCACCTGGTTGTGAGTTGGGTTCGCTGGCGGAGGAGGAAGCCGGAAAGACCTGGCAGGCCCAAGCGTGTAGTGAGGGTCTGTTGGGAACGTCTGGCGGAGCCCTCTGTCAGAGGGACCTTCAACTCGCACCTCCGGGAGGACTTCTCCCGGATTCCGGGGGAGGCTGGAGATATGGAGTCCGAGTGGGCTTCATTCTCGGCCTCTATTGTCAATGCAGCTGCTCGGAGCTGTGGGCGTAAGGTCTGTGGTGCCTGTCGCGGCGGCAACCCCAGAACCCGGTGGTGGACACCGGAAGTAAGGGATGCTGTCAAGCTGAAGAAGGAGTCCTATCGGGCCTTGCTGGCTCGGGGGACTCCTGAGGCAGCTGACAGGTACCGGCGGGCCAAGCGTGCTGCAGCCCGTGTGGTCGCGGAGGCAAAAACTCGGAGCTGGGAGGAGTTCGGGGAGGCCATGGAGAAGGACTATCGGACGGCCTCAAAGAGATTCTGGCAAACCGTCCGGCGCCTCAGGAGGGGAAAGCAGTTCTTCACCAACACTGTTTACAGTGCGGGGGGAGAGCTGTTGACCTCGACTGGGGACGTTGTCCGGCGGTGGAAGGAATACTTTTGAGGATCTCCTCAATCCCACCGTCACGTCCTCCGAGGAGGAGGCCGAGGCTGGGGACTCGGAGGCGGACTCATCCATCACCCTGGCCGAAGTCACTGAGGTGGTTGGCAAGCTCCTTGGTGGCAAGGCTCCGGGGTTGGATGAGATCCGTCCTGAGTACCTGAAGTCTCTGGATGTTGTGGGGCTGTCTTGGCTGACACGCCTCTTCAACATCGCGTGGCGGTCGGGGACAGTACCTCTGGACTGGCAAACCGGGGTGGTGGTCCCTCTGTATAAGAAGGGGGACCGGAGGGTGTGTTCCAACTATAGGGGGATCACACTTCTCAGCCTTCCCGGTAAGGTCTATGCCAGGGTACTGGAGAGGAGAATCCGGCCGATAGTCGAACCTCGGATTCAGGAGGAGCAGTGTGGTTTTCGTCCTGGCCGTGGAACACTGGACCAGCTCTACACTCTCCATCGGGTGCTCGAGGGTTCATGGGAGTTTGCCCAACCAGTCCACATGTGTTTTGTGGATCTGGAGAAGGCATTGGACCGTGTCCCTCGTGGTGTCCTGTGGGGGGTGCTCTGGGAGTATGGGGTCCGGGGCCCTTTGCTAAGGGCTGTCCGGTCCCTGTATGACCGGAGCAGGAGCTGTGTTCGCATTGCCGGCAGTAAGTCAGACCTGTTCCCGGTGCATGTTGGACTCCGCCAGGGCTGCCCTTTGTCACCGGTTCTGTTCATTGTATTTATGGACAGAATTTCTAGGCGCAGTCAGGGGCCGGAGGGGGTCCGGTTTGGGGACCACAGGATTTCATCTCTGCTGTTTGCGGACGATGTTGTCCTGTTGGCTTCATCGAACCAGGACCTGCAATGTGCACTGGGGCGGTTTGCAGCCGAGTGTGAAGCGGCTGGGATGAGGATCAGCTCTTCCAAGTCCGAGGCCATGGTTCTCGACCGGAAAAAGGTGGCTTGCCCTCTCCGGGTGGGTGGGGAGTCTTTGCCTCAAGTGGAGGAGTTCAAGTATCTCGGAGGTCTTGTTCACGAGTGAGGGAAGGACGGAACGTGAGATTGACAGGCGGATCGGTGCAGCTTCGGCAGTGATGCGGTCGCTGTATCGGACCGTTGTGGTGAAGAGGGAGCTGAGTCGAAAGGCGAAGCTCTCGATTTACCGGTCAGTCTTCGTTCCTACTCTCACCTATGGTCATGAGCTCTGGGTAATGACCGAAAGGACGAGATCGCGGATACAAGCGCTCGAAATGAGTTTCCTCCGCAGGGTGGCTGGGCGCTCCCTTAGAGATAGGGTGAGGAGCTCAGTCACACGGGAGGAGCTCGGAGTAGAGCCGCTGCTCCTCCACGTCGAGAGGAGCCAGTTGAGGTGGCTCGGGCATCTGTTCCGGATGCCTCCCAGGCATGTCCCGCCGGGAGGAGGCCCCGGGGAAGACCCAGGACACGCTGGAGGGACTATGTCTCTCGGCTGGCCTGGGAACGCCTCGGGGTCCCCCCGGAGGAGCTGGAGGACGTGTCTGGGGTGAAGGAAGTCTGGGAGTCCCTGCTTAGGCTGCTCCCCCCGCGACCCGGCCCCGGATAAGCGGACGAAAATGGATGGATGGATGGATGGATGAACAGAAGAGTGAAAACCAAGCAACCTACAAGTGCCACACATTTATGGAAACTTCTGCAACAGACTTGGGAAGAACTTTCTGAAGAATGTTTGATTTCTATTGTAAAAAAGAATGCCAAGAGTGTGTTCAGCTGTTATATCTGCCAAAAGTGGCTACTTTCATGAATCAAATGTTTAGAATACATTTTGGTCAGCAGTAAACAGTATACTGGAAAAAAAAATGGAAAAAGTGTGGTGTTCTAAAACTTTTTAGTGGCAGTGTATATCTCTTTGTATAAATAATAGAGAAGCAACAACATTGACAAAACTATTACGAGATATTTTAGCTGAAAACGTGATTCTTTTTAAAAAACCCAGACCACACAGACGTTTGGATATAGACACCTGCTTTTGAAAAACCCCATTCTCCTGAGAAGTCTGTTGCCCACTAGTGTGACCTAACTAATACTGAACCTCAAATGCAGTGTTTTCAGTGCAGTTTGGATCATAAACAAACCAAGTGGAAGATAAAGTAACACCACCTCCCACTCGCTTCACTGAGCTGACACTAAACACACAACTGCTGCTGCTGCTACAGGACCAGATATAATAACAGGTGTACTATGAAGTCTGAGGATTACCGTGAAGTCTAAATGAGGTGTTTTGTTTTTTAAAACCTTTGGCGTCTCAAGCAGTTGGTTTGTCGAGGCAAATCTTATAAAGCCAGGGCCATGAGACTTCTGGGGACTGAGGAAAGAGAAAACAGAGAGTGTGTGAAAATATGTTTTAGCACAATAATAGTTAGAAGAAACATCACTTATTCAAGATAACTGATACAATCAAAGAAAAGCGTAATCATTTTTAATAATAATCCAAAGTGCAAGAAGTGAGAAGTGAGTGAAAATGCTAGCAAAGCAATAATATCTCAGTAACTTTTCTGGTCTTTTACCTGCTGGTTTTCACTGTTACATGCCATGGTAACTGTAAAAAGATGTTAAAAGAAACCGGGCATGGAACAAAAACTGGAAGAGGTGTCAAAAACAAATAATATTTATTACAAAAAGTACTAAAAAGGTGTACAAAAATCAGATAAGGATTAAATAACACAAAAATAGGCAACTAAGGTTGGCTGCAGCGGTGGACCCACTGGTCACTCTTCTGGGAGCAGCTCCGGGACAAGGACGCAAGTGGTGACGGTGGTCCTCAGTCTCCCGAAAGGGTATCAGCCACAATGTTGTCTCTCCCCGTCTTGTGCCAGATGGTGATATTGCAACCCTGGGCCAGCAGTGTCCACTGCATTAGCCGCTGGTTCTGGTTATACATCTGGGCTAGAAAGACAAGAGGGTTATGGTCTGTGGAGACAAAGACTGGGGCATAATGCAGCTTTAAAGATCCTATATTACACAAAACTGATTCTTTTGAGCTTTAGTCCATGTTAGAATGTTGTTACCTCTTCAAAAAATAACTGGAGTTGTGTTTTGTTTCATTCACACATTGAGTAATCCGTTATTATTAGTCTTGTCTACATCTCTAAAGCTCAAAATGCTCTGTTCCACCTTGTTATGTCATGAAGCAGTAGTTTTTAAGTCAACTGCTACCTTGTACCTTAAATTCAGTACAGATTAGGACTTCCAGGGCTGATCGTCCAGATGATTTCAGTGAAGGTGTAAAGAGTTTAAAAACACAGTGGAGCACTTCTTGTATTACCACATGACATCACAAGGTGGGACAGAGTGTTTTCCTTTTTAGAGAGGAACATAGTCTAAACATGCAGGGTTTGTGTGTTAAACATGTGTGAATGAAAAAAACATAACTGCAGATAGCACTTTGCCCTGACAAAGACCATCTTGCTGGTCGAAACACGTTGGTGGCTCTTCATGCAATAAAGGACTTTTAATATACTCAGTCGGAGTGCCTTGGGTTTGTACCTTGCCCACTTCTACATTTTCCAGTAAGGGGAACTTTCTGTTTAAAGACTGCCCTCGTAGAGCACCTGTACTGCTATTTTTTTTTTACTTTTTCATGACCCAGTGAAGCGCTCTACCTCTTTTTTTCATCAGACAACTTCAGATATGTTTGTGATGAGGAAACATTATAACACAGACCAGAAAATAGCACAGTATGGGCCTTTAACCTATATCACATGAGAATATAGACTCTGTTTTGTCAAGATTTGGTTAAAACTACTGTATAATGATTTGAGAATGCCTGGTAAACACAGTGCATTTTCTTGTGGCTGTGGCTCTGGCAGTGTTTCTGTGCGACAGTGTAGAGCCTGCTTTCTCTGATCGATGGCAGACAGATTGAAGCTGTGGTCCTTCCCGCTGATACATTTTGCTGCTTCTTTTGGCGATGATTTTTGGACATTTTCAGCTCTTCAGTTTAAAAGCTCAAATGTAATGTCACGCTCGAAGCACGCGGACAGGGAGGACACTGCGATCGATAATACTGATGCTACTGCCCCCGGAGGTCGTTTGTAGTACAGCTCAACAGATACTAACAGAGATGAACTGCATAAGGTTAGCCTGCACACACTTGGATACATCTTGGGTAACTTTCTAACTAAATTGTGCTTAAGAATGTAGTTTTGTTATACAGTACTTTTATAAAAATACTATTCCAGTAATTATAAAGTAGCAAAAGTGATTGACAATACAATATTATCACGATATGCATCTCACGGTACGATATTTATTGCAATATTTTGGAGAGGCTGATATAATTGTAGGCATGACACTTTTTTGCTTTTAAAATGCCTTGACAAGATTTTGGTGTGAATTATTACGGTCATACACATTACTTCATGTTGTCTGCGCTGAAATGAATCATGGGATATGTAGTTCCCAATGTTTATTAGGCATTGTTACTATAAAACAATGCATTTAAGCAAAGGACTTCGTTATTTGATATATTGTGACGCCCAACAATATTATTGTGAGACTTTTGACGATACAATTTCACAATATTTTGCTTATGTTATATCCCTAGCTACTTGCATAGATGGACTGTAAGGAGTTATTCATACTAAAAAACATACTTGAGTAATATTTTAACAAAACTGTTTTGTACTTTTACAATTCCACTAAAAGTGTTATAAAGTTACAAAGGGAATTACTTGGATACATATACTTGAGTAACTTCTAAGAATACTTGATTTTTCACACAAGAAAACTAGACGAGAGATGGAGAGTAGTGACTTAATAGTTACTTAGATACATGTTACTCTATGTTCTGATTTGTTATAATCTTGTTTCCTCATCACAAACATACCTAGAGTTGTGTTTTGTTTCATACAGGGAATGCTCCACTGTGTTTTTAAACTCCATACACCTTCACTAGAATTGAGAAGTGAAGAGTACAAGTTACACATGGCAGTATGGCACTAGAACTGTTCCTAATGGCCACTGAATTTAAAGTGTATCTGAAGTGTCACATGTTAAATTAAGATGAGATGGATTGTAAATGGAGTGTAAATGTGTACTTGAATTATGAACTTGAACGCAAATGTGATTATTTTTAAGGAAATGTGATTTTATTGTGATGTAATATCAAATTTAATGAACTAAGACTGTATATTTGAAATGAGAGAGATCAGGAGTCGAACCCACAACCTCCTTGCTGGGAGAAGGAGACAGGCTAACCACTCTGCGATTTACACAAGGAACGCAGCCAGATACCTTTCCTGTCAAAATAAAAAGTCAATTTTTTTGTCCTATCTTGGTGTCTGTGTTTTTATATATACATAGAGAGAGGTTTTGTTTTGTTTTGTTTTTTTTTTTCAGAGGCTAGTGAACATCTGCGACTCTTGAGATTTCAGTAGCGCTGAAGCCAACAGGTGCTCAGCTAAAATAAAACCACACACTTCCACAAAGGCTCCAAATTCGTAATGTTTCTCCAAAATCTAATTAAAAATGTACACACAAGGCGATGAGGAGGCCTATTTTTGAATACACAATTAGAATAACTCGTCTCATATGGTAATTAAATATTGTATGATTTGTTGCTGATTGTGCTGTTGTTTTCCCGTTATTCACTTTGATTGAGGAGGCGCTCGCATGTGCTTAATTAAGCTCGGAGCCAGACCAAAGCTGCTACGCAAACTTTATGGTTGTAGATTTATGCAAAAAGAAAACATAGAGATGCAGGTTGTTCCTCTGATGAAATGTCAATGAAAAGAAAATGAAAATATAACAAGTAAAGGGCCCAATTTTCTGATCTATGTTATAATGGAGATGTATTTTGTTTCATTCGCAAATTTGTTCCACCTTGTGATGTCATGTGGTGATACAGGAAGTGCTCCACTGTGTACTCCATACACCCTCATTAGAGTCATTTGGATAATTTCAGATGTGCATTTGCCAATCTCTACTGAACAATGGGCAAAAATTAGCTGTAAACTTGAAAAACTTAAAGGGTGAATGCATTTTTTACTGTCTTGTTTTATTATAAAGGCCATAAAAAGCAGGTTTCTTGGTTATATTACAGCAGAAGCACCCAATCAAAACACATACAACTTCTTACCCTTGGCAAGGAATTAGTTTGATGATTACTAAGTACTTTATTTTAATAGCACATTAACAAGTGGAGTTATGTCTGTGTAATCCAGGAATCAATGATCCATGGGTTTATACTAGTCTATGTCCTCTTATACTTGGTCTGATACAGCTCAAGGATATTCGAGAAAGGTTTATTCCTGTCCTGTGAATGTGTTGTTTTTTTTATTTTTTTATTTTTTTTATTATTATTATTATTATTATTATTAATACTATGATGATACTAATCCAGAAACGTTCACTTTGTCGTATTTTTTATATTAACTTGTTGGGTTCTTCTTAAAGACTATATTCTCTATTCACGTTATGTCACAAACCAGGAAGAAGTTTGAAAAGATGCGATGACAACTTCCGGTGTAGTTACCGACATTGGGCTCGCCGACCGACTGTGATCAAACCCACTGAAGTAAATGTGATCAGCGGTAAAATGAAGACTGTACACGTATGTGCTGTTTGGAATGATCCTTAATTTGGCGTTTCATCTGTTTTAATCGCATGTACCCAGTGCGTTCGGAGTTGTGCGTCAGTGAGGAAATGATGAAAACTGAAGTATGGTTGTAGTTGTTGATTAACCGAACATAACGGAACACTGCAATGACATGTAGATAAAGAAAACTGGGCCTGGGAAGTTGTCATCGCATCTTTCCAAACATCTTCCTATTCTGTGACGTAAGTGTGAATAGAGTCTATAGTTTAGGAGTCTCACAACAATATCATGGACCATCACAATATATCGAAATAACTGAAAGGTCTCTTTGCTTAAATTCATTGTTTATGGTGCAGCAATCACTAAAAACACATAGGGAACTACATAGATCATGATCCTTTGGTCTGATTCAGTGCAGGGTACATGAAGAAATAACTGTTATTAAGGAATTTTAAATCTTAGACTAGGTTTACACTGAAAGGAATCACAGAATCACCGTATCATTGTATCGATTTGCATCCAGACACGTTATTTACGTTTATGTTTACGTTTTACAGAAACGAAACTTAAAACCACATGGCTAATTTGGATAAACTGAGCTTTCAAAAAACAGCTCGCTATTGTGAGCTGATGCGGTTCAGTTTCTGTCGGACTAAAGGACATGACTCAGTGGAATATATGTTAGGGTGACCAAACGTCCGTTTTTTTTTATAAAGTGATGCAAATATCCAGGTTTTCAGTACCGTTCATTGGGGGCATTAAACTGAGCGTCTCTCGTAGCGTCTGTGACTCAGAAGAAGCGAGCAGACACAAACAGTCGGTCAGTCTGCAACATACTGAAGCACAAATGTGCATTTAACAATGACTTGTACAAGAAATTTTCCATTTTCCGTCCCAGTCGGGACAAGTGGGAGGCCATGTGCACGGGTTGTGAGGTGAGAGTACAGTGGCTGCACCTGCCCGTTAACCCGAGATTATATCAAACTTTTGCGCTGCCTACGCCACGGACTGAACCAAGACTAAACCAGGACTAACCCAGAACTGATTCCAGGACTGAACTAGGACTAAAATAGGACTAAACCAGAACTGAAACATGACTCACCGTCAGGACGGGCTTGGAGGTGACCGCAGGAGAAAGGACCGGCTCAGCTCCGTACCTTACGGAGTTAAACGCGGCAATTGCCCGATCGCGCTTTGCTTGGCGTTTTCTCTCTTAAGTCCAAGATTAGTCCTGGTTTAGACCTGGTTTAGTCCTGACCCACCCATGTGTAATTACTACCCGCCTGTAATACACAATACGCGTTCATACACTGTAACCCCCCCCCCCCAAGGTGTCCGGGTTTTCACAAAGGGAAATATGGTCACCCTAATATATGTGTTCTTTCTCTGGCAGAGGGATGTTCTGCTAATGGTGAGTCTGTTCTGTGCTTCTGTTGCGCTGGAGATGGTTCATGTGAAACTTTTCAGAGATTATATGTCTGCAGGTCATACACAGACCATGTATATATGAATGGACATATATTCTAGCCTCTTAGCGTTTTAGCTGTGAATTATTTCGTGGCGCATAGACCTACATCAGCATATCAATGTTTTCAGGCGTGCACACAGTGCCAGATCAGATCTGTACTCAGATGAATTCGTGGGAGCTGGCGGCACCAGATCGTTCAGTCTCTGGAGCCGTTTTCAATCGGATTAGTGTGGACGAACACTGCATCTGCAACAAAAACGTCTCGAATACGTACTAGTGTGGACGAGGCCTTAGATTTTTGGATTATGACGGGATCAAAGTCTGGTCAAGGCATTGTAAACGGAAAAATTGGCATATTTGATTAACTTTAACAGAATTTCACAAACAATATTGTACCGTGAGATGCATATTGGGAAAATATTGTATTGAGATTTGGATATTGTTACGTCCCTACCATCTTCAGACCTGTCTTGGGCTGGAAAATGGCTTGCAGCTTGCAACCGTGACCAAGGTAAATACATCTCCTACTGTTGTGTCTTTAGACGTTAACAATAATTATAATAATAGTAGTTTTAGTATTGATTCGTATCTGATTTTCAATACTTTTGACAATCCTAGTCACTATCTTGGCCAATATACACACCGTAGGCCCATGTTTTCGCTTCTGTATTGTCTTGCATTATTGATCAGACATACATTATTTTCAATTGCACGTATATACCAAGTGTCACGTTTATTGTTTTGACCGATTTTACAGATTTCACTGCTGCATTGCTAGCTGCGTTGCTCTTGAGGAAAACAGCAATAATGAATAATTTAATCCCTCTGGGCCCGGATCAGTGCGCAGAGAAATACGCTTACTGTCTGATACTTATAAATGCTAATCTGGCTAAGCATATTTGGGCCGAAACGGGAGTTTGACAGCACAATCTCACACAAATTTATTACTAACCCGAGTGGAGACCAAACGCCGCCTCTGTTTATTTTCAGTAATCTGTCGCGTATTGTTTCGTGACAAATGGTTCTTTCCAAATGGCTCTGAGAAACGGCAGGCGCGTGTAAGCAGCCTCTGGCATTTTAATACAATACAAACATTAATCTTGAAATCGGGGTAAAGACGAATATTCAAGACTTACTGTGGGGCTTAATGTCGGAGTTATGGCAGGAAATACAATAGTTTGAGCGATGTGGTTTTGGATCAAAGTTCAAATGGTGCGCTATGAAATGTGTGCAATTTTATGGATTTTATTTGCTAATGTGTGTTTTAAGGTTGCAGTGGACTTGCATTCAAATTAGGTTGTCAAATTAATCAATTAAATGTTCTATATTACGCAAAATTTACTATTGAGAGCTTTAAGACACAAGAATGCTGTTACCTCCTCAAAAACATACTTGGAGTTGTGCTTTGTTTCATTCACACATGTTTGAGTAACCCTTAGTCTGTCATCTTCAAAACTCAAAATGCTCTGTTCCACATTGTGATGTCATGTAGTGGTAGTTTTCAAGTTAACAGCTACCTTTTACTTTTAGTTCAGTGAAGATTGCCAATTCCAGGGCTGAAATCATCCAAATGACTTAGTGAAGGAGTTTAAAAACACAGTGGAGCACTTCCTGTGTTACCACATGACATCACAAGGTGGGGTGTTTTAGAGAAGAGCAGGATTTGTGTGTTAAACATGTGTGAGTGAGACAAAACAATATTAAAGCATAGATCAGAAAAATGGCATATGGGCTCTTTGGTCCATTTAACTGAGGTAGACATTTGGTCTTATTTCTCTTTAAGGTCTCTCTAATAGCGAGCCAGTCCTCTGTCAGTAAAGTATGTGGCTTCGAGCAGAGTTCAAACTTCTGAAGAAGAAATTGGACTCTGTTAAATGGCACTCATAAAAAGTCTGTCTTGTTTATGTTCATGAAATAAATATTAAAAGACATTTTTATCTGTACTTAATTCGATTAATATCAAGAAAGAAATCTATTCAACAATTAAAGGTGCATTATGTCACTTTTATGGCTCAGGGTCTGACATTTGCTTGACCATGGAGATGTGATGGGAATACATGAAATGCCTCTCCACAGATCTGATCTGTAACATGGTCTTGCCAAACTGTCGAATTTTCCGTCTGACCTCGCAGCATTAGAATTCATTCGCTCAACAGTAGGCGGGTACTTTTTTTTATTTAACCGATCACTGCTATTTGGTTGTGAAAGTATGTAATGTGCCACTAACTGTGCTAACTCTTATATTAAGCTTTTCCCAAATCCCGTAGGAAGAAGCACAATGACATCTTTCTCCTTGATAAAATTCACCAATCATTCTCTTTGTTCCAGCTTTAAATGCTTGATCTCGGGAATCATTGCCAACACAGAATGTATGGATCTTCACTGATTGGCTGGTGCCCAGACTCGCACTTCCGGGGTTCTTGCGAACCGTCTAGTGAATTCTGATTCCTGACCTAGTCACTGGAGAGAAATGAAAGTGAGTGGAGGCACTAGGTGGCACCAGTCTGGCTAATAGAATCTCTGTGGACACAAGCAAACCACAGACTGTATAAAGAAGTGGACTAAGTGAGTGTGACGTCACCGATAGCGTTCGGCTCCAGTCAGATTAAACTCACGATGTAAACAGTTATGTGAGGCCCAGAGAGAGGGAGAGAGATACTTTATTGATCCCGAGGGAAATTCAAGTTTTGCTGCACCAAACTGTTGCAATTTTGCTGCAAAATTCACATTGCACTTCTCAGTTGCCTTTGCGTCTCAGTTGAAGGTCTCAGTGCTGCTGATCCTGCCTGGTTAGGTAGGGTCAGCAGGTTGAAGAGCCAAAAGTGTCCCTCTTCTGTGTCAGAGTTCCTTATTATGAATATTAATTTATTTACGGACAAAATATCAAAATAATAACATGAGTCGATGAAGCCAGAAGTGCTTCCATGCAGTGAGCAAGTTAGCTTTGTCCATTTATTTACTGGTGCTTTTGAGATTCTGTAATATGTTGACATCATACTCCCAAATGAGCAGCAAGTGCCAGTTTTCTCTGTTAATTACATTGTACTTTGCAGTAAATATCCAAAAGGTAAAATCACAAACGCTGAACCTAATAATTTAGTTATTGACTAGACTCACTAAACTGTATTACAACACAAATCTGCATTTTAACTATATAAATTTTGGCTGCCCTTATCTATAATAAAATGCTGTGATCTAATCTGAAACCCAACAATACAGTCTATGTGACGAAACCCCCAACAGAAAGGTTACGCAGTGCACCTTTAATTCACCCATTAGTCACTTCAAATGTCACCCAGTATCACCCACATTTTCTATTCCACTTACATTAATGTGCATCTGTGCACTTTAAATTTATTTTTATTTTATTTTTGTGCCGTGAACTAAACTTTGCATTTTTCAGTCTGCAGTCTTCTTCTCGTCTTTATGCATCTTACGTAATTTTCCTCTTTCACTCCATCCATAAATCTCTCTTCCTCTTTGGCTCTAACCTCAGCATCTTTCTCCCGACACATTCCCTCTCCCGTATGCAGACATCTTTAAGTGTTATAAATATTACCAGCACCACATATACCATTAAGGGCCACTGTGAGACCAGGATGTTACTCCCCCTGTAATCACTCCCAAGCATATATTTGTACACTTAAGCAAAGCCTGTCATTTCAATAGGACTCTTGGCTTCATCTTCTTATATCCACAGCTGTAACTACATTCAGTCCATTCATTTATTCATCTGACTTCTCATCATTCTCCGTAACATATCTGGAGCTGTGAGTCTTCAGGATGTAAGCGTCATCAATTAGTTTAGCGTTAAGAAAAAAGTCATCTCTTCACGACTGTAGGACTATAAATTGGTTCTGAAATCGTGCAAGAAACATTCTGAAAGTATAATTTAGAGTTTGAACTTTTCAGCATCACAAAACCTGTTTTTATATGTAATGAGAAAATGTATAGAGTGAAATGAATTGTTTTAGTTAGAAGTCCAATTCCCTGTGTCTATGGAGATGTCTGGAATTTTCCACAGTTTGGCATTCAATTACATTTGTTTTGATTGGTGAAATTATTTTGAAAAACCTGAATTCTTACTGTGAGGAGAATTCAGATGTAACTTGTCTGTTTGTGTCCATATAAAGTTTAAAGCCATACTGTGAAACATTCCAGGCAAATTTCGACTCCAGTGAAACAAGCAGCAGCAGCAGGCAGAACCTTCACCGGAAAGATTCCACAGTGAATCCATGCATCATTCGTTCATTCAATTTTGAGTATAAAACCAAAAATATGAAAATGAAAAATAACTGTTTTCATTATTTCTCTCGAAAACCAAAATGAAAAAACAGAATGATTCATTTTTTCTGTTTTTGATTTTTTGTTTAAATGATTTTTTTGTTTCTGGGACTTAAACTGCAATGCCGGACTTTTGCGCAGCATACGGACTGAACCAGGACTGAACCAGGACTGAACCGTTTTCAGTCCTGGTCTCAATTCCAGACTGGTTCCGGTCTGGTTGGACCTGGTTTAGTTCTGGTTCAGTCCGTATGCTGCGCAAAAGTCCGGCATCACAGTTTAAGTCACGGAAACGGGAAATGAACGTTACCGTTTTTTTCCATTATTCATTTAAACATAAAATCAAAAACTGAAAAAATTAATTGTTATCAGTTTTTTCATTTTGGTTTTGGAGACAAATAATGAAGAAAACAGTTGAAAACAAATGAACCAATGATACACAGATTACAGTGCACCATTCAACAAGTAATTATTTGATTAAGAACTGCTGTATAATTTGGCCTTGTTTATGTATTAAAATTGAGATTTTAGGACCAGTTTCTGCTCCACCGTGACAATTTCTGACAGGGCAGTGGTGAATTAGAGGTAATGAATGGCACTGAGTCCTTTTTTGAGGCCATTAAATGAAATTGTAGACAAAGATTTATCTTAAAGCTAATCAGATTAAACATTAGTGACCCTAACCTGGCACGGGTGTGATTTTAAAGAGTACAGATCGTGGAGATTTCGACTTAACTCTGCAATATCTGGACATCTGGTTTACTTTTCACCTTCTTATTTCGTCAGGAAGGCTCCCTGGAGATGTTTGTGAAAAATATACTGTATTATGAAGCCTGATACCTGTAACATTTACAGATACTGACAGTTTAAATGATGTGAAATTGATAAAATAGCGAAAATATATGCTCTAACTGATGTGCAGATGTTGTACGTAGCAGGCTAAATCACTCATGTCAATGTAATAAACACACAGAAATCATTTTCATTTTTTAATTTCTACAATCAACATTTCTAAGCAATCAGTGTTTCGCAAAAGACATCTGCCTAATTAATAGACCATAATGCTAATTGACAATGCACACACTTACAGTTTTTGAGTTATTATGAGACTCTGGTTGAACGAAATAAATAAAAAAACAAACAATATCAACATAAAACTACATTCATATCTTAATTAACGTATGTCTTGATTGGCTGGTAGCTCATTTAGCTGCCAAAATCCACTTTTATTGTCAATCTGGAGCTTTGTGAAGCTCATAAAAGGTTCAGGTCTTCTTGATTATGGATTATTGGTGCATATATCCTAGTGCCAACAACAATTCACAAACTCTGAAACTCTGATAAAGTTTGTTAATAGTGGCAATGTGGTTAGTTTCACCAGTTTTACCAGTATGGGGTTTGGAGCTGCATGCCGAGATTGCGTGACGACAACTGTGGGAGCTCTAAAAATACAGCTTCATTTCTTGCACTACAAAACTGTCTCCCTCAACTTCTTGACATCTGTTGGTTATAATCCCCTTTGCTCCTCTGCGTTTTTAAAGTACATTTCATCTTAAACTCATTTCTCTGTGCAGCTAACAAACTTCTGTACAGTTTTTTCACACTGCGTTTCTCCTCAGTGCACCAGTGTGTGTCCTTGTCCCCTCTGCTGGAGTTTTCTTGTACAGTGTTGCCTTTTGCTGTTTAATAATGCAATACTTTTGGAATATTTTGTAATTTAGACCACTGTGCACTGTCTGCATATAATTATAAAACATTTTAATAGTTGCAAACCCAGAAAAACAAGACTGATAGTTTCTATAAGACTATGGAGTGTGCGTTGGAAGTTCACCCTTGCTTTGATGCACCATTTTTTTAAAAAACTGCTCTAAAACTTGTGAATTCTACTAATGTTGGAGCAGATTTAAAGACTTAGACTTAGACAAACTTTATTGATCCACAAGGGAAATTATTTGGACACAGTAGCTCACACATCACAATATAATATAATAATAAAGAGTGAAAATATAAAGGGTAATAATAAATTCTCAATAAGTAGCAAAAAAGAGCAGAAGACAGGTGTCAAATTAGACATAATTATATAAATGTAAATATACAGTAAAAAGAAATAAGAAAGATAAGTAATAAAATATAAAATCACAGCTTTATACAAGAGGTCATAGGAAGACAGTGCAACAATGATATGATGATTGACAGGACATAGGGTTATCCCTCACATAAGGGTGAGTTGTTGTACAGTTGTAGGGAGTATTATCTGTTATATAAGTTGTTGTTGTACAGTTGTAGGGAGTATTATCTGTTACATAAGGGTGAGTTGTTGTACAGTTGTAGGGAGTATTATCTGTTACATAAGGGTGAGTTGTTGTACAGTTGTAGGGAGTATTATCTGTTACATAAGGGTGAGTTGTTGTACAGTTGTTGGGAGTATTATCTGTTACATAAGGGTGAGTTGTTGTACAGTTGTAGGGAGTATTATCTGTTACATAAGGGTGAGTTGTTGTACAGTTGTAGGGAGTATTATCTGTTACATAAGGGTGAGTTGTACAGTTGTAGGGAGTATTATCTGTTACATAAGGGTGAGTTGTTGTACAGTTGTTGGGAGTATTATCTGTTACATAAGGGTGAGTTGTTGTACAGTTGTAGGGAGTATTATCTGTTACATAAGGGTGAGTTGTTGTACAGTTGTAGGGAGTATTATCTGTTACATAAGGGTGAGTTGTTGTACAGTTGTAGGGAGTATTATCTGTTACATAAGGGTGAGTTGTTGTACAGTTGTAGGAAGTATTATCTGTTACATAAGGGTGAGTTGTTGTACAGTTGTAGGGAGTATTATCTGTTACATAAGGGTGAGTTGTTGTACAGTTGTAGGGAGTATTATCTGTTACATAAGGGTGAGTTGTTGTACAGTGTTAGGGAGTATTATGTGTTACATAAGGGTGAGTTGTTGTACAGTTGTAGGGAGTATTATCTGTTACATAAGGGTGAGTTGTTGTACAGTTGTAGGGAGTATTATCTGTTACATAAGGGTGAGTTTGTTGTACAGTTGTAGGGAGAATTATCTGTTGCATAAATGTGAGTGAAATCTGTAACACATGTTTAACACACAAGTCCTGCATATTTAGTCTGAGTTCTTCGCTCAGACAAAACGGAAAACTCCGTTCCACCTTGTGATTTCATGTGGTAATACAGGAAGTGCTCCACTTTGTTTTTAAACTCCATACACCTTCACTAGAACCATTTGAATAATTTCAACCCTTAAATTGTCAATCTCTAGGTAGGTTAAAGGTAGCTGTTAACTTAAAACTACCACTTCACAAGGGGGAACAGAGCATTTTGAGCTTTGTAGATGTAGACAAGCTAATTTATTTTATTTTATGTATTTATTTATTTATTTGAGAATGGGGACAGCGCACAATTTTTACATTAACTTTAACAGGAGAGATGCATGGTACCTGGTTGTAGCATCAGTGCTAATTTCCACCTGTAGTGCCTGGGCAGGTTCATTTAACTGACCAGTGAACTATCAACTATAATGTGCAAATGAACCAAAACACAACTCCAGGTATGTTTGTGATGAGGTAACAATGTTATAACATGACTAAAAGCTCACAAGAATCTATTTTGTGTACATTGTGTGTATAAACCAGAACTAAAATAGGGTATAAAACAGAATTTAGCCAGGACTTAACCATGCCATGTGGACCACGCACCACACCTCCTCCCAACCCCCTCCATTCCATGAAATATTGTCAGATATAAAACCAGTCCATGGTGCAAAAAATGTTGGGGACCACTGATATAGGACCTTAAATACTCCCTCCTAACAGTGTGAAGATCTGCTGCAACCACTTTAAGTTACATCATTTTAATTGTCAGCCTTTGATATGAAAGATTGAATACATAAACATACCCACCTCATATATTACCTGCACAGATTCTTCCTCTCCTCCTATATATCTGTGTGTGAGTGACAGGAGGGTGGGGGTAGATAGTGTTTGGGGTGCTGCTCGGGTGCAGGTTTACGGACCAGTGGAACGGATATTTGAAATAAGTCTAATCCGGTTTAATCCCGTCATGGCGTTGGGATGTAAGCGACTCACAACACGCTCAGATACTGCAGCAGCTTACAGCTCAGGAGCAGGCCTCACAGCTACAGGAAACCTACAGGAGAAAGACTGGAAATACTGATACTGGGGTTTTAGGGCTTTAAAGTGGCACTGTGTGGCTTTTCTTGTGGATGATGGCCCCTGCGTGTCTCCGTGGAGATGTTTGCTTTGCCTGGTATGTTACACAGTATGGTCGTGAATTTATCAAGTCAGGTTTTGCATTTTCTGTGTTTTCCAGCCGCAGAAAACAGCAACTTGAGCCACACCAATATGGACATGTCTTAAATATAGTGTTGGCATCTTAAGCATCTTTTACAAATGCTAATGAATGTAGCCTGGGACAAAGTTCAAGGGTTACAACAGCACAACAGTAGAATAAATGCCAGGATATCGACGCAGGTGTATAAATTCATGCAAACTATATTTTGCCAAAAAAAGAAGGTTGTTGACATTTAAAGGACCCATGTTACACAAATTTCTTATCCATGTTATAAAGATTTTTCCTCATCACAGTGTTGTGTTTTGTTTTTTGTTTGAAAGAACTCAGGTAGTGTCCACACGACATTTTTTTGGTCAAAACGATGAAGTTTTTATTGGTTTTGGCCTTTCGTCCACATGGAGCTGGCATTTCGGGTGGGCTAAAAAGGTGTTTTTTTTTTTTTCAAAACGGGTTCCAGATTGGAGAAATCTGAGAACACTGGCTTTGCGTTGTCGTGTGGATAATGTGTGTTTCCAGTGGCTCTGGCTGTATCCTGTTTACAGCACCACATGCAGGTGTGGCATATGTATTACATCGTTTTTACCCAGTGCTCTGTTGTCGTCCAGAAGTGAATATTTATTGATCCGACACATGTGTGTGGACGAAAACATTTTTCAACCCGTTGTCGTGTGGCTGTAGCTTTGTGTGTTATGCATGTGTGAAACAGTCCACCTTGTGATGTCATAATACAGGAAGTGCTCCACTGTGTTTTTAAACTTTTAAACATGCAGAATCATTTGGATGATTTCAATCAAGGAATTTCGAATCTCTACTGAACTAAAGGTAAAAGGTTAACTTGAAAACTACTGCTTCATGATATCACAAGGTGGAACAGAGGATTTTAAGCTGTGGGCAGACTAATACTAAATGGTTACTCATACATTTGTGAGTGAAAATAAACACAACTCCAGGTATGTTTTGATGAGATAAAAAAAGATGAATTTAAAGTTCACAAGAGTCAAATTTGTTTAATATTGGAGCTTTAATGTCATACTGTGAAGAATTTCAGAAAAAAAAAAATCAAATTTAAAAAAAATGTCCTGATGGAGAGAAAGATGGAAGAGCAGGAGACTGACCACCAGAATATAAAATCTCTCAAAACATACATTATCTTCACCACCACCAGGGCTTTGGCCACAGTCACCGAGTTATTTTCCATTTTGTGTTTATCATAATCGGCTTTGGTTCACTGACGCCTCCACCAGCATCCAAGCACCAGCGCTCGGTAAACTCGTCACTCTACATCACTCTCTGCACAGAACCTGAACACAACTGAAACAAGATCAAACTGTGAACACACCCTTTGTCTTTCCTTTCTTCTTTGTGGAAGAAAAAAAAATCATCTTTTTAGATTAATGTTCTTTTTGGAAAATTGAGTGTGATTTTGTTTATTTGTTTTGAGAAAATCCAGCATAATTTCAGCATTTTTGTAAAGCTAAAATAAAGGCAAATCAAAACATAATCTTTTTTTTTTTTCTTTTTTTCTGAAAGGTTAAAAACAAAATAACTGCAGGTGCGGACGAATCCAGATTGTAATGTTGCTTCCTCACCAAAAAAGCATATCTAGAGTTATGTTTTGTTTCATTCACACATGTTTAACACACAAATCCTGCATATCTTGGCTGAGTTTTTCTCTTAAACAGTCTGTTCCACCTTGTGATGTCATGTGTTAATACAGAAAGTGCTCCGTACACCTTCACTAGAATTATTTGTATAATTTCAGCCCTGGAATTTTCAATCTCTACTAAACAAAAAGGAAAACAATAGCTGTTAACTTGAAAACTACCAATAATAAAATGTTATTCAAACACAACTTCAGGTATGATTTTTGAGGAGATAACAGCATTTTAACAAGGCTTAAATCTCACAAGTGTCATATAGGACCTTTAATATATGTCCATTTAATAAATTGGTAATTTTGCAGTGTCACTCCTCCGGTCGCAGATGCTGGGGTGGAGACTGCAGCTGTGCATATGGAGGAGGCTTTGGTAATGGCCTTTTATGGAGGGCAGAGTGGATTAGTGCACCTGGCCCCTCCAATGGGACCCCAAAAACAGGACTACAGTAAACCCCAGTAAGACCCCCTCAAGACCCCAGTAAATCCTGGTCTTACACCTGCGTCTGAACCGGATCTGGACCGGCTCTGGTCTAATGCAGCTGGAAGAGATTACTTTTTTTTTTTTTTTTTACTTCGAGGTTGCACTGGCCTGAGAAAGGTTTTAGTTCTAAAGCTGGGTTTGATCTGGTCTCTAAATGTTACAACTGGAAATATTTGCAGTTGTACAGTATAGGGTGAACAAAAGTATTGAAATTCTGATACAAATCAATACTGAAACTAGTATTCAAACTAAATATGCATGTGAGCATGTATTGATACTAAAGTCTAGCCAGGCTGGTGGCACCAAGTGCCTCCACTCAATTTCATTTCTCTCCAGTGACTAGGTCAGGAATCAGAATACACTAGACGGTTTGCAAAATCCCTGGAAGTTGTAGACCGCACACACCGGCCAATCAGAGAAGAGCTGTGAAGCCATAATGTCAAACTCAAGCGCCTGTCTGGGTCCCTTTTGTGGTACTGCACAACAGTAAACAAAGCAGAGAAATGGATGTAGATGAAGACATACATTCTGTGTTGGCAACGATTCCCAAGATCGAGGATTTAAAGCTGGAACAAAGAGAATGTTTAGGGAATTTTCTCAAGAGGAAAGACTTTATTGCCCTTCTTCCTACGGGATTTGGCACATTACATACATCACAACCAAATAGCAGTGATTGGTTAAATAAAAAAACGTACCCACCTACCGTTGAGCGAACAAATCCTAATGCTGCGAGGTCAGACGGTTTCCACTAGTGAAACTGGCTGATGAATCAGGCTAACTAAAGTCCCATTCACAAGACAGAAATTTTTCCCGAATAATAGTAGTACTATGATTTAATGTTGAAAATTACATTCTATTGTCTCCATAAATTGTGCTTTTTATTGTCCTTGTGGTATCCGAATCAGTATTGAGCAATATACTGTGCTTCAAAATGTGTTATAGTGACAGGCCTAAAAGTGATTTCCAAAAATAAATAAATGTTGCCTACATTTGCTCCAGTATCTGCTTAGTATTCAAACAGATGAAAATGGACTACAGATGGAAATTTGCTTGTACTAAATCTGGTCTGCGCAATACCTTTATGGTGCAATGTTCCTGTCAAATAAATAAATAAATGTCAAATAATAAACAGCATAGTGAATAATATTCCCTTCTTCTAAGTTCACATAAGGACTCATGGTACCTGCCCACATTCCTCAGACCTCTTTACATGGAATTCTTCATCTCAACAACTACCCTGACTTCCTCTTTCTGCTTTTGCCATTTATCCCTTTTTCAATTCCCACTCCCGCTTGTGTCCGGGAGCTCTCCGTCTTTTTACCAATTTCCTGCCGTCACGTTGCTTGCTGCCTCGGCTTTTCTCACCAGGAAAAAAAAAAACAGAGTATGATCGGGGACTTTTCCATCACTGTATTATCACTAACTTTCCAGGAATTTCAATTTCCTCCTTTGCACATGGCATCACAAGCATGAATTATCTCAGCTCCGACCTGCAGTTTATTGACGGCTCTTACTCTCTACCGCCCACACGAAAAATACTGGAATATTTATGAAGGGAATTAATCTTTGTTTATTTAGTTTGGACAAGCTTTTCAGATTTCAGGTCGGCTCTGTATTGTTGGACGTGTTATTCTGAATGACAATATCTTTAAACGATATAAATTAAATGTTTATAACAACTGTACCTCACAAGTCTGTTTTCGGGTGCATTCATATATATTGAGAGCAAATCTAGAAATTAACTAGACCTGGACTAAACCTGGATCAAACCAATTCTACATCAGGACTGCACTGAACTTAATCCAAACCATAGACTCAATAATAGAAGTGGACTAAGCAATTTCGACATCACCCACAGCGTTCAGCTCCACTCAAATGAAGCTCTCGACGCAAACGATTACAGGAGCGAATCTGGAGCCAGACTCTATATTTGGAAATCTGACCTCGAGTATCATAGCAACTACAAGAGCCAATCCTGACTGAGATTGCTAAATGTGCCCGCCCTTCTCACCGGAAAGCAGGAAGGGGGCTTACTTTTGCAACGAAACGCACCAGCTGTCAAAGCTGTTGCTAACACTTGCTGGAGCGACCTCAGGGAATGAAGGCATCTGATTGGGCCGTTATTTTATGTTCATGTCTTGATTTAGGGACTAAATAGCGAAATGAAAAATTCTGGATCATGTAGAGCAGGTTAATATTAACATTTAAGACAAAAATGACGAGGTTCGCAGCAGCAGTTACAGAGAGAGGGGCCCCAATGTAAGTCAATTGGAGCCAGAGTCAGCGGCTAGCCCGTTAGCTATGTCCATTCATGTGTACGGTGTATGATTTTACATTTTCCCCAAAAATGTAATTCTGAAATTTATGTGTCATCAAGTATTATTATCATTATCAAGTATTATTTTCTTTTATGAAAACTGTCAAACATTAAGAGTTTTGTGGTTGGTCACAATTGCTATTGTGGGCTAACACCTAGTATTGTGAATTAAATAACAGATTTTTTATCAAATTACTGTAAAAAATACTCTCTATTTTGACTTGAGTCACTGAGATAGTAGAGACATTTATTTTCAGTGACATTTTAAAATAAAAAGTACTGTTTTGGAACCATACAACACAACTAGCCAGGCTCTCGCCACCTAGTGCCTCCGCTCAATTTAATTTCTCTCCAGCGACTAGGTTAGGAATCAGAATATACTAGACAGTTTGCAAGAATCCCAGAAGTGCAAGTTCGGGCAGCAGCCAATAAGCGAAGAGTGATATATTCAGTGTTGTCAACCATTCCCGAGATCGAGGATTTAAAGCCGAAATAAACAGAATGTTTGGCGAATTTCATCAAGAGGAAAGATGTTATTGCCCTTCTTCCTACGGGATTTGGGAAAAGCTTAATATACCAGTTAGTGGTGCATTACATACGTCATGACCAAATAGCAGCAATTGGTTAAATGTACCCGCCAACCTTCGACCGAACGAAATCTAAGGCTGCGACATCAGACGGTTTGTATGAATTAAAACTGGCTGATCAATCAGGCTACAACACGACATGAAACCAATACAATCTGAAAAGTGTCTAAATAAAGAGTGTTAAAATCTAGTTTGAGATTTTAGTATCATGACAACGCTAAAGAGATTTTAATTTACCTCAGTGTATCTTATGTTTATATGTAACCAGCTCCTCTTCCTGTTTCTCCAGGACCTGCAAGCACCAGGAGGGGACATGGTCAGCCGTGTGAAGCGCAGAGGAGTTCTGTTGTGACCACGGAGCTTTCCATTTGCAGGTAGGACGGACCACACCAGTCTCACATTTATTCCGCCTCAAATTGCCTCTTTTTTTTTTTTTTAAACCCCCTCCTCCGCACAACCACTTAAGCTCCTTTTTTCTCTAGCTCGAGGTTCACTTTGGCTCCTAATTCCAACTACTTACCCATTCATAACACATCGCCACCCTCCCCCTTTACTGGCTTTACAAATGACTCAACTGTGGACAAATAGAGAAACAAAATCATACAACAAGATCTAATTCATCTAAAGGTAATGGGATGCGAATGGGCAAAGTCAAAAGCAAAGTCGATGAAGGGGGAGCTGAGAGCGGGCAGGGAGCAGGAGCTGAGGTTGTCCCAAGGCGAATTTGCATGAATTATGAGGCAGAATAAGACCCGCTGACTGTTAGCTCCGTTACAGTCTGTTTCTCTGGCTTTCGACAGGAAAAAGCTCTGCAAATCTTTAACCAAGGACAACAGGAATCACTTTAGGAATAATTTTTCAGCTGTTGATACTTTGCAGCTGATATCCTCAACATTCAGTGGGCATGTGAAGCTAACTTAAAGCACTGGTCTGTCTGAAGCGCTGTTACTCCATTAAATCTTTATCTGTTTTAACACAATCTGATTAGAAAGAGCTGGTTTAGCTGGAACTACTACTACAGGTGAGATGGTTTGTGCTCTTAAACAAGTCTCTCACACTTACAATTACAGTTACAAGAGTTTTTCACCTAATCATTCTCCCTTTTTTGTTGAAAATCAAACACCTAAACAGGACCGTGAACGCTCGTATTCATCACAGGCTCCTGAAAATGTTTTTTTTTTTTTTTTTTTCTTGAGTTTTCAGAAATCTTTTTTTGTCTGTGTTTGCTAATATGTAGAGAGCCCATCTGATGCCATGCATGAAAAAAGATACTAAATTGTGGCTTCAGATTACTATTTCCTTCACACAATACGTAATTTGTTCCCACGTTTTAGATATTCTCGTTCAGTTAGAGCCACAAACACCAGAACGAGAAAATCTATCAGTCCTGGTGGAGTCCTGGTGGAGTCCTGGTGGAGTCCTGGTGGAGTCCTGGTGGAGTCCTGGTGGAGTCCTGGTGGAGTCCTGGCGATCCGCTTGGCAGTTGTGAAGTGTATATATTTGTAATTCGCTAATGACACGATGTAGATTTTCTTGTTCTGGTGTTTGGTGTCCCTGGTGTCCCCCACCCCGGTGTGGCTCTAAATGAACGAGAATATCACCCACCCTCTATATTTACGAACTGTTTATCCTCAGCCAATTGCAAGTCATTCATACATCTTTACTGTGTGTGGTTGGACTAATGGGCTGTTGGACTACAGGGTTTTCGGATCAATGGGATAACCCTGTAGTGATGTGTACGAACCGGCTCAAATGTGGAAACAATTTAGCTAAAACATGGGAATGATTTACCTAAAACATGAGAAGAAATTGGCTAAAATGTTAGAACAAATTGCATATTGTGGGAAAGAAATATCTACAACGTGAAACTAAATCTAAAACTAAACCACGGTTTAGTATCTTTATTTGCGCACGTCATCAGGCGTGCTCCCTAAATATGTGCATTGTGTCACCGTGGTAACTGCTGAACATTTCGCCAATAGAAATGCTCTGTAGAAACGCCAAGCATGATGTCACTGCAAAGCATCAATTGATTGTTACATATCTTAAGAAATGGCATGTCTTTTTAACTTTAGTGGACAACAATGCACAGCTTGTTCTTTAAAGTTTCTGATTTATTGCTTTATATTTGATAGAATTGTATTGTGATTTTAATGTCTTTTTTTGAATTACTTTCCTGATGGTGGAAGGGACTTTCACTTCTTTGTTTCCATAGAGAGATGTATGGATGTTAAATAATGAATTGCATGACATTATAGTGTAAAGTGGACATCTTCAGTTTCAGTAGAACCGCTTGCGTGAAAGTCATCTGTCCACGCAGACATGAGCAACAGCCTGTGTAAAATCACTGTCGCTTTTAATCATCACCATATTGTATAAAATTTTTACCACCAACTTTCTTAATATGTTTAAAAACTAATTTGTAATAATATGTGCACTTTACTGGGCTTTCAGAGCGATACAAGTTCTAATGAGATCTTGTGGGAGACTTTGGTAATCTTACTTCACTGTTTAACGAATCAGTTAAAATATGATCTCTAGGAACAAGGGTATTTCATTTAAGATGCAAAACTGTTTGGTACCTTTCAGTTAAGTTATACTAATTATTCGACAAGTTCATTTTTTTGTTTTTAATGCATTTCACTGAATTAATTCTGCAAGAAATCCCGCTATCACCTCTGAAATACAGAAGGAAACAAACAAACAAATCTTGGTGGAAAAACTATTTATACAAAATAAAGTCCGGATGTATCATGGCTTGGACCTGTCTACATCTTCAAACACAAAGGTGCATCGCAGGTTTCAGAGACCAGAGTAAGAGAGAGAGATTGAATATTGTATAATGTTGGAACTGGAGATATGAAGTATGAAGTTTGAGTATATCAAAAAAAAGAAGTGATCTAAAAAAAAAATATGGATTTTATCACATTTTCTGTTTTCTTGATAATATTTTTTGTCAACATTGCCCAGTTCTAGGCCAGGGTTGTCTCCCAGTTAAACACTTTACAGGCATTGTGGTTTCATTTTCAAAGAGTTTATGTTGGATGTTTATTTTGATTGGCGTGTGAGAGCTTGCATGTAGCTGAATTTCAGTTATTGGCCAGTTCTTGTAACGCATTAAAACACTCTAGCAGCTAACGCTCCGGTTGGTCAGAGCATGGATCTATTAAAATAACTGGATAGGGTGTTGCTGCTTATACCTGCTTCCAGTTGACGTAATGGTCACTCACTGGTACTAAAGCTGAAAAAATCCCTGAGGCTGAGAGAGGATTTTTCTCATAGAGCACAATGTAATCACAAACTGCTCATATTCGGCTGACAGGGCACCTACAACTTTCAAAAATGTCAGATTTGTTGGCGATTTTAACCTATTTTTATACCATAAACTTTTTCTCAGCTCAAAACCCTTTGGTTTTCTTAACAAATGCTTTATAATCGTTAGCTCCAGCTTCACTCTAGCTCCTCTCTCTCTGATTGGTCAAAGTGATCACCTGATACACGAGCTTACAATCCATGCGTGCGTGCGCTTGCTTGCGTTCCACGGGAGAAAAGAGCACTACTGTCACATGCTCAATCGGCCCACAGTACTACAGTAGTAGAAGTACCTTGCCGGGTTAGGCTAATCTAGAATCATCATTGAGCTCGGCCCATTGACTTGAATGGGCGGTCATTTTGAAACCCCGGGGCTTGGGTCAGAGTTGCACGTTTCTGATGTCATGCAGTGGGCGTTGCTAGGCCAGTATTCAGAAAGTAATGTAGAAGAAAAATAACTTTTGTCACTTTTGTCACAGGCCATTGAAAACAACACGACACCATCTTGGGTTTATCTTACACATTTTATTTTACTTCCACAGTCTATGAAAAGATGAGGATTTGTGAAATACTCATAAGTAGCATAAATAATAAGGGAATAGGAGGCATATTGATGACTTTGAAGGGTAGTGGAAATTATGGATAGTTGGAAGTATAATCACTTCAGCTTCTATGTAGACTTTAGTTAAATGAGGACCTCTCAAATGTGCTTGAATGTCTTTCACTCCTGACCGGCTGTTGGCCTGATTTTTGACATTGTGGTGACTGCTAAAGACAAAGTGGCTGGGGCAGAAAACATGTCCGCCCTGATGTTACAGAGAGCGTGGGGACAATTACGAGCCCTGGCTGCCCTCATTATCGGCCAAATCTGAGCATCCATCAAACCCCAGCCCCCCTCTGCCACCTCCCATTAACAGGGCTCTGCGGCGGCCATCTTGACTGTCAGGTGCAGGTGGAACTAATAGTGCCGAGTGTGGAGGTGAGTCTGTCCCACTGCGGTTTCTCTGGATTTGTTTAAGACGAGGAGCTGGGGGACTTCAAATGTGACGTGAAAATTAATGAAGTAAGACATATTCTTTTGTATCATAGGGCTGGGCGGGTGAGTGACAGGTAGATTTGACCAATCACGGCAAACTTTCAGAAGATGCAGATGATTTATGTACCTCTGAAAGGCAATAGTGTTTATTTTTATTTTTTTTTTTTTAAATGGGCAAGGCAATGAAGGCGGTAAAGATGGTAAAGGCAGAAAAGGTGGTAAAGACAATAAAGGTCGTGAAGGTCGTAAAGGTAGTAAACGTGGTAATGGAACAGGGCCATATGAAAAAAAAAAAGCAACTGCATCTGTCTTCATCCTCTTCCTGCCTTCATGGACTACAAAGCCCAAATGTATGATGGGAAATGCTTTGCTGTCAAACCCTGACAGTTGACTGATACCCGTAGTTAAGAAGTGTTCCTCCCTACTCTTTCTTCATCTCTTTTCATCTTTTTATACCAACACAGATGCTTAAAATCAGACAGAAAGCCCGGCGTGTTGTATGCTGCAGACAACATGAGTAATATATGATCTTGATTAGAAAAAACAGTTGTCTTTATTGTGTAGTGTTTGCTCTGGAGTGTCTGGAGTGTGTGGGGAAACGGGCGAAGTCAAACTGTCAAAGTAAAAACTTAAAAGACTAAACCAAGACCAACCCAAGTAAACAAAATGATGAATAAAATCTGCCTTTTGTCTATTTTACTTTGAAAAACAATGTATGTTGTTGGGATATATTTTTATTTTCAATATTTTTGCAGCCCCTTGTCACATACCAACCTCTACAGCCTCTTCTACATCTTCTTCTACCTCCAGCTCCCGTCTGCTCCTCTGGGCCTGCATCATTCTTGTTGAAACATATTTAGTTTGTCCCTATGATTCAAAGTGAGTGCTCGTGTCATTCTAAAGCACTGTTTTCGTCTCACACCAGAACGTCTGTTTCAGTATTTATGTATTTATCTGTAAATATTTCATTTGAAGTATTCCTCCATTTGAAGCTAAACTTGTCATTTACTTTTGGGACATTTGAAAACACTCTGCGCTCCTCTGAGACTTTCCTGTTTTTGACAAACTTTCCTGGCACTGATCAGATGCAGCACTCGTGTAGATGTGGGATTAGAACTTCAGCAGAGATTTAGTGGGACTAGATCAGGGGCCTCCAACTTTTTCCCCCAGGTGAGCTACCTTTACAAAACGAAAATTCTAGAGAACTACTTATTTTAGCAATGAAGGAAATAAAGTATACATAAGAGCCATAGGAAGACTTAGATGAGGTACACTTAGATAAAACGTTAAACATAAACCATTATTTAATTATGAGTGCACAAAGTCAGACATCACAATGATTTAAAATAACAATAGGCATTTAATTCATCACATTTGAGTTATTCAGGACAATATGTGCAATCTAGAAATCCCTTGGCGAGCTACTTGGAAGCGGGTGGAGAGCTACTGGTAGCTTCTGAGCTACAGGTTGGAGACCCCTGGACTAGATAATACCTCCAGTTTTAGTGGACTAAGATTTGAATTGTCTTCAGTTAGCTTCACACCTCCAGGAAATATTGATGACATGAGCTGCAAAGTATAAATTGGGAGTTTTTTTGTGTTTTTGTCTAGAGTGGTGGTAGAATTGAGGCTGAGGAGAGTGAAGGGGATGATAAGAAGCTGCGGGGGTGCTGGGGAAGAGATGGGGCGTGACCATAGACTGTATATATAAATGGACATTGCTAACACGCTTGCTGCCGCATTTCAAATAGAAAATTCGCATGTGGGTACTTCCTGGCTCCCATTGACTTACATTGGAATATTGTCGCCCCTCTCTCTGTAACTGCTACACTGATCCTTGTCATTTTGGTCATATTACAATGTTCATATTACAAAATCTTGTGAGGTAAAATTGACACAAGACTGCACACATGAGGAAAATTATCTTGAGTTTTCTTTTTTTTCCTCCCCCATGTGTCTTTAGATTTGGTTCAAACAAAAAAGGGAGTTGGGTGCTTATGAATGGTCTGTCAAATGCTTCTTTCCATAAAGATGTTATTGCTTTGTTTGGAATGTTTCACAGTGTGGCATTAAACATTTCTATCTTCAAGGAGACCAAACCAGACCAAGTTACAGGTCAGAATTCCTGTTTTTTTAGGGGTGTTTTGAGCTACAAAGCCAGCTGTAATTGAATAAATATAATGTAGAGCTGTTTAATGTCAAACTGTGGAACTTTCCAGGCAGAGCAATGATATCTCAGTAGAAACAAGCAGATAATGGACCCCCCACTGAAAACTTTTAAACTAATTTCAGTGTTTGCATGTCTCGTTTTGAGAAACGTTTGTCTCTATTGTGTGGTTTTAATAAATTTTTTCAGTATCACTTTGTTAAAATGAATTTCTTCTTTTGATACGAGTTTTAATATTGATTGGTATCTGTGTTTTAAAATTTCTACAATCATATATATATTTTTTACAATAGTCTGTTTTCTTCACTTTTGTAGAACTCCATAACCTCCTTAAATCCGTCCTCGTGAGCCCATATCACGGTCTTCCCTCTGGGCCGCTCCTTCGGCGCATAGAGCAAACATTACTTCTCTGCCCAGTCTAAAAGGTCAGGCTTCGGGCTGGCATTCTGCGGAGTTTTTTTTTTTTCTTTTTTTTATCGACACATTTCTCCACGGCACAGCGGGCACTCACGCCTGAAATGATGTTGCTACTTTGGACTCCCATGGCACAGAAATGCTGCCACACTCGACGTCGCGCTCTGTAAATCTGCCCTGTAAATAAACTGTTCTTCACCAGCTGTCTGATTTTCAACATTTATGTGTTCTCTCCCTGACTGATTCTTTTCAAGCAACAGTTGTTTTGGTGTTGTAGGAGATATGGCAATGATATTTTTTAAAGGTCCTATATTATATAAATTGACTCGTGAGCTCTTATCCATGGTGAAATGTTTTTACCTCATCAAAAACATAACTGCAGTTGTGTTTTGTTTCATTCACACATGTTTGACACGAAACAAATTGCTCTGTTCCTCCTTGTGATGTCATGAAGCAGTAGTTTTCAAGTTAACAGCTCCGTTTACCTTTAGTTCAGTAGAGATTGGGAATTTTAGGTCTGAAATTATTTAAATGATTCTAGTGAAGAGATACTTGAGCTCCTCCACTTGATGCAGGGACTCTCCACCCATCTGAATAGGGCGCCACCTTTTTCCTGTCAAAAACCTTGGCCTTAGATTTAGAGGAGCTGATCTTCATCCCAGCCATGTCCCACTGCCTGCTGCAGGTCCTTGGATCGATGGAGTCATCAGGACAACATCATCTGCAAACAGAAGAGATGAGATCCTGAATATAAATGAATAGAACTGGTGACAAAGGGCAGCCCTGGCGGAGTCCAATATGCACTGGTCTGCCACAACATGTCTGACTTACTGCCGGCAATGCAAACACAGCTCCTACTACGGTCATACAGGGACTGGACAGCCCTGAGCAAAAGGCCCCGGACCTCATACTCTGAGAGCACCCCCCACAGGAAACCACGAGGGACACGGTTGAATGCCTTCTCCAGATCCACAAAGCACATGTGGACTGGTTTGGCAAACTCCCATGAACCCTCCAGCATCTGCCAACCACCTCAGAGACTTCAGCCAGGGACTCTGCCTCTGAGTCTTCAGTTTCCTTGGGAGACCTCACAGTGGGATTGAGGAGATACTCAAAGTATTCCCTCCAAGTTGTGGTTGAAATATTTTCCTGCTGTTATCGAACTCAGATTTGGTGGAGATCCTCACTTCTTGCTTTTCTGTTTATCATGACATTTGTGGCACATAAACAAAACCAAAACAGCAGATGCAGCTCACTATAGATCCCCTGTGTAAATAGTTCTTTCTTTTTTCCTGTTTTGTCCCATTTCTCTGGCCCTATCTCTGCTTTTTCGGTGATGTAGCGGTAAACACAGCCCGGGCTGATGCATGACTCTGAGCTTCACTACGGCAGCATTAACAAATTGATTATGCGACTTTAGGATAGCACAAACTTGCACACTTTGTTTTCCTTATCTCTCTAACCTTACGCTGCTTTTTTCTTTGTCTATTTAAGCTTTAACCTATATTTTAAAGTAGAAAAGTGCTTCCTGGAGTAAAGTGGGGGCATTGTTCAGAACAGAAAACAAGCTACACCTGCACTTATTTTCAAAGGCCATTGATCAGAAACAAGTTTCAATAAAAAGCTATTGTGAACTGATAATAAAAATGGATTGGATTTGAATTGTGCTTTATGAGTTCCTCAAAGTACTTTACTCCAGTCCGAGGTGAGTGTAGGACTGCGGTGATTATAATTTATTTAAATTACAATTTTATTTTTAAACTTTTTATATTAGTATTATCTTTTTTTTATTGTTGTTACGAATCCACAAAATGTAATTATTGTTGACAAATTGAATCTTCAGTTGTTATTTTGTTTGTATTTGTAACAAAGTCTGGTGCACTATTAAATCAAAGTTGCAAAAACATTTAATAGTTTGCAATTTTCATCAATAGCAATTTATTTTAATACACTTTTTTTTTCATACATTTTCTTGTTCTAAAAGGCTTAAGTCAGCATATTTTTACCTTTATCTGGTTTAAACGCATTCTAAAAATCTAAATTTTATTATTATTATTATTATAGTATTGATTTTTTTTTTTTAACTAGTCCACTAATAAAAAACTAAACAAAACAAGACACAAAAACAATTACAGACTAGTCAACTACTACTGAAATAACTACTAGCAGCTCAATCCAGTTGAATAGTAGAATATATTGAAGTCATAAGATGTTTAAAATATCTGACTGTCAGGCATGCTGGGAAAATGACCCAGACGTCTCTGTTAATGTGAGAATAATCCATATTTATCTGTCACTCTGAGCCTGTGTGTCGCGTGGCGTTTTATTGTAGAAGGAGCCGGATCTAATTGTCTCACAGCTGGAGTTTATTAAAGCGCAGCAGCAAAGACAGAGCCTGAGACTGATGGTTTAAACAGGGTCTGTGTGCACGACCACTCCACCACAGGCGACGCAATGCCCATAAAAATGTATGTGTAATTTGTATATACCATTATTATAAAACTTACACTTTATTTTTTTATAAATCATGTACTGTAGCTGAAGTCAGGAGGAGCGCATGAGGGAACAAGGCTGTGTGTGAAAGTGAAATTGTGATATTGTATCAGGAAACGTCTCACAATAATATCATGGGCCAACACTATATCTCAAATTACAAGTTTCTTTTCTTAAATTCATTGTTATGGAAAGAACTACATATACCATGATCCTTTGCTCTGTTTCAGTCCAATGTACATGATAAAATAACTTATTAAGCACTTCTGTTAATCTTAATTATTTGATTTATAACAGAAAAGTTGCATATTCTTCCACAAAATATCAAAATAAATATTGTACCGTGACATGCGTATCATAAAAATATCGTATCGGATATTGTTACATCTCCATCTTCCACACGTCTATCTCACAGTAATTACCAAAAGTTTTATTGCTCTATACATAGAAAATGTACTCTTCTCCACAAACCAATAACATTTCCATGGAAACAAACTAATAGCCTTCTGTGAGAAAAGTCACATAGTGCATCTTTAAAGGTGTAACTTTTCTGTTGGAGGGTCCTTGAAATGCTTTTTTTTTTTTTTTTTTTCCCCATGGAGATGTTATTGTGTTGTAATAGGTCACTGTGTGGTTTTAAACCTTTCTATCTTCATGGAAACCAAACCAGATCAAATTACAGGTCAGATCTGTGGAGAGGTGACCCTGCTTATAGTCATAGAATGCCTGTTTCGAGGTATTTTTGAACTATAAAACCACCTGTAACTGAATAAATGTAAGAGAGATCTGGTTAATGTCATACTGTGGAACATTCCAGACACAGAAATGACATATCCATAGAAACAAGCGGGTGACGGAACCTCCAGCAGAAAGGTTACATAGGCTACATTCAGACTGCAGCCTGAAGCAACTCAAATCAGATTTTTTTGCCCCTATGTGACCTGTATCTGATCTTTTAATGACAGTCTGAACTACACAGATCTGATTTTTTCAAATGCGACCCAGGCCATTTGGATATGTGCTCCTAAAATCGATACATATCCAATCTTTTGACATGCGACTTCAGTCTGAACGGCCAGGTCACCTTCATCCCACCTACACGTCAGGCTCGGAGTCTAGTCAATGGCAGGAAAGCGAGGTTAGCAAGTTCATTAATATTTGGGGGGATTGCTGTATTCAGGACAATTTGGAGGGGTCTTATCAAAATCAGGCAGTTTTTGGAATGATTGCCAAAGAAATGTCCAAGCGTAGCTACAAGAGGTCCTACTCCAATATCAACAAAAACAGAGAGCCTGTGAGCAAAATACATGGAGGCTAAAGACTCAAACAAATGAAGCGACTGTGGATGTGTAAACTGTCCATTTTATGAAGAATTGGACCGTATTTTGCATTTAGGCTACTTCCGTAAACACTGAGCACGCTCGCTGTGTGTCATTATGTCCTCCAATGCTCATGCAGGACACTTTTGGGGCATTTAAAGTTCACACTTTAAAGTTCATACAAGTCACATTTAATTAGAAATGTGAACGACCTCGCAAAAAAAGTGGATTTCACAAAAAAATAAATAAATAAAAAAAATTAGAATGTAGCATTAAGCCCTGGAGTCTGAATGTAGCCATAGTGCATCTTTAATATAGTGCATTCATATTGAGAACACACATTAGATCAGCATACATTTCTAAATAGTTGTTGGCGACCTCACCTCATTTGCATATTAGGGGCGGGGCCAAGGCCGAACCACATGAAGGCATTCACATTTGTTTATCCAGGTTTATTAAAATTATGTCCATATTTTAACTCCATCTTAACCTTGAGGCTCACTGCTGTGCAGGTCCTTGAGGGGGATCATTACCTGGAGCTTTCAAATATAAATCTGCTTCATAAAATACACATTAAGATGATGAGCGAAGAGCAAAGCAAATAGGATCTGTCCAGAATATTTACCACATAATTCTACGATTAAAGGTCATATATTAAGCAAAATTGACTCTTGTGAGCTTTTAGTCATTTTTGAATGCTGCTACCTCCTCAAAAACATATCCTACATTGTGATTTCATTCACTCATGCTTGAGTAACCCTTTATTGTTCTGCTACATCTCCAAAGTTCAAAATGATCTTTTTCACCTTGTGATGTCACAAAGTGGTCATTTTCAGCAGCTACCTGTCACCTTTAGTACAGTAGAGATTGCAGGGCTGACTCTAGTGAAGGTGTATGGAGTTTAAAAACACAGTGGAGCACTTCCTGTTTTGCCACATGACATCACAAGGTGGAACAGAGTGTTTTCTGTTTGAGAGAAGAACCCAGCCCAAATATGCAGGACTTTGTGTGAATGAAATAAAACACTCCAGATATGTTCGTGATGAGGACATGATATATTATAACATAGATCAGAAATGGCACAATATGGGCCTTATATAGACTTATATAGATCTATATGTATGCCAATTATGTCAATGATTTTTTATATCTATTGATTTTGTTTCTTATTGCTAATTTGTACTGTAGTTTGCCCTTTGAACATTCAATATTAAATCTACTGATTTTTGGACCGTTGAGTCTGCTCTAAATCACATTCTAAATCACAAAATGCATTTACTGAGAGTGGCTGTAGATCTCCCCAATACAATTATAACCAGTGTTGGGAGTAATGTATTATAAAAGTAATGTATTACAGTAATGCGTTGATTTTTGCTGTAACGCAGTAATGTAAGGCATTACAGGGGGAAAAATTGTAATATTTTACTCGGTACAAATGTGAGTAACGCGCGTTACAATGCTTTTTTAACCTGGATTGAAGTGGTGGGTTTTTCTTCATAGAAATTCGCTAAAATCACCGTGAAATCAGCAGCGGTGAGACGCCGGAGACGCGGCCGGATAGACCTTCAGTTAACCGCGGGTGAAAGGACCGACCCAGAACTCTACGCTGTTTAGACCTGGTTTAGACCTGGGTCACTTCTGGTTTAGACCTGGTTTAGACCTGGGTCACTTCTGGTTTAGACCTGGGTCACTTCTGGTTTAGACCTGGGTCACTTCTGGTTTAGACCTGAGTCACTTCTGGTTTAGACCTGTCTTACAGTCGTCCCTCGCTCTAACGCGATTCACTTTTCGCGGTCTCGCTGTTTCGCTGATTTTTAGAATTTTTTTTTTTTTTGTGCAATTTTGCATGCCTTTTGTTTTTAGTGTATGAACACGTATTGCGTTCCTCCCGCTGTGTCCTGATCGGCTAAGGGACTCCTGTCTACTGTACAGTACAGTACAGAATATGTTCAGCTGCCAAATTTAAATAAATGTTCAATCTCTAGCAGTGTGCTTCTGAAGTGCTGTATGTCTGCAAGTTTTCTCTCCGACAAAATCCACAACGTCGACGAAACGTTCTGCACCGACACAGTCTGCGCTCACACCCAAAAGACAGAGGACGATGCAAACCACATAAAGTTGGACTTCTGGACACGTTGAAGGAAGGTAGAGTTACGCGCTGTAGCAGAGTTTTGCACCGGGTCTTGTACCCGCAAATAGTTGCTGAAATCAGGACCGCAAGCCCGCGTCCATAAAGAGCGATCGGGCGACAGCCGCTCTTACCTCCATGAGGTGCAGAGCAAAGCCGATCCTTTCTCCTGCGGTCTGCTTCGAGCCTGTCCTGACAGTGAGTCCTGTTTTAGTCCTAGTTCAGTTCTGGTTTAGTCCTCCTCTTCAGTCCTAGAATCAGTCTGAGGTTAGTCCTGTTATAGTCCTGGTTTAGTCCTGGTTTAGACGTTGTTTAGTCCTGGTTCAGTCCATATACGGCTCAAAAGTTCAGCTTTTTCGCAGTTATTTTGGTGAGAGTAACTTAAAGTAATGCAATAGTAATGTAATGCCTTACATTTTAAATGCAGTAATATTGTAATGTAACGAATTACTTTGAAATGACAGTAATAAGTAATAAATAACGCATTACAGTTTTAAAGTAACTTGCCCAACAGTGATTATAACACAAGCAGTTCTGACAATCTGTAAGGATCGAAATATTATTATAACTGGTTTAATTACCCAGCCCTATTTAAAGATGCACTATGTAAGTTTTCTGGTGGAGCGTCTGCCACCGCTTGTCTCCATGGAGATGCTATTTCTTTGCCGGGAATGTTCCACAGTAGGTCATTAAACATATCTCAGTTGCAAAAAAACACCTTAACATGAATTCTTACCATGTGCTTGTTTGCTTCTCCATAGATCTGATCTTTAACCTGTCTCCATTGTGATTACCAAGTTAATTTCCATACGGTGAAATAATCAAGGCAAAACAATAAGACAAGCAGGTGGCGGACCTTCTCCTAGAAAAGTTACACAGTGTACCTTTAATAGTGCTACTTTTTGATATGCCTTGAATTGCCTTGACAAAATAGGTCTATAATTGTTGAAATGATCATTGTCAACATAAAGCCTTATTTCTTCTTTGCCGCTCTCCCCATGTTTGCAGCTGAGGGCAAAAGAATAATTGAATGCTTTTCTGAACTAAAATCCATGAATTTAATGAATATCTGGCAACCTTCAGATCTCTCTCACTGTGCGGATGATGTTTGACTCCAATTTACATGCACCACCAAAAAAGCTTCCTGGTTTGTTTCTGTGTACGACGTCAGACCATTAGGGAAAGCACAGATCAGATCACAGTCGGGGTAAAAAAAAGATTTCAGTTGGGGGCAGGGCTGATGAAAGAACTTTGGATTTAAAACATCAGTAAGACGTTTTATTTCATTATTTATTTTTCAAGTCCCACTGAGATTCGGAATTTGACCAAAGGGATTTGCAGTCGCAGAAAGAAGCTATTGTACATGTTTTTGATCTGTTTTGACAATACACTTTTCTTTATTGTAGCCATTAGAAGCAGGAGATGTAAGGAAGTCTTGGATCTATGGTTTTAATCCAGTGCATTGTCTCTTTTTTTTTTTTACTTTTTCGTTTGATCTATAACTGCTTACTACTGCTGACAGGATATTAAAGCTTAAAGGTGCAGTGTGTCATTTTTTTGGTTGGGCATCCATTACCTGCTTGTTTATATGGATATGTCATTGCTCTGCCTGGAATGTTCCACAATATGACATTAAACAGCTCTACCTTACATTTATTCAATTGCAGGTGTATTTATAGCTCAAAAATACCTAGAAAAACAGGCGTTCTTACTGTGAGCAGGGTCGCCTCTCCACAGATCTGGCCTGTAACTTGGGCTGGTTTGGTCTCCATGAAGATAGAAAGGTTTAATGCCATACTGTGAAACATTCCAGACAAAGCAACAACATCTCCATGGAGAAAAGCAAAAAAAAAAAGTTACACAATGCACCTTAAATGCTTAAAACGCAGTCTATTCAACTTGTGTTTTGTGGATAAACAATTAAAAAGTAAAACTATGTTCAAAGTGGCATATATAGAAGTCACAATTTTATATGAACCTTATATTATAAAGTTTAATAAATAATCAGGGATGTAACAATATCGAAATCCCTCGATATGATATTTTCACAACATGCATCTCACAGTACGATATTTATTGCGATATTTTGTGGAGGCCAACAAAACAGAACTGTGAATACGCTGCTTTCTCCCTTTAAAATGCCTTGACAAGATTTAACCCAAAGAATTAAAGTTTAAAATTGCTTATAACAGTTATTTCTTCTCATAATCTGCACTGAAATGGAGCAAAGGATCATGGTCTATGTAGTTCCCTCTGTCTTTTTTTAGCTCTTGCTGCACCATAACTCTTAATTTAGGCAAAAAGACTTGTAATTCGATATATCCTGATGGTCTACGTTATAATTGTGAGACTTTTGACTATACAACCTCACAATATTTTGGTTATTGTTACGTCCCTATAAATAACCATAGAGACATTATAAGGACCAATCAAAGCCGCCTTTTATTTTGAGACATTCTTTCTATTGTGGCTCTGGGTATAAGAGAACCCTGTGTTTCATAAAGGGGTGTGCATTTATCACATTTTAATTGAACTGAGATACAAATTTGTCATTGTCAATTATCAGTCTTTTTAATTAAGGAACCTACAACAAATTGTCCTGCTCTGGGTCTTGTTCATTGTTCAGGAAATTAAATAAAAAACATTTTCGGAGAACAAAGTTAGCTAAAAATACAAAGGAAGAGAAAGTGCTTATTTCGTTTTTTGCCATCACCCTCTCCGAAATGCTCTATTATTGTTAAAAGGTGTGCTCGTTTATTTGCCATTTGTAGTTAAAAACCACATTGGAAAAACAAGTGCAAAAAGCTCAAAGTGCACCATTTAAAACAACCACATAAACAAACAATAGACATTATTAAAGCCGACATATGACCCTGTGAAATAAACAAGATACAAAGAATAAAGAGCTAAAATACCACTTTTTTAAGCCTCTTTAGTCTCCGTCATAACCCTGGTGGTCCACTCCAGACCCTTTTGTGCTGACTGTAATGTGAGCCCCTTTAGTCCACACTACAAAAACTAAAATCTCAAGTTAAAATGATTTGAATTAAGAACATGTTATATTGATTTGAGTAAATTTCACGTGATAAATAAAATTATCTACCAATGAAACAACTCTTTTTGTAGTTGAGATTGGAAAATTCTAGCCTGATTCATCAGCCGGTTTCACTTCGTAGAAACCATCTGACCTCACAGCATTAGGTTTCGTTCGCTCGTCGGTAGGTTTGTACTTTCTTTATTTAACCAATTGCCACTGTTTGGTCGTGATGTATGCAATGCACCCAGTCCTGTAGGAAGAAGGGCAATAACGTCTTTCCCCTTGGTAAAATTCACCAAACATTCTCTTTGTTCTGGCTTTAAGTCCTCGATCTCAGGAATCGTTGCCAACACAGAATGTCTGGCTTCATCTACATCCATCTTGACCACTTTGTTTACTGTTGTGCTGTACCACAAAAGGGGATTGGCCGGTGCGCGGTCTACAACTTCTGAGGTTTTTGTGAACCATCTAGTGTATTCCGATTCCTGACCTAGTCGCTGGAGAGAAACTAAATTGAGTGGAAGCACTAGGTGACACCAAACAGTTTGTACTTAACATACGATTAAGCGCCTTATTTTGTTTGAATTAAGAAAAAAAACTAAAACAAAAAAAAACGTTTGTCCACTGAACTGAAGGTTGACGGTTCGAATTCTGCTCTTGACATAAAAAAAAACATCATTGGTTGAGCGGTCAGATCTACTGACTATAGGTTGGCGGTGCGACACATGAATGCTGTTGTTGTGTCCTTGGGCAAGACACCTAACCCTCCTCGCCCCCAGTGTCTGCGTACACTGGTTTATGAATGTGTGTGTGAATGGGTGAGTGGTTCCTTGTTGTAAAGTGCCTTGAAGATGGAAAAGAGCTATATAAAAATAATTTTACTTGTCAAGTGAAATCGTCTTAATTTGAGTAACTGGAACTTATCAGATGTAATTTTTGCAATGCAGAGCCTCCTCCTTTCCCTGTGTTTGTGTACAGAGCCGTTTACCTGCAGCAGGAGCCATAATCACATTTGGACCCTCACATTTGTGTGTAATGAAGTCAGCAACCGACCACGCAATCTTTTTTATTAAGTCCTGATTTTACTCCTTTGTGAAGCATCACCTTCAGAGCTGTTGTCCAGCTCTGTGACAAATCTAGAAAAATCCAGAAAAATCCCTCTGTATTTTTTATTCCGTGGTCTGGTCAGTCTGGTCACCACACTCTCCCTTGATTCTTCAACCAGAACCAGGACATAATCAAGCAATCAGATTGATTTTCTTTTCTTTTTTCCATTGAGGCTTGGCTCATTGATTCTGCAAAAGTCTGTGTTGTTTTTCAGTCCCATGTGGTATTTCTTTCCCCTTTAATTTTACTTGTTAGAAGCTGTAATTCCAGGACTGAAATCATTCAAATGATTCTAGTGAAGGTGTAGAAAGTATAAAAACACAGTGGAACACTATGTAAATGAAACAAAACACAGCTCCAGGTATATTTTTCATGAGGAAACAAGTTTCATAACATAGATCAGAAAATAGCATAATACGAGCCCTTCAAGGTTCAAGTAAATTGACATTAAATAAGACTAAGAACATAGCTGCTAGCAAAACAACAAAACAAAACTTCAGGTACGTTTTGGATTGATGAAATACAACATAGCATAATATGGGACCATTAACTTGACAAAAACACATTTCAGAATGAGAGACAGGACAGGAGTCAGTTGCGAGCACCCAAATGTGGTACTAAAGAGAGGTTACAGTTGTTGATGAGGAGATGAAAAGACGGGGCAGAAAAACAGATGGAGAAGGTGCGGTCCCAATCCACAGATGTTTGGATTGAAGAGAGAAGAGAGGATGGAAGAGCATGAAAGAGTCAGGGAGGAGAGGTCTGAGTGACTGTGGTTACGCTAGCAAGAAATAACACGTGGTAATATCAATGCTAAACTTGTCTTTTAAAGGGTCCATATTACGCTTTTTCCTGAGGTATGTTATAATGTTTCTTCAATAAAAAAACATATATGGAGTTGTTTTGTTTCATTCACACATGTTTAACACATATCCTGCATATTTAGGCTACGTTTGTATGATGACGGTCTGAACAGAAGATGCAAAAGTGGTGTTGCGTCTTCACTTTTTCATCCATGTTTAGATGAGTGCTTTGGGAAGGAAATCTGCTTGCATACTGTGACGAAAAAGTGTGTGGACATACGGAAATTTTCATTCCACGCATTTTCATCAGGTACTCCTTCCACAGCCGAGTGTGAAGCGGCTGGGATGAAGATCAGCTCTTCCAAGTCCAAGGCCATGGTTCTCGACCGGAAAAAGGTGGCTTGCCCTCTCCGGGTGGGTGGGGAGTCTTTGCCTCAAGTGGAGGAGTTCAAGTATCTCGGGGTCTTGTTCACGAGTGAGGGAAGGACGGAACGTGAGATTGACAGGCAGATCGGTGCAGCTTCGGCAGTGATGCGGTCGCTGTATCGGACCGTTGTGGTGAAGAGGGAGCTGAGTCGAAAGGCGAAGCTCTCGATTTACCGGTCAGTCTTCGTTCCTACTCTCACCTATGGTCATGAGCTCTGGGTAGTGACCGAAAGGACGAGATCGCGGATACAAGCGCTCGAAATGAGTTTCCTCCGCAGGGTGGCTGGGCGCTCCTTTAGAGATAGGGTGAGGAGCTCAGTCACACGGGAGGAGCTCGGAGTAGAGCCGCTGCTCCTCCACGTCGAGAGGAGCCAGTTGAGGTGGCTCGGGCATCTGTTCCGGATGCCTCCTGGGCGCCTCCCTCGGGAGGTGTTCCGGGCATGTCCCGCCAGGAGGAGGCCCCGGGGAAGACCCAGGACACGCTGGAGGGACTATGTCTCTCGGCTGGCCTGGGAACGCCTCGGGGTCCCCCCGGAGGAGCTGGAGGACGTGTCTGGGGTGAAGGAAGTCTGGGAGTCCCTGCTTAGGCTGCTCCCCCCGCGACCCGGCCCTGGATAAGCGGACGAAAATGGATGGATGGATGGATGGATGGACTCCTTCCACAAAGTTGTCCACCATCGACTGGTTCTCCCAGGTCTCGTTCATATCTGTCTAACTAACCTGCGACAAACTGGTGCATCCAGAATTTGACAGAGGTGATTGCAGATCTTTCTCTGTTCACTAATAGTATCTCTGCATATTCTGTACATTTGTTGGGATGCCTCCTGTAAATTTATTAGAGCTGCCAGAGCAACTTGAAGGTCCGACGCATGTAAATGATTTGACGTGTTTGTTTCTATGTTCTGTATGTCTGTGATGTAAACATGTACTCGACGTGAGCAGATCTGACCAGAGTTTTGCGTATTGGGCAGTGTAGACGGAAACACTATAGTGGAGCGTATTCAACGTTTCCACTCTGGATTTTTGTGTTGTTAAGCCCCAAAACACCCTTACCATCTAAATGAAAGGCACTTCTGATAAAATATTTTGTCCTTTTTACCCACGAGCATTCTTTTGTAAACAGGCAGTTAGGCTGAGTTCTTCTCTGAAACAGGAAACACTCTGTTCCCCCTTGTGATGTCATGTGGTAATACAGGAAGTGCTCCACTTTGTTTGTAAACTTCATAACCTTCTCTACAATAATTTGGATGAGTATATACTGAAGGCCAATCTGTACTGAACTTAAGGTTTACTTGAATACTATCACTTCATGACATCACAAGCTGGAACAGATTGTTTTAACCAGTAATAAAGAATTACTCAGACATGTGTGAATGAAACAAAACACAACTGTGGGTAGATTTATGATGAGCTTACTTGAAGCTCACAAGTCAGTTTTGCCAAATTGACTTTTTTGGAGCTTTTAGCCATGTCTGTTCCCTCATCAAAAGTATACCCACACCTGTAATTAGCGTCATTGACTCTTGTTTGATGAATCTTGTGCAGTAAGTCCACACACAATGAGCCAGCACAAAACACAAAGGACTCTGAATATCTCAGGAATCCATGAACACTCAGACTCGCTGGTCAGGCAAGAAGCTCTCTCGAGGAGCTTTTCCCCATTCACCTAAATGCCTTGTTTGTGAAGTTTGACAATATTGATGGCCTTTTCTCACTGTATAAGAAACCTAACTGTCCGACTGAAGCCCTGTGTATTCTTCTGGGACCACCGCTCGCTTGGATCTGACAGGGGCACTCCACAAACACTGCGCCCGACTGGAGTAGCTCTTGTGTGGGTGTCTCTTGGCCGTACGCTGGGGCGAGGTGCTGGTGATGGATGATCTGCTTCAGACCATGCAATGATACAATTATTCCTGTGCTCCGTCTCTGTCAGCAGCACAACTCTGCTCAATGCAAACGCACCATAACTCAGAGCCAAACGTCATTTCAATAAAACTAGTTTGTTCAGAGACAGGACCTGAGCCAGACAGATGATACTGTACTGAACTCAAGTTACAGTCACCCTAAACAGCTGAGGGGGAAAAGAGGCAATAAAACTGTCCAGAAGTGAATTTTCTTTTGCGATGAAACCTACCTGGATGACTGAGCATTTACACAGACATAGATCAGCAAAATTAGAATTGTGTTTGTTTTCTATTGTCCATGCTTGTGTGAATGAGAGTATGTTTGTAAGTTAAAGGTGCATTGTGTAACTTTTCTGGTGAAGGGTCCATCAGATGCTGTTCTCCACTCGGATGTTATTGTTTTGTCTGGAATATTTCACAGTATAATATTACACCTTCCTATCTTCATGGAGACCAAACCAGACCAAGTTACAGGTCAGATCTGGGGAAAGGCGACCCGCTCACAGTCAGAATACCTGTTTTTCAGCTATAAAACCTGTAACCTGTTAACCTGTAATTGAATAAATGTAAGGTAATACTGTTTAATGTCATACTGTGGAACATTCCAGGCAGAGCAATAATGTATCCATAGAAACAAGCAGGTGATAGATTCTCCACCAGGAAAGTTACACAGTGCACCTTTAAGCCTTCCAGACCTAAAGGCAATTTTAGTGCATTTTTCCTCCACTGGATTTTTTTCTTAATTTTGCTATTAAAACTCCCCCTTTTACCCCCTAATGAAGTGTTATACACACTTTTTTTCAGTACAACTTGTTATTTCACAATCTGCATGCTGTAGTTTGGTCATATGGCTGTAATAAAAGATATAAGACCAGAAATGCAAATGAAAAAATAAGTAAATTAAATAAAATTCACGCCCTTTCATACAAACAACTTTTTGGACATAAGAAATACTTAATTTAGGGCTTTAGCTACAAAAGTGCAAAATATCAAGTTTGTAAGTAAATTCAGAATATCCTTATGGCCCTCAAACCAAAACAAAAGTGCAATAACCTCTTGACTGTGCTGGTGCGATGGAAACAGCTCGTGTCAGGTCCAGGTCACAGAGCCACATCACTTGCCGTGCATTTCCATGGTGTTTATTACATTTGGATTTGTAGATTTTGACAGAAATAAACCTTTCAAATGAAAATAGCAAGGGATGTGCATTTTGTCATTTATTTGAGAAATAACTGCACTTAGAAAGGCTTTTTCAATTGTTTTGAACATAGACGTGCAGAGCAGTGGACAATTTTGACTCACTCTTTGGCAAAGTTTGGGCCAATCAAAATGAATGGAGCTCATGCGTTTGGCGGAAAACAAAGTTCCTATTGGACACTTGTTTTCCCAACATCATCACAAAGCGAGTGTGTGATGTAGGATAATGCCAGAAATATGCAACTCTCAGCTTTTCAAGGGGGAAAAAAAGTATGTTTCTATCTTTTATGGTTGGAAAGTTATGTGCAGTTATACTGGCGGTCTGGAAGAGTTAAACTATGGCTACAATCTGGCAGGTTGACAATATATAGTCACTTTACACTTCTGTTCATTGTTCAGATGCCCTGGGATAAACTGACAAAAGCAATTGGTCCTTCTAACCACCATCAACACTCACGCGCACCGCAGTCATACTACAGACAATGTGGGTGAAGAGTCTTGCCTAAGGACACAATGACAGTTTGTCCTAGAGCCACTCCTGTCCCCACGATAACAACACATACATCTGAGTCTATAGTAGTGTTCATGAAGTTAGAATATTTGGACAAATATTTACTAAGCTGGACTAGTTTCCTCTGAGTTCTTCACTGCGTCTGTTCAGGTGACAGTGATGAAGTGGATTTCATTAGCTCCTTGGGGAAATCTCTCCTCTGCATTTGACCTTCAGTTTCCCTGGGGCGACCTGTTAGCTCCAGGTACGCTCCTCCAGATCCTGAGCAAAGATCCTGGCTGTGAGAAACAAGAGGATTAACCAACTGTGCATGATATAGAACGATGAGAGAAGTGGGAGCATCTGAAACGGCCACACACAGCGAGAAAATTACAATCTACTCAGAAAGGCCCCGGGAATCAAACCATGAACCTTCTCTATAGGCAATAGTGACTCCATAGTTGGAACGCTCGCCCACAAACTCGAAGGTTGGTTCAAACCTTGCTCCAACCATTGCATAATGCTGTTGATCAAGATGATAAGTTTACATAACACAGCTAATATGACAACAAATTCGACTATGGAGCACTCCTTACAACTTCAGAGCCCAGAGTGAAGTTCGTTATGTTATGTTATGTATGTATTATTTTACAGAACTTTGACATGTTTCGGTGAGCATCTGTCAACGTCAAATCTTCTGTCAAACACAACATGTCAGTTTAAAAAAAAAGAAAATATAAAGTTATGTAAAAAGTGCTTCTAAACTCATGCTTTTTAGGACACATTTAAGTCCTGCTGCCAAACATCTAAAAGACTCTTATTTGACAGACAATCTTTGAGGATGCATCAGCTTTCTAAAAATAAGAATTTCCCATTTGAAGTTTAAAGTTTTCATTTTCCCTTGAACTCCCTAATTAGCTCGGGCTTCATTAATCGTGAGGTAACTGTGGTGGTGCCTGTTGCTAACTCATAATTAACAGCAGGTTTCAAAGAGGTTACGGGCAGCTAGCTTCTAAATGAGACGGGACACTAAAAAAGAAATTAACAAAAGTGTCTTCGAAGCAGGCCACCTCAGCGGATATTGCAGTGGCGTGAAATCTCAGCTCTTTATAATGGTCTTCTGTTAGGCTTGTCACAATATCAAGTATTTATGTTTGGCAAACATCAATTTTACAAACTTTTCCTGTAATCTGGGGCGTTTTAGGTTAACAACTACTGTTTTCAGCTCTCTAAAATAGAACAATGGTGCATAATTTTGTAGCCTACTCTTTTGTTTAGACTGTAACAGCTGGTCTACTTTTATGGCATTATCTCCCATTTTAAAAATACGGATTCTCTCCTGACCCGGCTCTCCAGTGCACTCTGTTATGTTATGATATGTTATTATGTGTTGTTGATTTTAGAATTGATCTGATCTGTTCTGAGAAATTCGCTTTACTCACATCGCCGTGGTACTTCATCAGCCGTTTTACTCATAACATAGTGAACATTGTGAGGCGGCTCATCACAGAATCAAAACTGACTCAAAGCTCAGGTGGTGTAGAACGTCTTTATAAACTAAAATGGTTTTGACAGTCTTTAATCTCATGCTAAGACTGCTACATTATCACAATGAAATCAAAATCACAATTTGAATGGAGGCGATAAGCACATCACAAAGACTGCAATTTACAAAGCACCATAATTTTCTCTGTAAACAACAAAACATCCTCTCTTAAAAACTGCCAAGATCTGTACAAACACATCCTGAATTATGTGAGTTTGTTAATTTGTCAGGTCACATTTCAGTTTTTTATGAACATGTTAAACAGTTTGAACAGAATCTTATTATTATGACATAAATTACAATCACAATCCTTGCCAATTAATTTAATTAAGGTTAAGGTGCACTTTTTGCCTATGGCCTAAGCTGCAGTTTAGGTATTTACTGAATTACAGGTGGTTTTATAACTCAAAAATACCTAGAAACACAGGCATTCTAACTGTGAGCAGGGTCACCTCTCCACAGACCTGAGCTGTAACTTGGAATGGTTTGGTCTCTGTGATGCTAGATAGTTTAATTTCATACTGTGAAACATTCCAGACAAAGCAATAACATTTCCATGAAGAAAAGAATTTGATGGACCCTCTACTAGAAAAGTTACACAATGTACCTTTTAAAAAATAAAAAAAAATACAATGTCATTCATACAGAAATACTGACTACTGAGAATGACACTTGCACCATCTCCTATTTGACAACCACCATTTAAAAAAAGTTTTATTTCTTGTGAGTAAGACAGTTCACTTTAATATCTTCTCTCTCCTTGTGCAGCAGGTGGGCTTTGTCTCCTGCACAATGGTCTCTATAGAAACTGAATCCACGTAAAATAAAAGACTATTACAAAAAGTATATATAGGCTGTAGTGGAACTGACTTTACCGAGATAAGTGATGAGATGTGGATTGACGGCACAGTGGGTTGTGCTGAAACAATTTCTGTTCATTATTATTTATTATTAAAGGTCCTATATTACACAACATGGACTCTCGTGAGATTTAAGTCATGTTAAACTGTTGTTACTTCATCAAAAATATACCTGTGTTTTGTTTCATTCATTCACACATATTTAAGTAATCTTTTATATGGTAACTTATAATTACCATTCATATTTTTTGCTCTTCGTTATTATATTATATTGTGATATGTAAGTTTCTGTAATTTCCCTTATGGATCAATAAAATTTGTCTACGTCTAAGCTTCATGACATCACAAGGTGGAACAGAGCATTTTGAGCTTCGGAGATGTAGACAGACTAATAATAAAGGGCTACTCAAACGTGTGAATGAAATAAAACACAGCTCCAGGGATATTATTGATACCGTAATAATATTCTAACATGGATTAAGAGTCAATTTAGCATAATGTAGGACCTTTACATATACAGGGTTTGTGTGTTAAACATGTACGAATGAAACAAAACCCAACTGATGAGGAAACAACATTATAACATAGAGCAGGAAATACTGTAATATGGGTCCTTTAAATTTAAAATGTTATTTTCTGTCTATGGTTAACATAGACTGCACAAAATTGGGGACTAAGCAAGTGTGATGTCACCCATAGTGTTTGGTGCCAATCAAATGATGCTCATGATGTTAACGGTTACAGGGTGAATTTGGAGAGAGTTTTCATATTAGGAATAGGTTTTTTTTGACAGACAAAATGGCAGAAAAAACACCAGGATCATGTAAAGCGAGATGATACGAACATTTAAGACCGGAATGACGAGGCTCACAGCAGCAGTTTCAGAGAGAGCGGCGACAATATTCCAACGTAAGTCAATGGGAGTGAGGATCAGAAGGAGCTGGAAGAGCTGCATGCAAACTTTCTATTTGGAATGCGGGGCTAGCAAGTTAGTTATATGTCCTTTTAAATATAGAGTCTATGGTCTTCACCCTATTTAAATGCAGACTAATATTTGATTAAAGGGACATTATCACCCATTCCACCCTAAAATATGTCTACATGAATCGTTTTTTATGCTGCAAATACGTGACACACAAGTTTTTTTCTGAAGACTAAAAAGACCTTTTAGTTGAGGTTATGAAATATGAAATACTTTTATTGACATTCTGCTGGCCTAAGGGAAGGACACTCTACATAAGTAGTTGGTCAGGAAATATATGACCATTATACAGTATTTAATGCAGTATCATGTTTACAGGTCATTCTCAGCAGCATATAAAGTGCTTACATGTGCTACAGCTAAATGAATGCACATCTGGACTCGGCCTAATTGGTTCTATTGGGGTCTCATTAGGAACTCTGCCCATGACTTGGATTAGAAACATCTTTGAGGAAAAAAATACAAATCTTCAAATAAATCTTTATGGGAATCACGAGATGACAAGGTAATATGACATTTTTTTATTATTTTTTTTACTTTGAAGGTCCACTGAGGAGGGTCTGCCACCTAGTGGAGCGTTGGAAATAGTGTTTTTTATTTTCTATAATGTTCCAGTCAAACAGCGGTCAGAGCGTCAAGTGTAGTTTGTGCAGCGTTTGTGCATGTGTCGTGTGTATTATTATATTTATTTTTTTTTTTTTTATGCACAGTTTGTGATCTTTGTCTGAACGCAGCTTTAGAATCCGACTTGGACAAATTTTATTGATCCACAAGGGAAATTGTTTAGACAACCTACTGTATCTATCACCAGGGAAACACGCAGGTTACAGCACTACGCTACATTACAATTCAGATCTGTGGAGGGTCGCCCCTGTTCACAGAAGGAATTACTGTATTTTTGAGAGCTTTTAACCATTTTGTAGTTGTTTCCCTTCACCTTTTGATCAACCACTGAAGTTATATTTGGAGTGATTCATGCTTGTTTGAGTTATCTTTAATCACTTATTTTCAAGAAGCCTTTTTGCCGATCAATGTGCATTTTTACTGCCGCCGGCATACGCCCACTACTCTGTACTTAGTTTAGAAATTATCTTAATTAATGATGCAGTATGTGTAAAAAAAAAAAAAGTGTGACGACACCGACGTCTGCTCCCATGTGGCACTGCAGTTTTTTAACATCAGCAGCCGTTTCTTTTATTAAGTAATTTTAGATTAATATTAGGATTTTAAATGTCTTCTTTAACTTTATCTGTCTGGCATGTGTTCAAGTAGAGGTGTTTGAATTGCTGAAAAAAAATACATAGAAAACATGCATGTTCTTTTTATGAGCTGGCACGCCTTTCTACAGTCCTGACCCGTAACTTCACCTGATGCCAAATGCTTGTTTCCATGGAGATATGCAGTGTAAGTCCCTCACTGGACCAGTGCCAGTTTGCTGGATTTGCCGAATAATCTCCCTACACTGAATGCTGTCATCAAGAACTTTGTATATACGTTTATATTTAGGGCTCAAAATGAAATTATAAATTCTTTAATAATGCCTAGAGACTATTATTATTGTTTGTCTTCTGTCTGTTTTTAAATGAATACTGGTTCGACCGTCCCCCTGGCTTGAAAGTCCCAGTGCGAATGTCCCCCTCCTCCCACTGGGCGCCCCCTTCTCTTGGGCGGCACACGGGTAACTGCTGTGCCCGAGTTAGGGTTGTCGTCGGCCTTTAGTTGGCCGCGTCACGCACTATGATGTATTGAGTTAGAAAATCAGCATTCTGTTTCACAATAAAATGAAATGTGAATGTAGCAAGACCAAATGTCGGGCCTTGTTTATGTCATTTTATCAATTTTCCCGAATAGGCACACATTTTTTCAGTATGTAATTTCAATATAATCCTCATTTGCTCGCAGAAGTTTACTATGAAATCATATTTTATAAATACTTTTTTCTTGTTCCCCATGTCCTTTAGCATCTTTAACTGCTGATTTGGGAAGAAATATTAATTATTTTCTTACCTGCTTGCCATGAACACAATTTGTAAGCAGCGCAACACAAGAAACTTAGAACGCTAAAGAATTTGTTCAAAAATCATTCAGATTCACTTTTTGGAAGGTCTCGCTCCAAAATGTGTGTATTTTTTTTTTTTTTTATATGCATATAGATTAACTAACTTAGTTTCATAAAAGATACAATTCAGGGGGACTTTCCAGCTCGGGGACCTTCCAGCCAGGAGAACTTTCCTGCTGATTTCCTTTTAAATATTCTATATGGACCCACTGGAGTCTGAAATAAAGCTTGATTGATGCTGTGGAACATTCCTGTCAAAGATTAATATCAGAGACAAGCAAACGATGAACCTCCACCGTGAAAAGTTACACAGATTCACCATTACAATCTTGCAGGTAGTCTAGAGTAGCCTTTTTTATTTTCTACCTCAACACAAATCAAATATCATGTTCGATTTTGTCCTACAGTTTTCAAACCAAGTCCTTTTCTATCCACACAGACGTAAAAATGGTGTGTGTAAAACCCGCTCCACGGGGCTTTTCTGAAATCCCAAATTGATTTGAGTTGTTGTAATCTGTTTGCCCTGAAAATCTGTCAGCTCCTCCGACAACGCCTCAGAGAACTATTTTGATGTAAAACAAATTAATAACAAATCGCATTATTCCAACACGGGACAAGACACGATCCCAACAGCTTTCTATAATATCCCTGCTAATATTTACCTTGTCAAATGGAAACGCTGGTCCCTAGAAAGTAATGATAAGGTTTAAGTTGGCTTCCGGCTTCGGTAACATCTGATAACGCTTATATTAAAACGCAGGCTTTTTGTCGTCTTGAGTGACACAAATGAATGGTCTGCTGGAACATGCGACGCTGAGGGACCAAACTGTCGGAAAAGACTTGGAAAAAGATGTGGAACTTTTGCATAATGATGTGATTACAAGCAGAAGCTAACTCAAAGCATTGTTCTGTTAGACGCTCTGTTACTCAAGTTAGACTTCAATCTGAGCTTTATTTTAACACAATCTGAACAGAAAGAGAAGACTTGGTTGGAGCTGCAGCAGATGAGATGAGCGCTGGGTTTCTTATACATAAAATTACAATCACAAGGTACCGAACAGGATCATTAACCATCGTATTGATTACAGGCTCCCAAAAATGTGTTGTTTAAAATAATTTTGTATTTTTTCTTGAGTTTTCAGACTATTTTCAGACTATTCTTTTAGTGAGTGGGTTTGGTTTATCTGCTCCCTTACTAGTGCAGAGAGAAAAAAAAAGGATGATTTTGAGTTACAGCTGGTGGAAATGTTGAAAAAAAATACAAACATCTGCATGACTTTCAATGACGCCAAATGGCAAGAGGGTGATCGCGGACATTTTAGGAGAATCGGTGTAGAGAAGTCTGGAGTAATCTCCTTGACAAGTTTTGCAAAAGCCAGAAGGTGGGTCGCCAAAAAAAAAAAAAAGTGGTCAGGCTGGAGGATAAAAAGAAATACCCTCGCTATATACCTCCCTGCAGTGGCTGGACTCCTTCATCAAACACAGGGAAATGTCACCAATATGACTCCTACTCCAAGTCAAACAGAGGTAAGATATTAGTACTTAGCTAATAGGTGATGTGTGTGAATGAAAGGGATGTTACAATCAATAAGATGATGATGATGATGATGATGATGATGATGATGATGATGATGATTATTATTATTATTATTATTATTATTATTTTATTATTATTACAAGATTATTATTAAGTTAGTATCTTAAATGTTCGTAATAACAGCAGAGCGAGGGGGCGGAGCAGAGCGAGGTTCTTGTTCTTGTTCTTATCACCTTATGAAGTATGAATAGACTTTAAAAGTGCTGTGCTTCATTCAGACCTGTCTTTTCAGTTTTGTCACTTTCTCAGCAGGTTATTATATGTGGGGAAAAAGTACTCATTGGTCCATTGATGAAAATCTAATGTAAAAAAAAAAAAAAAGTCTTTAAGGGGCCTAAACTGACCTGTGAGCTTTAAACCCTCACGCTCTCCTCTGGGTCACATTGACCCGAAGATTTTTTTTTTCCTTCCCGCTCTCAGCAGGCGAGAAAATAAATCTGATTGACCCGCCCCAAGAGAGCGGGGAAAAATAAATTCTTCCCCGAGGAGAGCGTTACGGTTTAATGCTGTTAACTCCTCATAGATGTACCTGTAGTTGTGTTTTCTTTCATTCACATGTTTGAGTAACCCTTTATTATTAGTCTGTCTACATCTCCAAAACTCAAAATGCTCAGTTTTACCTTATGATGTCATAAAGCAGTACTTTTTAAGTTAAGTAAGTGCTTTTAGTTTGAGAGAAGAACTCACCCTAAATATGCAGGTTGAAGACTGAAAAATGGCTCATAGACTGATATATATATGTGTGTATGTGTGTATATATATATATATATATATATATATATATATATATATATATATATATATATATATATTATATATATTTTTTTTTTTTTTTTATTCTTACAAATTGAATACAACATTATTATTTCAGATTTAATTTATAAAATGTACAATATAAAAGTCCAAATGTATTAAAAAAGAATAAATCATACAGTGGGAGCTCTGAAAGTGCCTGTGAGCTTGCGTGGTGCTGCAATAATAACTAAACGTCACTTCAGTTGTGGTTATCCTCTCTCATTGTCACATAAGAGCCACTGTTGTGATTCTCGTTCACATTTTAAAGCAGCTCATCAGATCACCAGCTCACCCACTCTTCATTTAAACTACCCCCTTGACTCTGGCCATCCTCTATAATTAAGAAGCTCCACAATCTCCACAAGTGAGTGAGCGTTTAGTGACTCCAGGGAAGAGGGAATAATACAAGGAAAACTGTTATGAAGGAGGAGTGAGTTTTTGGAAGTGTGTGTCCAGGCAGAGTTTGTTTTCTGCATATTTAGGCTGAGTTCTTCTCTCAAACAGAAAACACTCTGCTCCACCTTGTGATGTCATGTGGTACTACAGTAAGTGCTCCACTGTGTTTTGGATTTCCATATGCATTTACTGGAATCATTTGCATAATTTCAGCCCTGGAATTGCCGTAAACAAAAGGTAAAAGGCAGCTGTTAACTTAAGAAAAAAAAGGTTGAACGGAGCTTTGGAGACAGACTAATACAACAAATCTCAACTTCATGTATGTTTTTGATGAGGTAACAACATTGTAATATAGCTGAAAGCTCAACCCCTAAATCATTAATGATAATTAGGAATGTAATGATATCCAAATCTCTCCATACAATATTATCACGGTATGCATCCCACAGTATGATATGTAAGAGAATTTAAGTAATTTATCTTCCACGTACATCTCAGTATGAAGGCCAATAGACACCGGTTAGACAGCAATATGCCACAGTTTAGATAATGGTATGCCAATGGTATGCCAAGGGAAGATCATGATGTAAATACAGCTTTTGTGAGTCAGTGTTAAACTGAGATGTACGTGGAAGATAAATTACTTAAATTCTCTTACATGATATTTATTGCAATATTGATTGGAGGTTAATATAACTGTAGATGTGACACTTTTTTGCTTTTAAAATACCTTGACAAGATTTTGGTGTCAACTATTTCCATAATAATCCCAAGAATTCAAGATAAAAACATATTTCTTCATGTTGTCTGCACTGAAATGAATCATGGGATATGTAGTTTCCGATGTTTATAAGCTGCTGCTACTATAAAACCATGCATTTAAAGCAAAGGAACTTGTGATTCAATATATTGTGACAGCCCACGGTATTAATGTAAGACTTTTGACTATAAGATATCACTATATTCCGGTTATTGTTACATCCCTAATGATAATCAGACCATTTTAATCCTAGTCATATTTGGAGCACTTCTATAGCGAGTGACTGTATATTGATGTAATGGATCATGTGGTTGAGGATTCAGGTGAAAGAGATGGAAGTGAGAGATGACAGAGTTTTGAAATCAATTCTGAGAACAATTTTCAACATATATGACCAGTTTTATTAGTCAGGCTGGCACCACCTTGCCTCCGCTCAGAGATAGGGTTCATTTCTCTCCTCCAGTCAGAGGGTGGCTCGGGCAGTTCCGGGATCAGGAATGGAGGGACAGAATAGGACTACTAGAGGGTGTTTGCCAAAAAATCTGGAAGTGCAAGTTCAGGCACCAGCCAGTCAGCAAAGAGCCAAACATTCTGTGTTGGCAATGATTCCTGAGATTGAGGATTTAAAGACGGAACAAAGAGAATGTTTGGTGAATTTTATTTTATTTATTAATTATTATTGCCCTTCTTCCTATGGGATTTGGGAAAGGCTTAATATACCAGTTAGCCCCGATAGTGACGCATTACATACATCACGACCAAATAGCAGCGATTGGTTAAATTTTTTAAAAAGTACCCGCCTACCGTCGAGCAAATGAATTCTAAAGCTGCGAGGTCAGACGGTTTCTACGAAGTGAAACCAGCTGATGATTCAGGCTACAATTTTATCCCCTAAAACAGGCATATTTTTTGCTTTGTAATTGTCACGAAATTCTATGTCTGATCTCTGTAATGGCCAAACGAAACCCAAAAGACGTGATTATTCAAAGCAAATTTCACCGCATGTTCCCTCGGTAACTGAAGTGAACTATCGGCTAATGCTTCTGTGTCAGCTCCAATCTCTAACCAGCACAGAACAAGGAAGTGAATAGAAAAAGTGCTGTCCTCGCCCTTTATGTGCTGGGGCTAACGTAATTACAATAAACCAGCTTCATGTATTCACATCACACAATCTTAAAGGAGCAATTACCGGCCGAGATTCAATAGCGGAGATGGGCAAGCTGCGCTAACAAGTGCCTTTAATGACACACAGACTTATTAAAAACCTCATTGTGCAGATCTAAAATGGATGACTTTTTTATGATGATGAAAGGGCAGAGAATCAAGCTCGACATCAGTATCAAAGTCATTAATTTGTGCTAAAGAACTGGTAACATATCAGACCCTGAATATTCATGAAGTTATGGAACAATGGCAGAAACTAGAATAGATGAATGAGTGGTTTTATCTTAAAGGTCATTTTATTTTCAAGATAATATCGACTCCAAGACCCCATTTTGTTTTCCTCTGATGGACAAGTTATCTGAGTCTAAGCCTTCTTTTATTACATTGCAACTTTTCAAAACATTCAGCAAATTATCTTCATGTGTGTGTACTCTCTTAAAGCCGCCATACACTACAAGAGAATTTTCCACAAGTTTGGAGAGGCGTGACCCGACTTTGTGTCTTCATGTGCGATTTTGAAACCGCTGCCCTCGTCATGTGTGGTGTCAGTGTGACTCTGAGCTACTCTGTCAGATCGTAACCACCAAACATCAGCTACGCTATGGTAACAGCCAATAAAAAAAGAGCGTCAGAGGCAGACGAAGTGACGGACACAGGAACGCAAGATACAAGCTCGGGATATAGGGAAAATAATGAGAAGATTTTATTACTCACCTCTCGTAAAGTGGTGAATTTAAATTTGTAGTATCTCATCCACATTATCTGTAGAAACTGTCCTCCACAAATAATGACGTCCAGTCCACAAAACATCGCCATTAATCCAGCGTTCTTTAAAAGTAAAAAGGCGGGAGTAGTTCCTCACGTGTGTCTGTTTACATCCACACAGCGCATGGATCGAGGTGAAGCTGCAGTTTAGCTCTAGTGACTCTACTTTCTGTGGACTTATTACCAATGTTTTATGCATTTTAGACATTTCACAAATAATAATAACACAGTTTTGACTTGTATCTAAACTAGAAGTTCAGTGCTCCGATCTTTTGAACACTTAAGAGTCTCAAAGCGAGTGGTTTTACTGTAGACAGGAAACAGCAGATGCGAGTGCACTCAGAACTTTTTAGCCTGTGATTTGCAGCCATATCCTGCTGCAGTCTTTGCGATTGGAGATTTTAAGTCTCATAAGATTCTCCTCGTGTCTGTGATGTGCGCTTTTTGTCGCACGTTTAAAATTGTTTAAGACCAAAAAATTCTGTAGTGTAGCCGCCTTTAGTCATCCAGGTATAGGCTCTATTACAAAAGAAAACTGAATTATGTTAATTGGTCAATATCTTTAAGAGTAAAGTTTTATTTTCATATTAATTTGAAAAGCGAAAATGCTACTTTATAATAATATATTATTAATAAAGCTTGAAGACTCAATTCTTACTGACTAAATACAAACAAAAGTGTTACCCAAAAACTAGAAAAAATGCAACTGTTACTTCAGAGATCAAGAGTCTAACCCGCAATCTGCTAATGGAAGTACTTGCTTAAATCCGTTGTATCTTACTTTACTGTCTTAAAAACATGGAAAAATAACTTACTTTTGAACAGTTTGCAGTGGTCCTAAGATATTCCTCATATAACTTAACATCCTAACACCCACCTGATTCTGATGGTTAAACATATAATAATGTTTAAAGATGCAAACAGCACACAGCAGATTTATTTTGATCTCAAGAGCTGCTTACGATATGGTACTGAGACAAGACTGTAAAAAGTGCAATGCAGCTAATGATACTACTTAATTGTCCTTTTTTTACATCTCTGTCGCGGCGCCGTGTTCTGCTACTAATAAAAGCTCCGGTGTCTAGACCACCACTTAGTGTTTGTGTCTGAAATATCCCATGAAAACTTTATCACACAGAGCCTCGTGTCGACTTACAGTGTCAGCAGTCTCTACGGGAGGTAAGAAGGATCAGAAAACACCACCTATATCCTCATGTGAACTGAGACAGAACAGCACCAGCCTGAATTAAAGTACTGTGTTTAGAGGAGCATTGTGTCACCTTTCTGTTCTCCTGCTTCTTGTTGTTGTTTTGCCTGGAATGTCCTTAAAATAATCTTATCTTGCATTAATTCATTTACAGTTACTGATGTTTTAATTGGAATAATAATAATAATAATAATACTTATAAAACCATGTATTCTCACTGGAAGCAGGTTCACCTTTCCACAGATCTGGCCTGTAATTTTGCCTCATGGTGTCACTATCTTGTTTCCATGGAGATAAGTAAAGCAGACATATTATGCAAAATATTCTTTTCAGAGCTTGTTATCGTTGTTTCCCCTCATTTACCCTCTGGAGTTATATTTAGAGTGACTCATGCACGTATGCGGAGTCTTTATACTCCTGTGGTCCACACGTCATTACTCCAATCAACCCCTGTTTTTACAGCCACCGGCACACGCCCACTGATCTGTGCTCATACTTTCTCCAGTTTCATGTTTTTGATCAGTGATACCTGTTGGATTCTGCAGTATCACATAGTCGTTTTGGTACAAATGGGTAAAATCCTCCATGACCACAGAGATGGGGCCTGCAGGGAGATGGCTCTTTGTTTGTTGTGAAGTGTTTACAGCAGAGGTGGGACAAAGTCGTCGTTTTGTCTCAAGTAAGTCTCAAGTAAGTCCGAGTCAAGTCCCAAGTCAAATACAGGCAAGTCCAAGTCAATTACTTTGAGCTTCACGTCTTCAAGCTTCAAGTCTTTAAAACAAACAACCAAATATATCGGAGAATTTTGTTTTTATTATTATTATTTTCAATTTATGACTTGTAAGCTCTTGTACTTACAAAGTCATGGTATATTTATTGTTAGTATTTATATAAGAGTTGTAGAAATGCTTTTTAAATGTTTTGACAAAATCTTAATACAAATCATTATGGTCAGAATAGAAAGAATTCAGTTTTAAAATGCAGATATTTTGTCGTGTAGTCTAAACTGAAATGGAAGGATCATGTTCTATGTAGTTTCCTGTTTTACTGTATTGTACTGTACATTACTGTAGTACAATTGAGGATACCACATCACAGTACTTCAGCTACATCCAAAGTGACAAATAGAGAAGTGGGAGGGACATGTTCTAGTTTGTTCCTGTAAAATTAAGATCCACATTTATCAACTCTTAAAAGTATTTTGTAAAAAAAATATTGATTTTTAGGAGAAGCATTAAGTTTTCTCAAGTCACAGGGCTAAAGTCAAAGTCACAAGTCAATGACCTTGAAGTCCATTGTCCATTTATTCCATTTTATCAAGTCAAGTCTCAAGTCCTAAAAATAGTGATAATAGTCTGACTCAAGTCCAAGTCATGACCTGCGAGTCCTCACCTATGGTTTACAGCAAAGTCCATTTTGTGTTTTCTAACTTAGAAGAACTGATGTGTGTGTGTGTTTTTTTTATTAAGTTGTTTTAGATTAATATTGCGTTTTAAAATATCCAATTTATGATGTAATAATCCACGTGTGTCGTAGATTACAATTATATAGCAGACACAAGCACAATATGTCTTCTTTAAGTTTAATACCATTCAGGCAGAGCAAAGTTACCTCCATGTTCACAAGCAGTTTCAGATCCTCCACCAGAAAAGTTACATAATTCCACTGTTTGTTATCAGAATTAATCAAATGAGACTGGTCCATTATGGTGTTCCTTCTTGTAAATGTCGCCGGTCTCCTTGTATTGTTTCCCATTGGTGTAGTTCAGGGGCAGACATTTTGCTCGGTCTTTGTGGGTCTCTGTTGGATTAAAAACCTCGGCAGAACAATTAAGTCCGGCCTCAGCCAATCACAGGCCTGCTCCACTCGGTGCGTTCTGGGGACTCCGAAATGTTCACGCTTCACTCGGTGCCACTAAACTCCTTTGATTCTGTGGAAACGCACTGAAGTGTTGTATTACTCCGTGACCTTTGAGAGAGTAATCGGACAGAGAAAGAGAGAGAAAAAGAGAGAGGGAAAAGAGAGAGAGAAGAGACAGAAAGAGACCGAAAGAGAGAGGAAAGTGAAATAGAAAGGGGGAAAGGAGAGAGAAAGAGGGAGTGAGAGAGAGAAATAGAGGGGAAGAGGAAGGGGGAGAGGGAGGGGGAGAGAGAGAAAGAGGAGAGAGAGAAAGAGGAGAGGAGAGAGAGAAAGAGAAAGGAGGGTGAGCTGTGACATTTAAGGTTAGTCCAACACATGCGTCGGAAAGACTATCAGTCAGTGGTCAGTGACTTCCATTGTTTTAGTTTTCAAAAAGTAAGTTGAAGGTGTAATGGGGTACTGGAGAAAAAGATGGGGCACTACCAAACCAAGTTACAGGTCAGATCTGCGGAGAGATGGCCCGGCTCACTGTAAGAATGTATGTTTTTATGATATTTTTGACCCATAAAGAAATAAATGCTAGATATATATTTATGTAATAAGTTATGCCATACTGTGGAACATTATAAGAAAAGCTAAATCTTTGTGGAGACAAGATAATAGTGCACCTTCAACTATAAAAGTTTTACAACGCAATGCACAATACAGTGAGATTGGCAATTCCATGGCTGAAATGATCCAGTGATTCTGGTGGTGTGGAATTTAAAGACAATGGAGCACTCCCTGTATTACCACATGACATCACAAGGTGGAGCAGATCGTTTTCAGTTTGAGAGAAGAACTCGGGGTTAAACATTGGTGAATGAAACAAAATATATCTCCAGTTAATGGCCCTGTCACAACTTGACGATTTCGCCAGTGCATGCCAACATATGAAAAATTTGACAAACACGCTGGTGTACGTCGGATAAATTATAGGTAATTTATGTTACTAGTTATTTTTTTCAGAGCAAGTTTGTTTTCATACCTAAAACCACTCTGAAGAAGATCCCTAGTGAGCAGTCAAAACTGTCAGGTATGAAAACAATCTCTTGGTCTGAAAAAAGAACCTAATAACATAAATTATTCGAAGACCAAATGAACCTCGTTGGATGTTATACAAAACTTACCTACAAGTTCTCAGCACACTGGCATATGTCGACATATGCCAAGGTCATTGAAAACTTTTGAGGATGCTGAAAATTTGTGGATGTATGTTGGTGTTTGCTTATACGTTCTGCATATGTGAGCCATAAATTGTAGATAAGTTATGCAATCATTGACACACGTTCAACACATGTTAATTGTAAGTTACTCATAAGTCCAAATACATTGAGATAATGTCTAGTGTTCCCATAACTTATGAGTAACTTTGTGTAACTTATATCAAACTTCTGTCTGCATACATCAAAATGCATCAGAGGTATCTGACATGGTTCACTTGCTTCTACCTTATAGCTACTGTATAATGGCGTATTGACAGCACGTAAGGAAAGGGAAATTGGTATATAAAAATTGGGAAACCAACAGTACTCCTCCAGACTTCATGGTTCGGCATGGCATTGATTACTGTTGCTACAGCGATGTCTTGTGCAGTTATGAATCATCGAGCGGCAACACGTGATTGTCGGTAATACGCTGCCGTGTGCTGTGCATAAGTTAGACTGTCATTGGGCATAAGCTGTGGACGCTGGCAACACACTAAGCATTAGTTGGTATAAGTCCGGGGTGTCTGACCTGTAGCTCGGGAGCTACCAGTAGCTCTCCACCCCTTTACAAGTAGCTCGCCAAAGGATTTCTGAATTATACGTTTTGTACTGACTCAAATTTGATTAATTACCACTAGGGATGGGCATTCGATGAAATTTTCTTAATCGATCGTCGGAAGAATTAACGATTGATTATGGATTAATCATTAACGTTTTTATATTAAAATGATCATCATTATTATTACTATCTGCACTACTAATCTGCATAAATAAATTCAACTTCACGACATATAAACTGTAACCACTCTAGAGCCACATCAATCCATTTGAAATTATAATGTGTTTAATTCAGTTTTGCGCAACTCTCACAGAAACAAAACTTAAAACTGCATCGCTAATTTGCATAAACTCAGCGAAGATAAAACTACAGCTCTTGTGTCGCTGATGCAGTCAGTTTCTGTCGGATTAAAAGACAAGACTCAGGTGAATACAGGTTAGTGTGACCATATTTGCGTTTGTCAAAACCAGGACACTGTACGGGGGGTGGGAGGTGGGGACTCGTCATCGACATTGCGCGACTCTCACCTGGTAAAAACTTTTTCCCACTGGACACCGAAACATATGTTCCTGCTTTATACACTGTGCACATGGACTCACACTTGTCCCAAACGCAACGGAAAACATGGAATTTCTTGTACAAGTCATTGTTAAATACACATTTGTGCTTCAGTACGTTACAGACTGACCGACTGTTTGTTTCTCACTCCTTCTGAGTGCAGAGAGACACATGTCCAGACCTGTTTGGTCACGCTACGCACAGCAACCTGCATTCGGTTTGTCGATTAAAATTAACATAATCGATGAAATTCTTAATGATCAATTATCGATTAATTGATTAATCATGCCCATCCCTAATTACCACTGTAAATGTGTTATTTTGAACTTTGTGTAGTAATAAATGGATAATGGTTAATGTTTTATAGTCGTAAAAGGTTGGAGATCCCTGGTATATGTTATCAAAATGTTCTATATAAGTTACTAATATGTTATGTATATGTCCAACTCATTACAAATATGCTATGTATATGCCCAAAATTCATCAAAAAATATCAATAGTTCAGCGTATGCCAGCGTTTTAGGGAAATTGTGGTACGTCGGCATAAGCTGGCTAAATTGTCAAGGTGTGACAGGGCCATTACTGATGAGGAAACAACATTATAACGCAGATTAGACAATAGAGTATTAAGGGGTTTGTTAAGACTACTGGCATGATTTGACTGCCACGTCTCTCAGTATGCCCCAGGGCAGCTGTGGCAGACGTACGTGCGATCACTAACATACTCAAAAAAACATTTAAAAATAATATTATGACAGAACATTGGAGGATAAAACCTTAAAGTTCAGTGAAAGTGATTCCAGGGACGGGGGAGTGCTCAAAAAGGTGAGAGGCAGATGAGGTCGAGTGCAGTGGCCCAAAAAAAGTCCAGTCTACACCAGATGTAATTGAATTTCAATGCGCACATTTTCAATATACAGCCAGCCCACTAAATAAGACAGTTTAATTTAGTTTAATCTCATCTGTTGACACTGAAATGTGGTTTTGGTATATTCCCCTAAAAGCAGAGAGCTGGAGCCACACAGACTGTATGTTTGGTGTTATTTTTCCACTCGGCTGAACCTGCGCGACCAGCCAGAAACACAGCAACATTTAACCTGGAGAGGGAACAACACGGATTTACAGACTGATCCCTGTACAAGAGAGAGAGGGAGAGGGGGAGGAGGAGGAGAGGAGAATGAAGAGAGAGCAGGAAGAGAAGGGGAAAGGGATAAAGAGAGAGGAGATAGAGAGGGGGAGAGGTGAATGAAGAGAGGGAGACAGAGAGGAGGAAGAGAAGTGAAGAGGGATACAGAGATGGAGACGGAGAGGGAGACAGGATGGTGAAAGGCGAGGAGAATGAAGAGAGGGACACGGCAAGGAGAGAAAGAGATACAGAGAGAGGCGAGATAGAAATAGAGGGGAACAGAGAGAGTGCAAGAGAGAAAGGGGAGTGAGAGGGAGAAGGAAGGAGGCAAGGAGGGACGGAAAAGGAGAGCGATCAGAAAAAGAGGAAAAAACATAGTGGAGTGAGAAGAGACGAGCAAAAGAAAAAAGGAGAGAGAAAGAGGAGTGCGAGGAGAGAGCGGAATGAGAGTGCAGAAGTGAAGAGCGAGCAAGAGAAGTGAGTAAGTGCTCCCTGAATCCACGACTCACCTTTTCTTTAAATGTTTTTCTGTACGATTTTTTGTACTGAGTTTGAAAATCTCATTAGCAGAAAATCACAGGGCGGTAAAAGAGGGACTGGAAAAAAGGATGTAATTTGACTAAATGATATACATTTAAAATTTGAAAATATATGTTTAACTTAATCGTTATGTTGATAAGTATTATATTCGTAAATGGTCAAAAAGGAGCCAAGATTTCCAGAATTCATAACTGAAATCTCAGTGCATTGCTGGGTAGCCAAGTGGAGTGAAGTGGAGGAGATGGAGAAGCTGAGGTGGCTGAGGGCTCTGCTGCTCTGAAGGGGGGGTTGAGGAGTTGTAGTTTTAATGACACAAAGCTGATTGATAACAGACAGAGCAGATGGATGAACAAGACCCAATCGGTTCCATGTAAATGAGCAAAATGAGGTCAAAATAAGTCCAGTGTGTCCTGTCTGCATCTATAAAGTGTTTTATTGTCTGATGGTAAAGTATCAAGTGCGTGTTACCATACTGCCTGTTAGCTTTACTTTGAAAAGTGTTTATAAACTCAATGTGGTGAATAATTACGATGTTCTGAATGCATAAAGTGAGGAGCAATTTGGATCACTGCAAAAAAATAACATGTGCGTTCTCTAAAAGCTTCTTCAGAGTAATAGTGTAGTTTAGTGCTTTCTAAGAACTGTTTCTGTACAATTTGCTCTGTGATCTGTGTGTTAAACCACAGCTCTAACGGCACTGATGCATGTTTGAAATGGATCTCACGAAAAGCTGAAACAGGCGTGTAACAGTACGTCACTTCCATACACTCTATACTTTGACTTTGTGCTTACGCTGCAGTTTGGCCTGTTTTTTTCTGGGTGATTTTACAGCCACAGTGAATCTTAAAGCTCTGCTTATGTCAGAGAGAACAGAGGAGCTTTTATTGGTCTGACCCTTGTGCCCCGCGTTCACTGCACTCAAACCAAAGAGTGAGAGTCAACACAACCATCACCTACTCTTCAAACTTTTATAGGCCCAAACGCACTCGCGCTGTCTCATCGTCTGGACTCGAGGAGTTTTATCACAGTATTTTGTTATGAATTCACTGCAACACTGCTAAGTCCAAGCTTTAGGTTGTGTTTTGGCCACAGCTGCCCTGGGGCAGACCGATGGAGGTGAGGCTGTCGATCTGCACCATCGGCCCCTCCAACCACCACCAACATTCACACACACTATATTCATACCAGGCATTGTGGGTGAAGTGTCTTGCCTGAGGACACAACAACAGTATTTGCCACTGACCCCTCACTGTGTTCACGTACTCACACACTACGTTAAAATTGGAACTAAACTGGAACTTAAATGGGATTAGACCAGGGTGAGGTGCGTTCCATGGAAACTGGTAACCTCCGACTTGACAAAATGCCCTCAAACTCCACTCGCTCTGGTGATTCTCACTTGTGAAGTGGGAGATGGTCGGGGGACTCCCACTTCACAAACGAGTGAAACTGTGACAACAGCGATTATCACAAAAAGTGGATTTGAGAGGTTTGAGCCACCATCAGCCTGATGGAAGCACTTGGTACAAGTTAAATCTGAATATTCTGTTTTAATAATTGAATAAGTTACAAACGTGTTTAATGTTTGTATTAACATTAATCATATACTTACCTGGAACACAGTCTTAACCAGCACTAGACCAGGACTAAACCGAGCGTCAGCAGAGCTAAACTGGGCGGTTTTATTTTAGGCGATATACAACAATTTTTGTATCCCCAAAACAACAATTACAGTATTACCCATTTCTCAATATATTTTTCTTATTACTCTTAAATTACTCATTAACATTGTCACATGTTGGTGTAAGATGGTTGACCCCAAACCGGCTTTTATGGCTCCCAGATGACTCCCTGTTTTTTATTTATTAACAAAAAATGTCAAATATATTCTTCTGTTCTCCGTGATTATTGTCATTTTGGGGGTTGTGGCTTCTCACTTATAAATATCACAAATTTATGACTTTATTAATGTTACAGACGACAGTGTTTATCCATTGAACTGAAGGTTGGTGGTTTGAATCCTGCTCTCGACAGAAACACCATTGGGAAATTGGCCAGATGTACTGACCCACAGGTTGGCAGTGTGATTCTAGCTCCCACAGATGAATGCTGTTGTGTCCTTAGGCAAAACACTTCATCCACCTCGTCCCTCCTGTCTGCATACACTGGTGTATGAACGTGTGTGTGAATGGGTGATTGGTTCCTTGATGTAAAGTGCTTTGAGTGTCTTGAAGGTGGAAAAGAGCTGTATAAAAATGTGACCACTGACCATTTAAAATTGTATTATTTTTATAGGCAATAACCAAATATAGTTTGTCCGTTCGTGTGATCCGCAGTCAACGCAGAAAAATTAAGTTGTTGTAGTGTGGGTTTGAGCAGATCTCACTTGAAACATTTGGTAAATCTTAAATTTTAAACATCCATTTTATTGTCCCAGCAGTACTTTTACGAGAGCTTTTATATGGCTGTTTCTGTGTTTTTATTGTATTTGAATATTTGTTGGAGCAGCAGCAACTGAATCATTTCCCTTGAGGATCAATAAAGTATTCTGATTCTACTAAGAAGATCTGGCTCTCATATAATCAATATGGCTGGTGTTCTCCTGGCGTTAAAGCAGACCTATTATGCAAAATCAACTTTTTAAAGCTTTTAAGCATGTTATATTTGTTTCCTTTCCCCTGAAGTTGTATTTGGAGTGATTCGTGCACATCTGAGCAGTCAAGAATTGCTCACTTTTAAGACGCCATATTGACAATCAACCCATGTTTTCACCGCTACCGGTATATGACTACTGCTCTGTACTTTTAATTTTGTTTTGTTAATCGATGATACTTGTGCAATTTGGCAGTCCTTTTGGTCCAAATGAAAAAATAATCTTCTGCCGACTCTTTGTTGTGATGATGTTTACAGTGACGTCAGCTCCCATTGGGCTCTGCAGTTTTCTAACGTGGACGTCAGCAAACTTTTTTTCGTTTATTAAATGTGCCTTGTGTAAATTGTCTACTGGAGGGTCCCTCGCCTGCTTGTCTCCATGGAGATGTGCCTAAAATGTTCCACAGTATGTGTCACAGCTCTGCCTTTTGTTTACATGTTTTCCCCAGTCCAGCTCCATTTCCCAGTGTGTTCTGGTCCTCCTTTTGCTGCCTCCCTCCTTTTCCTACAGCTGCCTCTCATTCCCATATCATCCCAGAGTAGTCTTTATATATACTCCCCTGTTCATTCAGCCTTTGCTTGAAACTAGGAATCTGAACCCTGTTGCTTTCATTTAATGCAATTCTGCTTTATTCCCTGTTTGTAGTACCTGTTTCTGAGTTGATTCCCAGCCCATTTTCTACTTAGAGTATTTCCCAGTTCTGGAAGATATTTTAGTTCACATTTGATAATCATTCCTCTGTTGTTTTCAGTCTGATTTGCCATATTAAACATTAGCTGTTACAGGACACTTTGTTATTGAACTAAGACTTTGTTTGCCTGTACGCTTGTGTTGCATTTGAGTCCAAGTTACCTGCCTGATAGTATGAACATCAATTTTAGAATTTCTGTGGAGACTTGCAAGCCAAATTACAGGTTAGATTTGTGGAGAAGCGACCACACTCACAGTAAGAATTCATGTTTTTAAGATATTTTTAGCAATAATTAGCACATGTAGATGCAGACAGATTAGTTTAATGCCATACTGTGGATAATTTAAACTAAACTATTAACATCTCCGTGGAGACAAACAGGTTGTGGACCTTCTCCAGAAAAAAAAATAATAAAATAATTGCACAGTGCATCTTTAAGTCATCCTTTAAATCAGATGAATACTGTGATTTTAAATGTTCAGAATATAACATTTTTAGCAAATACAAACACAATGTCTTCTTTAATATGGCAACTGTCCTTCAAAATGCATTTAGTCCTAGTCCAATGAGATTCATTTGGTCTTCTGATATTTTATGTTATTAGGTTCTTTTTACGGACCAAGAGTTTGTTTTCATACCTGACAGTTTCGACTGCTCACTAGCGGCCTTCCTCAGAGTGGTCACGTGATGTTGCTGTGATGTGTCTGGTCAGCTCATTTATACAGGTTTTGGTGCCGTCTTCCTACCGGCGGAGGCAGGACGACAGCGCCATCTGCAGTCCAACTTCCTCAGGACAGTATCCCAGGTGTGCGAGAGCAAAAAAGCCCCCTCGTCCCCATTTCCGTATTTCGATTGCCTCTTTAATCCAGCGACAGTGTTTGTTTTCCTCTGTCCCGATGATGTTTGCTCCGTCCCAGTCCATAACGTGGTTCTCTCTTCAGTGCTCAGAAACGGCCGATTTAAGTTGTTCCTGTTCTGCTTTGTGTTTTATTGCTCGTGTCCACGCCTTCGCTGTTTCCTTCTCGCATTCTGTTCTGTGCTTCTTTTTTCGTGTACTGAACGCCCTCCCTGTTTCCCCGATGTGTGTTTGTCATCCTGCCTCCACCGGTAGGAAGACAGCACCAAAACCTGTATAAATCAGCTGACCGGACATGTTACAGCAACATCACATAAACACTCTGAGGAAGAGCGCCAGTGAGCAGTCAAAATTGTCAGGTATGAAAAGAAACTCTTGGTCTGCATCTGCCATGCTACTCCCACAAAACTATAGTGTCCCCATACTATGATTGTTTTGTAAAGTACCGACAAATATGGCTTCAGAAAAGTTGCTCATATGCTCCCTTGAAACTGAATAGAAGACAAATGGAAAGATTGGTCATTTTGTGGCTGGACACTATTGTTTAATTATTTTGGAAGACCTGATTTCCAAACGATGAAAACACAAAATACTGTATTTAAATCCATCCAACATGTTTCCATCTCTCATAAACTCACTTTGCATGTTGCTATTAGTTGATTTATTTATTTATTTTATTTTATTTTTCCCAGATGTTGCTCAAAATGAAAAAAAAAAAAGTAAGCCAAGACATCGTCCCCGAGGCATAATAGTGAGTCACGCATTTTTCGATTGATAGCTTTCAATAAGTTTTATACGATTAGATGCAGCGTTCAGAATTTGAATTGAATTTGTCAGCAAGTGTTTTTACAATCTACTCTGTCAGCTTTCAGATTTATATTACACTTTATGAGATCCACATTGAATGATCAAATTTCTAGGAAGTTCCTCCACACGCAGATGCAGTCCTCCACAGTGCAGGGTTTTGTGTCAGAGCTAAAATGTAAAAGTGCCTTGAAGTGACGAGAGACTGGCCTGAACCTTTTGTGTTTGAGCAAACCGGATTCTCAAAGCTCCCGGACAGTGAACAAAGGAGAGGCCTTCAATAACTCCAGATTCAAGCATTTGTTCCACTCAGCGAGGAAGAGGAAGAGTGTTCAGGCGAAAGAGAGAAATTTAACTTTTCTCTTTCATTTTTACAGCAGGCTTTGACTACATTTTAGCCCTGTTTTTTTTTTTTTTTTTTTTATGGTTGAATTTAAAGCACGTATATTACACTATTTGTGATCATCATTCACACGTTTAACACGGAAATCCTGCATATTTAGTGCTGCTTTTAAACCTCCTACACCTTCACTAGTATCAATTGGATGATTTCAGTCCCGGAATTCCCTATTTCTACTGAACTAAAGGTAAAAGGAGCTGTTAACTTGAAAACTACAGCTTCATGACATCACAAGGTAGAACAGAGCATTTTGAGCTTTGGAAAATAGGAAGTCTTACCCAAAACATGTGTGAAGGAAACAAAACAAAACTCAAAATTTCCACACGTAATATATTAGTACTTTCATTATTTTAGCATGAGGTCTTTTGTTTGTTCTGGTAAAGCTCAAATCATGTTAAAACTGTTCAGGAAAGCTCATATTTTGTCCTATTAATGCATTTTTTTTTCTTCTTTTTGCAGTATGGACTCCTGCTCAAATGAATAGTTTCAATATTAGTTTTTGTATCAATTATCATCAGATTTTCCTACACTTTTGATACATTGAGAAGAACATCATCTACCTGATTTTCTTTTCCCCTTAATGCCTGAAATTATATAGATGTATATAAAAAAAAAATAAAAAAAATTAAAAAAAAGTGGGTGTTTTTGCCTTTAAGTAGATGGTAAATTAAGTTGAGAGTATTAATTTGACTATAGCAGAAAAAGAAAAAAATAAATAGAAATGTGAGTATGTTGCAAATTTGCGATGATTAGGAAGGTCTTGCAATATGCACAAACCAGAATTGGAGAAAGGCAGCCACTATCTCGGCTTATATCTTGATCCAAACTGTTTGTTGCATGTTTGTGACAGTCGGCATTAAGGGATTAATTTAAAGTTAAATTTAAAGGCTCAGACCCCCCATCTCTTCCCACGGCTCCGATCTTATTTGCTAATATTAAAAACAAAAAAATAAATGAATGAAATTAATAAATAGAACATGTGACTGTTTTGTTGCCATATTTCAATAAGAAAATATCTTAAATGTCCCTATTATTTACATATATGCAATATATTTACCCATTTCTCTACCGGTCTTTTCTGTTTTTAGTTTAGTTTTTGACCCTGATCTTCTCTTTTTGTAGTGCATATTTTTATTACCGACGTTTGACTATCACAACCCATTATGAAGTATATCCCTGTGTACTTTTTCTGCTTTGAATTACCACCTCAGATAAAGTCCATTAATGTTGGAAGTACTTTTAAAAGTCACTCGTAAAAATGAACTTAACTGTGAGCGGGCGGGTGCTTGTTCGGTGCTGTCAAAACTTTAAAGAGCAGCCACAAATCAACTCAAATGTTCCACTTTTATCCCCGAATCCGAAACGGCCGACGCAAAAGGACAGTGCAGACAGGGGCCAAGGCAGATCTGTCCCACAATGCATCAGGGCTGTGTCCAGATTCTAAGATGACAAATGCGTCTGTCAACACTACACTACACTGCACTGGAGAGCAGAGAAGCCTGTTGTTATGGTTCACACTGGAGTCACTTAGGCTCCGAGGAGGCAGTGAAGAGGGGATGAGTGACAGCAGCACAGACACAGCTGAAACGAGAAAAAAAGAGGTTAGATGTGGGGATGGGAGATGGTTTAGCTGCAAGAATATCTCAGAATTAGGTTGTCAAAAGTATAAAATCAGATGGTAATCGATACTAAAACTAATATTGAAACTAGAAACTCATTTGAACAGGTATCGATTTAAAAAAACACATTCACAGGACAGAAATGAGCTTTTCTTGTAGCATTTAAATGATCTTGAGCTGTATCAGAACAAGTATAAAAGTACATAGACTACTATACGTCCTTGGACCACTTTGGAACCTAAGACCACATGAAAAAAAGAGAAAATGGTACGATTTAATGTTGAAAATTGCGTTGTCTAAATTGTTTAAAATTGCATTGTTTTTTAGTATTATCATTGTATCGGAATCGGTATCAAATATATTTCTTATTTATTCTTATTTTTATTTATTTATTTGTAAAAGGACAGCACATATTAATGAACATGAAAAATGTAAATATGTAAAGATTATAGCCAGTGTGACTAATTTCCATCTTCAGTCGCTCTGCAGCTTGAGTTAAAATCATCTAGAGGACAGAGAAAAGTACAACAACAATCACACAAAAGTACATAAAACCAGCACACTCACTACACATACAAATGAATTTTAAACACTTTATTTCTTAGTATCGAAATGAAAGCTGAAAGTTTAGAACAGAAAGCCTTTATTGTCCTTATACAGTATAATAAAATTCAGAGCTGCTCCGTCAAGTGCAAGAATAAAACAAATAATAAAACAAATGAACAATTCTCATTCAGTATGGTGACAGCTTTGGGGAAGAAGCTGTCCCTGAGTCTATTGGTCTATTGACCTGAAGCACCTGCCAAAAGGCAACAGGTCAAGGTCTAGGATGGTTTAGAATCATGAACAAATCATTTAGACTGATTAAGGCTCAGTAACTACATAAAGGTGCACTGTGTAACTTTTGTGGTAGAGGATTTGCCTCTTGCTTATCTTCATGGAGATGATATTGCTTTGCTTTGCTCTTACATTTAATTAAAATAATTACATGTGTTTCAGTTGCTCATGAGTTCAACAACAACAACAAAAACAAACAAAAAAAAAACCTAAAAAACATTTAGCTGTTTTCAAGAAAACTCCCGCACACTGTCGCACTCCAGATTTTTGTTTTATTGATACAACCGAAACGAAACGTCATATCAATAAAAGAAAAAAAAAAACACGAGTGAGACAGTGTGCAGGAGTTTTCTTGAAAACAGCTAAGTGTCTCTCTTCCAACTCACCTGTCGCCCTGTCAGGTGTGCAGAGTCTACACAGAAACATTCATTGAAAAACATACATTTATACTGTAAGCAGAGTATCCTTTCCACAGATCTGGCCTATAACTTGACCTGGTGGCGTTACTTGCCTGTTACCATAGAAATAGGTACAGTATGTTTAATGTCATACTGTGAAACATGCCAGGCAAAGCAACAATATCTCCATGGAGACAAGCTAGTGGTGGAAAAAGTTTCACAGTGCATCTTTAAAAAAATACCCAAACACTAACTTTTAACTCTAACATTTTAAGTAGTCTCTAGCCTAAATCATTCTTGATAAAGGATTTGCTCGTTATGAATTAAATATGAATATGAATTATGACTTGACTTAATACCCTCATATTTAAATATTTATGTATAATTGTAGAACAGTGAGATCAACAACATTGTAAAGGGACTGCACAAAAAGATCAGATTCAGGTCTAAATCATTCAATCTTTAAAAAAAAAAAAAAAATCCAAACTGTTTTAAGAGGAACTGTTGTCTGAGATTTCAGCACCACGGACAGCAACAACCCCTTTACTGCACAGGGCCTATTATGACTGTACAAAAATGTGCTTCAGTTTTAAATTATTGGTTTAGAAAATACAAATAAAATACAAAAATTAAATGTACATTCATATTTTACAGGCAGAGTAGAAGCTTAAATGGACTATATTACGCTATTTTCCGATCTGTTATAATGTTTGCTCATCACAAACAGCCCGGAGTTACAGTCGTGGTCAAAAGTTTACATACAGTACAAGTTCAGAAACTAAATCCCCTACTAACTTCAAGTTACACGCTTCATCCTTGAATAAGCAGCCATTCTGGAATGCAAAGGGTAATCGCTTTTTGGAAATAAGAAAAAAGGACAATTTCCTGTTAATCATTTATTTATTTAATAGTTCTTTTAACAGCACAACTTTTTCAGTGGTTCATAAGTTTACATACACCTACTCGTTCAGGCTTAGTACTTCGTTGCATTTCTATGAATAACTTCAGCAAGTGGCTTTTTCCAATCAGCTTCTCACAGTAATCCCTGAGATCTTGGGCCATCCTCCTGGCATGTACAGTTGTGCTACGTTTGTTGGTCTCACAGACTTGTTTCTTCAGTTCACTCCACACATTCTCAATGGAATTGAGGTCCAGACTCTGTGAAGGCCACTCCAACATGTTCACCTTGTTTGTTTGGAACCATTTTGATACTATTTTGGCTGTGTGTTTCGGGTCGTTGTCCTGTTGAAACATCCACGACCAAGCTTCAGACATTTGACAGACTTTTTGAGGTTTCTTGCAATTTTCTATGTAATCCTCTTTCCTCATGATTCACTGATCTTCTGGAGTCTCCAGTTCCCGACGCTGCAAAGCAACCCCACAACATGAGACTTCCTCCACCATGCTTCACAGTTGGAACTGTATTGTTGGGGTGGAAGGCTTCACCCTTTCGCTGGAAAACATACTATTGGTCATTATGACCAAATAGTTCAATTTTCATCTCGTATAACCACAGCACATTCTTCCAGAAGCCTTATCTGTTCAGGCTGTTTGGCAAACTTCAGCCGTGCTTTTCTGTGCCTCTCTTGAAGTAATGGCTTCTTTCTGGCCCGACACCCTCTCAGCCCATGTCGATGGAGAACTCTCTTGACCGTGTATACTGATACATCTGTTCCAGAGGCAGCCAATTCATTGCAATGGCTTTCTTGGTCGTCTTTGGTTCACTTTTCTGAAAAAGCATATCAGTAGATCGGGCATCAGCTGTACTTCACGGTGCTTATCAATCTGATGCTCCATGATTGGTTCAGATGAGCCTCCAAGGTCATATTCGGTCCTTATGTCCTGATGTGTTGTTTTGATTCCCCATCAAGTCAATGCATGTTGTGATTAAGCTGTTTATATACCCCTCAAATGATAAAACCTGTTAATTATGCAATATGACTGAACACTGACTAAATGGACCATTGCAATTGCAAAGCTGCCTTCAACGTATTGTTTATTGAAGGCTGTGATGTAACTTTGAACCACTAAAGAAGTTGTGCTGTTTATTGATTAACAGAAGTTTACTGAAGTGTTTTCTGAAGGTTTTGTTTCATTCACACATGCACAAATCTGTATACTTAGGTTGTGAGTTCTTCTCTCAAATTAAAAACACTCTTTTCCACCTTGTGATGTCATGTGGTAATACACAGTGCTGCACTGTGTTTTTAAACTCCACACACCTTCATTAGAATCATTTAGATAATTCTAGCTCTGAAATTGCCAATCTCTTCTGAACTAAAGATAAAAGGTAACTGTTTGAACTGTTGAAAACTACCACTACATGTAGGGATCCAAATCTCTCGATACAATATTATCACGATATGCATCTCACGGTACGATATTTAGAAGACGCTGATGTAATTGTAGATGGGACTTTTTTTTTTTTTGCTTTTAAAATACCCTGACAAGATTTTGATGTGAGTTATTACTGTTATAATCCCAAGAATTCAAGTAAAAACATATCTCTTCATGTTGTCTGCGCTGAAATGAATCATGGGATATGTAGTTCCCCATGTTTATTAGCTATTGCTACTATAAAACAATGCATTTAAGCAAAGGAACTTGTAATTTGATATATTGTGACAGCCCATGATCTTATTTTTGACGATATGATCACAATATTTCGGTTATTGTTACATCCCTAACTGCATGACATCACGGGGTGGAACAGAGCATTTTAACATTTGGAGATGTAGGCAGACTAATAATACAGAATTAACCAAACATGTGTGAATGAAACCAAAAACAATCCAGGTATGTTTATGATAAGGAAACGACATTCTAACATGTCTTAAAGCTCACAAGAGTCAATTTTGCAAAATATCAGACTTTAATCTCTCTTTTAACATAAAATTCCTTTGTAACCTAAACCTCCAGACCTCTTCAGAGTACAGTCACAATACCCTGGGGCACACACATTGTAAAACTGTGAATCTCCTCTCATCCATCTCTCTGTAACAGCTCTTGTAGCAGTGTGATCCACCTCCAGCCTCTGTCTCATAATTGATCTAATTAACCTGGACGAGCCCTGAACATAACGAGGACATCAGTATTAATTATGCATGTGCTGATGTCCTGTTTCAGTGTCTGTGAATGTATCCCTCACAAACACACACTGCTCCATTACAGCTCTAATGGTGTGAGCATCGACCTAAACACACCCTAAAACAAGTAATTAACTCATATTTGGTGAAACTGTGCTCTGTATTCACCTTATCCTGCAAGTTGCCCTGGGCGCTGTCAATAAGTGGCTCACAAAGTCATTTTAAAGGTTCTATATTACACAAAATTGACTCTTGTGAGCTTTAAGCCATGTAATAATGCTGTTACCTCATTAAAAACAGACCTGAAGTTGTGTTTTGTTTAATTCACACATTTGAGTAACCCTTTATTAGTCTGTCTACATCCCCAAAGCTCAACATTTTCAAGTTAATAGCTACCTTTTACTTCTTGTTTAGTAGAGATTGGCAATTCCAGAGCAGAAATGATCCTACTCTACTCTACTATCCTAAACTATCCTACCTATTCTAGTGAAGGTGTGTGGAGTTTAAAAATATAGTGGGGCACTTCCTGTATTGCCATAAGTGTTTTTAGTTTGAGAGAAGAACTCAGTACAGGGTTTGTGTGTTAAACATTAATCAAAACACAAGTCCGGGTATGTTTTTGATGAAGAAGCAACATTATAACATAGATCAGAAAATAGCATAGTATGAGCCCTTGAAAGCCTCTGCACTGATTCTCTGGTGCAGTGTTGACTTGTTGGTGCGCAAGAACATTGAACATTTTACACAAATAAACCTACTTTATTTCATATTTTAGTGGGAAAATGTTTCTAAAATCCTCAGTTGAAATTCTTGATTAACTAGAACTGCCACCTCCAAGAAATTGTAGTTTAGTTGCATTTATGGCAAAAGTGGGCGGGGCCAAAATAAGGTCAATAAATAATGCATAGAGAAAGTTCTCATGTGAGAGTATCGAACTGGTCCAGTGTTACACGGACCAGCTCTGGATCAAAAACCACACTGCTCCTCCTATATCCGAGGTTCGACTATCGGTTGGATTCTCCTCTCCAGTACCTGGCATAGACCTTACCAAGAAGGCTGAAGAGTGTGATTCCCCTGTAGCTGGAACACACCCTCCCATCCCCCTTCTTAAACAGAGGAACCACCTGCCAGTCCAGACACATTGTCCACGACTGCCACATGATGTTGCAGAGACGTGTCAACCAAGACAGCTCCATAGCCTGTCAGAGGGGAGGAGCTCGGTGTAGAGCTGATGCTCCTCCACGTCAAGAGGAACCAGCTGAGGTGCCTCTGGCATTAGTGCTAGATGCTTCCTGAGCGGCTCCATCGGGAGGTGTTTTGGGCATGTCCCACCGGGAGGAGGCCCGGGGAAGACCGAGGATACGCTGGAGGGACTATGTCTCTCTGTGGCCCCTGGAAGAGCTGGAGGGAGTGTCCAGGGTGAAGGGAGCTTAGACTACTGCCCCCGTGACCCAGCCCCGGATAAGTTGAAGAAAATGGATAGATAAGCAAGTTAAAGATGCACTTATGTAACTTTTGTGTTTACATGTGGTACTACAGGAAGCTCCATAAACCTTCACTAGAATCATTTGCATAATTTTAACCCTGGAATTACATTTTGCTTGCTGAACCAAAGGCAAAATGTAACTTTAAAACTACTGCTTCATGAAATCACAAGGTAGAACAGAACATTTTCAGCTTTAAAAGACATACACAAACGAATAATGCAGGATTACTCAAACAAAACGCAACTCTGGGTATTTTTTGAGGAGGTAACAATGTTATTACATGGTTGAGAGCTCACAAGAGTCAATTTAGCTCAGTAAAGGACCTTTAATTAACCTGGCCATATTACAGGTCAGCACGCTGTAGAGGCAAGCCCGCTCACAGGATCAGTGCATATTTTTCATCAAAACATCTATAACTGAATACAAGGCCATACTGCGGAACATTCTGGGCAAAGAAATAACATCTCCATGGAGACAGGCTCATGGCAAACGGATTAGCAAAGAAGTTTCTTAATGCACGGTTAAGTTGTGTGTATTAAAGGATATGAGTTTCAACTTTTTTTTTTTTTTTTTATCTTACCGTTTCACAGTTCTGGTCTTCACACAAACTCTTTTATATTAGAATTCCCCCTGACTCTGCTGTAGTGCGCCCCATCACTCTGTTCCTCTGGCTCATTTCACATTCCGTCCGTGGTCGTGGGTGTACTACACAACATTAGCATTAGCATCACAGCTATGAGACTGAACACTGTGTGCTTTGTGTTAGCCGTTAGCAGGGTCATCAGAGTTCAGCGCTAGCACCCAGAGACGCAAGAGCAAGTCCAAATAATATTGTGGATAATGTTTGTGATTCGAGTCAGAGCTCATACGTCCACACAGACTCCAGGGTTCACACATGTGAGGAATAAAAACAACATCGAGTGTTTACACATTTCACTCACAAAAAGAAAGATTCACTTTAAGAAAATGTGTGATAATAATAATAATGATGGTTTGTACTTGCCCCTCAAGTTTCTCCTCTGTAGTCTTTAGTCATTCACTTTATACCCAGTGGCGGTACGTTACTACTATAGCCACACATGCCCTGGGACGGACACTCTCATACGACTACTACTATTAATACCTGGGGGACCACTGCTCGAACCACTGAGCCTCAGTCGCCCAAACAAATATTTTATGTCATTTGAAAGCTACCATTCATAACTTAAAAAACAAAAAAAACGAAAAAAGTACAGATGGTAGCGTAAAGCACAAAATAAAATCCCTGGAAAAAGAAACTGTGAGTTTCAAGTTGTCTAAAATAAACTTTAGACTAGTTAAATTACATTATATTTCACTGTGCTGTTTTATTCTTGTTATATGTGTGCACTAAATCACTAAAGAACATTTGTGATTTTTATTGTCCACTTATAATTTAATATTTGGCTTTTCAGATTGTGATTTTCAAACTTTTTAAGCCTTCATAAACTACAAAGTTATATTCTTTCTGTCATTTGTTTTAATTATTCTTTTAAATTTCTCCTACAAATGTGTGTGCACAGCTGAGCACCATTTCTGTTCTATACAAAAAACTAATTGTTAACATCATTTTGCTATGGGCGTCCATCCATCCATCCATTTTCTTCCGCTTATCCGGGGCCGGGTCACAGGGGCAGCAGTTTAAGCAGGGACTCCCAGATTTCCTTCACCCCAGACACGTCCTTCAGCCAACTGTTTGCCTCGACGATGAATATTATTGCTTTGCCTAAATGTTTCACAGTCTAGCGTTCAAGCAGGTAAAGTTATGGTTGTGTATTTCCATGTATTTTTTGAGCAATAATAACACATGCTATTGATTAAATATTTGCTAGATAAACTTTAATGCCATACTGTGGAACATTCCCGGCAACCCTAAACCAAAGTGATAACATGCAATAGTGTAACCTCAACTAGAAAAGTTGTACAAAGCACCTTTTTAATTTAATGTAACTTATTGTAACCAGTTCTTTTAGTTATTGTGTGAATTATTCTGGAACTGGATGTACTTTACTAGTCTTCTATACAAATGCAGTTCAGAAAGTAGTACTGACTCTTAAAATCACAAAGAAAACTGTCCATCTGGTGTTTGTTGAATATATGCACAGAGAAATGAAAGGAGCAAACACAGAATCCTCCATCTTTATTAAACTGCACACATCTATAGAACAGAACAATGCTGAGTGTATTTATAGCCATACCTCACGTGTGTCAGAACAGAGCTGCTGTAACAAATACCCTCCGCCAGGCCACACCAGGGGGCGCTGTGCCCATAAATCAAACCAATCAAAGCGACTGGCCCCTGGGGAATCCCTATCAAAGCTCCCAGCGCCCCAGGACCCCCGTGATGAAAACCTCCGAGATCCAGGTCTGGAAAAACAACCTGGAGCGCACAGAAGACCATGAAGCCGACGACGAAGAGGAGCGGCGTCGGATTATTGATGCGTTTTCCCAGAATGCCTTGCAGCGGGTCGTGATCTCTGTTGTGCTTTCTGTGGCTGTCCCTCTGCTCCTGTCATCCATCACTCCCGCTCGGCTTAAGTCCTTCATCCAGACTCGAATCGATGATGTTCCAACTCCAGTACTCCTCCCGGTTCTTCAGTTTAGTTGTCGCTCGCAATTTAGGTCTTTGTAAAATTACAGACTCCACGAGCGAAGGATGTCACCGTGTATTTTGTCTTTAAACCGGGAAATACTCCGTCTAAGTTGGGCCTGTCACCATGACGAATTTTGAAGTGTGATATATTTTTACAGAGAATATCACTAAGACTAAAGCAGGAGTATTGCATTACCTTTTTAAAATAAAGAAGATCATGAAAAACAAGAACTGCAATACAGAAAAAACATCTAACTCTTTAACACTTTAATAGTACTTTGCAGCTGATGTCACCAATGTTTCCTGGGGATGTAGTGCTAACTGTAAGCACTGCTCTGTCTGAGGCTTTGTTAGACTTTTATTTTAACACCATCCGACCAGAAAGAACTGACTTGGCTGGAACTACAACATGTGAGCTGATGTGTGCTGTTAAACAAATCTCTTACGCTTAATATTACCTGGAATTTACACCAGGAGCATCAGCAGCATGTAACGTAGGTAGTTTATGTATTCATTGTTGGTTGGATGAATTATGTTTTAAATTACAATACAAAAGTTGACAACAAGAGAGACATTGAAAACCTAAAATCTGCCATATCAGAGCACTGTAAAACAAATAACCACATTATGGATTTGCGACGGGGCACGGGTCATTGGATCGGAAAACAACAAGTTCAAACTGTGGATCAGGGAGGACACTGAAATCAGGAAACGAGGCACGGACAGCATTAAACATGATGACGGAGCGTTCCTTCTTTCACACTGGGCGACGGATGGTGTGGTCAGTCTGAGCGACCTGCCAGATCCATTAGGCTGACCACGCCTACAGGAAGTAACAGCAGCTAATATATGACACGTCACCACCAACACCGATGACAGTTCTGAAGATGGCTCGCAGCAGCAGACGAAACATGTCAACAAGGTAAATACACTTTACAGTATCGTCTTTAAAAAGAACCCAAGAAGTTACCGTATCTGCGGTGCTTGCATTAATTAAGCCCGTCACCACTTCACTTTGGTCGTCTGTACCACGTGCCTTTTCCCTCAGAATTTACAACTCCATCCTCAAACCTAATTCAAAACAAACAAGAGAACAACAGGTGTATCCAGGTCAGGTTCAGAGGTGTGGAAGCTCCATTATGGCCATTAATTGTTCTGCTAATTAGACCCCCACACCCTGTACAGGTCAATAGGCCGAACTAACTAACAGAAACTGTAAACAAGTAGGTGTGTTATTTTCAGTGTAGTCAGCTCCTCCCTGCAGATATAAGGAAGTGTCCACCAGCGTCTGACCAGAACTGAAGAAGCAGTTTGGATGAGCTGCGAAACGTCTTCAACCAAACTAACTTTTGTCCAGTCAACAAACTGAATTTTTCTCCTCATGGATTCTACCTGGACGACTGAGGGATTCTTCACACATCTCAAGAACACATCGGACGTAAAGTGTTTTATATTTATCCTTCATGGCTGTAAACTTTCCGTAGTCCATCACAAGTCATCCGTCGATCTCCTGGATGTGACCCACTGTGTTTGCACGACTGCAGTGGTTTTAGAAAACATATTTTGAAAGGGCATCGGAAGTTTATTTTGACACTGCATGCCCATTTCCTGTCTTTCCGCTGCTGAAAAGCCTGGAGTCGCTCCATTGATGCTGCAAAATTAGAACTCCAGCCTATTTTTAGCAGCGCATAGTGTAATGAGGGGCGCTGGATGTGCTCATGACACTGCTGGTGTAAATGGTCAGACTGGTTAAAATGGAAAGCCAAACCTGTTACGCTTTGGTGTAAATTGGGGGTAACAGTCGCAAGCTAGTTTTTCTGTTAGTCACTCTCATGTTTTTTGTTCAAATCAAACTAAACAGGACCGTCAACACACGCTCTCAAAAATGTGTGGTTTAAATCAATTTTGTATTTTTGACATTGTTTACTAATGTGTCCATTGTGTCACCATAGTAACTTCTCAACATATCACCATTAGAGATGCATGCAGAACACCCCCTGTACGATGTCACTGCAAAGTATCAATAGTTTGTTACTCAGACATTGATTTGACCCTCCATCACTAATTAAATATTGAGCTCCCAAAAATACTGTTCCATTTTTTTAATGTAGTAATTTACAGCAGAAACTTGTCACATGACTTACTTCAGTTATGCGAGTACAAATGTTTATTGCTGAATGACAATATCTGAAGGAAGCCCTGTATATTCTGCTATAAATACTTTTTGCGTCATCTGAACCTTTAACACTTGTTTCTTTTGCACAGTTTCACTTTGTGACATCATTAAGTAAATCATCTTGCCTTTTAGAGATAGACAGATATATTTCCTGTAGGTTGGCTGATATATGGGGCAGATATTTGTACTTCGTAGCATATTGGCAATCAGTCTTAAAGCTGCTGTATGCAACATTTCTGGCTCATTCACCATTTGTCCTTTGTCTCCATGGAGATACTCTTCCTGCTTGTCTGATAATGTCCCACAATATCAAATTAAAATTAGTTTTCATGGATTTCTTCAATGAAATTTTGGAAAACATGCATTCAGAGTGTGAGCAGGGTCCCTTTTCATAGATCTGACTTGTAACTTGGCCTGATAGAGGACACAGACGGTACCTGAATGGAGACTAATAGACCCTCGGTTAGAAAAGTTGCATAATGCACCTTTAAATCTCCAGCACTGGACAATATTTAGTTTTGGCCCAACCAGCACAAAATAACTGCACAAAATATAACTACACATCTCCCTTACAGATTTGTAGTAAAAATAAAAATGAAAATAAATAAATAAATACTGTGGGTGAATTCATAGTAAATTAAAAGAAAAAAAACATATTATGGCCCATATTCAAGCCCATATTGTTCGATCTCTAGGGCCTTTTATGTTTTTGTTTGGGTAACATTTTACCAGCCATAAAGCTATAAGATTTACGTGGTATATATTATATTGTGCCTTTTGCTGTTCATAAAGCTTTTACCTTTATCCTGAACTCGGCCAGTCTGAAAACATCTGGTCTTTCTGGCAAAATGTCCAAACATAATTCCCACCCTTTCAACATTTTATCTACAGTGAAGTTTGTGCCTTGGCTGCGGTTCAGCTCAGCTCCTCGGGGTGAATTTTAAAGCCTGATAGTCTAATACCCACAGCACAGAGCTCAGTTGTGTTGGTTTTTTGTGCTGATAAGTCCTGGCCTTCGTGCACGGTCCCATTGAAAAGCAGTGGGCCCCGGGAGCGTGGGGCCTCAGTGATAGACCACAGAGGAGCTGCAGAGGATTCAGTACAAGAGACAGAAGGCAGAAACATGCACGCTGTATTTTACCTGCGTCTGAAAAAACTTGGATTTTACTGACTGAATCGTAGTGGTGTCATGATATGGAAATTTCAGAATAAATTTTGATACTAAGGAACTGACTTGATACATAATACTGATTCTGATACCATGATGATAATTTCAATATTCTTAATTTAGACAAAAGTGTGATTTTCAAAGTAGGTTCCATAGTGGTCCATGGGCGTGTACTAGTCTATGTGGACTAACCCTGCTTTCGATTATTTTCCAACTCCCACTTGGACCTTGGATTTGACGTCATGTTCGAGCTTGAAGCGTATTATTATGTTTCGTGTGTTGGACTACGAGGTTTATGATTATGACTGTTCCCTCATCTTATGAAAATGCTGCCCCTTTAATTTATTAATTTTTTTTTTTTTTTGCACTTAATTTTATGTTATGACTTCTCTTACATTAGAATCTTAGGGATTTTAACGCCTGTCAAATCGAGTATTTGTTCAATATTGGCCTCACCGCAACACCGACTACCACTCCCACAGGCAGTGATACGGGCGCAGTAAGGTATTGCAGTAATACGAGTGAATGAAATTGTCATTTAAACCACCAAAGTGTTCAAACACAATGGAGTCAGTAAATATTTACACGTCACAGTGCACAGCCATCTTGGATTCTGACTCGGAATACTTTTTTTGCCACAGAGGTCCGTGTTACGCCGTCTCAGAAAAGGCAACTTTGTCGGAAAACCAAATTAGAAGGATCATCGGATAATCGAATGCAGGGTTGAACTTGTTTTTTTCTGTTTGTTTTTGTTTTTTTTAGTGTCGATATCGGCTGAAATGAGTATCTAGTTTCAGTATCTGATTTTTGATACTTTTGACAACCCTTGTGGAGAGACATTTTCTGTAACTGATGATTCATATCTTGCTTTCGTGCTTTTAAATTAAAGAGACATTTCTTAACTTTTAAGGTGGAGGGTTGACTATTTGTGTCCATGAAGATCTTATCTATGTTTTGTAACTGATGGTTTTATTGCAGAAAAAATATTTTACTGTGATTGGGGCTTGTCCCTTCATAGAGCTGAGCTGTAACTTGGCCTGGTGGTGGCATCTGCTTGTCTCCATGGAGATATGTTTAATGCCATACTGTGGAAAAAACAAACAAAAAATAAATAAATGAATAAATAACACCACAAGACTGAGGATGAAAGTTATTTTGTACCAAGATGAAAGTTTTTTTTTTTGTACTAAATAATGGTTCAGATACTGTATATTTTACTAGACTTTTCTTTTTTTTTTTCTTTTAATTATAGCTCTAAAGTCTTTACAAAATACTTTTCACTCCACATAATTAGTTTGAATACACTACCATACTAAGATATCTCAATGTTTAAATAAGAGTTTGTTCTTTGTGTTTTTTAGTTCATATAAATACTTTTCACTCTCTCCCACCTCTTCATTAGACTTTTTTGATCCACAAGGGAAATTATTCTGACACACTAGCTCGCACATCACAATAAATATAATAACAAAGAATTTAAAAAATATAAATGGTAATAATAAATTCTAAACAAGTAGCAACAAAGAAGAGAAGATGAGACAGGTGTCAAATAAGGTATAATTATATAAATGTAAATAAAATAGAAAAATAAGAACTGCTGCATCCCTCCTCTTCACCATCTCCACCGCAGCAGCAGAGCCTTCAGCCTCTCACCTCCTCCTCTTCTCCTCTAATATCTCTCCGAGGGATGATCTCGTCTTTCTCGCCGTTGCATCATGTCGTCCCTCTGGCAGGTGGTTTGAGCAGGTCCATTTAGCCCGAGCTTCATTTGTTCACTGTTTATTTTTGATTCGCGCGTTGTTAGTGAGCAGCACAAACTCACGCCAACACAATCTCACTCTTTCACTCACTCTGTTCTCTGTCTCTTCGTCTTTCTCTCCGTTTCTCTTTCACGCTCTCACGCCCTCGCTCTCTCCCAAATGCTCTTTCTATCTCTCTCTCCTTTCCTCTTTCTCCCTCTCTCTACTGCTCTCGTTCCACTCCTTCATCTCACTTCATTTCTCTCTGTCCTTCCCTCTCTCTCACACTTTTTCTCTCTCCACCTCCTCCTCTCTCTCTCTTCATCTCTTCGCTCCTTTTCTCCTCCCCCTTTCTAATCCCAGTTCCTCTCGCTCTCCCTCCATTCCTCTATCCCTGTCTGTCCCCCACGTCTTTCTCTTCCTCTTTTCTCTCGCTTTATGCCCCCCTCTCTCTAACCCTTCTTCTTGTCCCTTTCTGTCTGTCTTCCCTCCCTCTTTTTGCCCTTTTTTTCAGTGTCCCTCTTATTGCTCTTTCCCTCTTTCACCCCCCCGTCCCTTCCTCCATCCCTCCTCTTCGTCTCTCCCGCTCTAGCTCTCTTCCCCTCTCTCTAACCCTTCCTCTTGCCCCTTTCTCTCTCTCATCTCTCCTCCTCTCCCTCTTTTTACCCCTTTTTTCACTATCCCTCTTCTTGCTCTGTCGCTCTGTCGTGCCCCCTCTCTCCCTTTCTCCTATTCCTCCCTTCCTCCTTTCTCTCTCTCCCTCCCTCCTCTTTGTTCCCCCTTCCTCTCTCTATCCCTCCTCTTCCCCCCCTCCATTCCTCTCGCTCTCCCTTTTATTGCTCTATCCCTCTTTCTCCCCCTCCATTTCTCTCTTCCTCTGTCCTCTTGCGTTATGCCTCCCTCTCTCTAACACTTCCTCTTGCCCCTTTTCCTCTCTCCTCCCTACTCTCCCTCTTTTTTACCCATTTTTCAGTGTCCTTCTTATTGCTCTATCGCGCTGTCACTCCCCCCTCTCTCCTCTTCCCCCCTCCCTCCTCTTCCTGTCTCCCTTCTCTCCTGCTCTCTCCCTCCTTTTCCTCTCTCTCTCTCCCTCCATTCCTCTCCATTCTTCTCTCTTATCTTCCTCTTGCCCCTTTCTCTCTCTCTTTACCCATTTTTTCACTGTCCCTCTTAGTGCTCCCTTTTCTCCCTCTTTCTCTCCTTCCTCTTTGTCTCTCCCCTTCTTCCTCTCTCTTCTCTTCCTTGATCTCTCTCCCTCCATTCCTCTCTCTCTATCCTTCTCTCTCCCCCACCATCTTTCTCTTCCTCCATTCTCTTGCTTTATGTCTCCCTCTCTCTAACTCTCCTCCTTCCTCTCCCTCTTCTTCACAATTTTTTTGCTGTCCCTCTTATAGCTCTATGCCTCTGTCACTAACCCTCTCTCCTCTTCCTCCCTCTCTCTCTCTCTCTCTCCCTCTCCCTCTCTCTTCTACTCCCTCTCCCCCCTCCTCCTCTCTTTCTCTCCCTCCATTCCTCTCTCTCTCCCTCTTACTGCTCTATCCCTCTGTCACCCCCCCTCTCTCCTTTCTCTTCCTGTCTCCCTTTTGACTCTCCCTCCTTCTCTCTCTGTCCTCTCTCTCCCTCTTATTGCTCTATCCCTCTGTTATTCCCCCTCCTCTTCCTGTCTCCTTTTTGACTCTCTCCCCCTCCCTTTTTCTCTCTCTCTCTCCCTCCTCTTCATCTCTCTCTTCTTCTTTCTCTCCCACCTCTTCCTCCTTTCTGTCTGTCCCCCCGTTCCTCTCTCTCTTCCTCTTACTGCTCTATCCCTCTGTCACTACCCCTCTCTCCTTTCTCTGCCTGTCTCCCTTTTGACTCTCACTCTCACTCCTTCTCTCTCTTGCTCTCTCTGTCCCTCCCCCTTCCTCTTTCTCTCTCTCTGTCCTCTCTCTCCCTCCATTCCGCTCTATCTTATTGCTCTATCCCTCTGTCATTCCCCCTCTCTCCCTCCATTCCCTGTCTCCCTTTTGACTCTCTCCCCCTCCCTCTTCTTCATCTCTCTCCTCCTCCCCTCTTCTCCCCGTCTCACTCGTGTCAGTCTGACGGCTCACACTGCAGTGGTGTGTAGCGGTGAGGCAGCTCTTACAGCTCGTTACACTGTTTTTAAAAGCCATGAGACAAACAGAGTCAATAATCGCACTCTGAAAGCATCTGCGCAAAAAGTTGTTTCCTCGCCAAATATCAGCCGGGTTCAGGGTTCAATTCCCAGTCCAGATCAGATCCTCCTGCCTCTGTCGGGTGGGTTTGCCTCTGGGAGACTTCACAGTCCATCGTGTCAAAACGGAACAGTGAATTTTCTAAATAAATACTAAATATCACCATTTTTTGTCTCACATTTTAGATTTAAAACTTTTTGTGCACAGAACGACATCGCACTATTTTCTGATCTTTGTTGTAATGTCACGTCTTCGTCACAGACAAACCTGGAGTTGTCTTTTGCTTCATTCACACGTTTAACACAACCCTGAATATTTGGGCTGATTTTGTCTGCTCAAATGGAAATGTGGTGATACACGAATTGCTCTACTGTGTTTTTAAACTCTATACATCTTTAATAGAATCATTTGGACAATTTCAGCCCCACAATTGCCCATTTCTACTAAATTAAAAGGTAAAAGGAGCTGTTAACTTGAAAATGACCTCATGACATCACAAGGTGTAACAGAGTATTTTTGAGATTTACACACACTAATAATCCAGTATTACTCAAACATGTGTGAATGAAACAAAACGCAACTTCCGTATGATTTTTCATCAAGTAACAACCTTATAACATGGCTAAAATCACAGATCTGACCTGGAACTGGATCTGGTTTGGTCTCCATGAAGATAAAAAGGTTTAATACTATAACGTGAAGCATTCCAGACAAATAAACTACATCTCCATGGAGAAAAGCATTTGACACAACCTCTACCTGAAAAGTTACACAATGCACTTTTAAAGGGAAAAAAAAAAACATGTAGAATGAGAGGATGTGTCAAAAAAAATTGACTGAACATGTATGTAATCACAAGGAAAAACCCCACTTTTTTTTTTTTTTTTTTCAATTTTTTATTATTATTTTTTTAATCATTGTTTTTGCTTTTTTGACCTAACTCCATTATTTTGAAAACACACTGATACTGATTATTTAGCAAACCTGAGTTTAAATAAGCGAAAAGCAGACACCGCAGACACCCGTGAGGCATTTGCGTTTTATTTAAACCTGCCAAAAGCGACCTCCTTGACATTCAGTTAGTTTGTTTACAAATGTGACTCCAGATTTACTTTCGTATTCCAGGGAGTGTATAATTATATTGTACGACAACAGCTCATTTCAAAACCAAGCTACGCACTGTTCACTTGCATAACATTAATTAAACCAGGAATGGCATAAAAATACGGTAAATAAGTGAGATTGCAATGAATTCATTTGAATAGATTTACTTTGGCACCAAATATGTGGGGATGTGATGAATGAAAATATGCAATTGAAAATACGGTCCACTGGGTCTGGACTGTGGCGTCTCATGTAGCATATATACACTCTCTGAAATAATAATAAGCACGAATACTTTTGTCTCCTCCTCTCATCAGTCTGTCCTAACAAACTCATCTGTTGACCTTCCCCTTTAAGTCCTCCTGTTAAACTGCACTGAGACCTTTGACTGAGAACGTTCACAAACATAACAGAAGTTTGACCCCCACTTGTATTTTTTCTATTATGTATTTTTGTAGCATTTTTCCCAGTTCTGTTTTTCTCATTTCTACTTTAGAATTTTGTTTTTGCTCCTTGTTGAGTTCCACCTAGGAGTCTTTAAATAGCATGAGACTGGTGTGCTCACCCTCTCTCTCGTTGTGTCTCAGGCCTCTCCTGAAGCGCACGTCTCACGCTGTGAAGCCCGGCGCTGTGAGTCCGGCACTACTCCCTACTGGTTCCTTTGCTCCTATGGTCATTAGCGTTTTTGTTCTTTAGCTTAGCCTTACTTCTTGTTTGACCTGATGAATCCGGATGTCCTGTTTTCATTTATTTTATGTAGGAACAGTTTATGGGTTTTGTTTTTCGTTAGGGTATGGACAGCAGTCATTATTTTTGCAGTCCTTGTCCTTATTTTACGTTGACCGGCTCACCACTGTCTTTTTCTTTGTTACTTTTTTTTGTGCATGGTTTTCTTGTTTTTTAAATCTCCACAATCATACATCCAAAAAGAGTAAACATAATATTGGTCAATCCTTAACTTTGTTTTTCTGTGTCCTCTTTTAATGTGTTTTGAGCAATTTTGAGTCATAACAGGATCAATAAAGTATCTCTCTCTCTAAGCACTTTATGACTAAAATGGAACCAGAAATAGTACGATGTAATGTAAGGCTAATAGTGTAATGACCACAGACTGTATAAAGAAGAACACTAAGTGACTGTGACACGAATGTGACGTCACCCATAGTGTTTGGCTCCAGTCATATGAAGCAGTTATAGAATTTGGAGCAGAGTTTCATATAAGAATTTATTAACGGACAAAATAGCAAAATAAGAACACAAGGATCATGTAGAGTGGGTTAATACGAACAATTTAAGACCGAAAGAGAGTCGCTGGAGCCGGAAACACAACCATGAACACTTCCTATTTGGAACATCAAAACTAGATGTAATATGTACAGTACAATTTAGACTTTTCACTGCAGTCATAACTAGGGATGGGCATGATTAGTCGATTAATCGATAATTGATCATTAAGAATTTCATCGATTACGTTCATTTTAATCGACAAACCGAATGTAGGTTGCTGTGCGTAGCGTAAACCAAACAGGGGTCCGTACATGTGTCTCTGCACTCCGAAGGAGCGAGCAAACACAGTCGGTCAGTCTGCAACGTGCCGAAGCACAAATGCGTATTTAACGATGACTTGTGCAAGAAATTCCATGCTTTCCGTTCTGCTTGGGACAAGTGTGAGTCCATGTGCACAGTGCATAAAGCAGCACATATGTTTCGGTGTCCAGTGGGAAAAAGTTTTGCCAGGTGAGAGTCGCGCAATGTCGATGACGAGTCCCCACCTCCCACCCCCCGTACGGTGTCCTGGTTTTGACAAACACAAATGTGTTCACACTAACCTGTATTCCACTGAGTCGTGTCACATCAGCACACAAGAGCTGTTTTTTTTCTTTGCTTAGTTTATGCAAATCAGCCATGCGGTTTTAAGTTTCGTTTCTGTGAGGTTTGCGCAAAAACTGAATTAAACACATTATAATGTCAAACAGGCTGATGTGGCTCTAGAGTGGTTACAGTTTATATGTCGTAAAGTTGAATTTATTTATGCAGATTAGTAGTGCAGATAGTAATAATAATGATACATTTTTAAATAAAAAACATTAATGATTAATCGATAATCCATTAATTCTCCCGAGAGTCGATTAAGAAAATTTAATCGAATGCCCATCCCTAGTCATGACTGAACCTGGGATGGCATTAACTGTTAATTTAATTTAATCATGGGATCTGGAAACCCCAAACTCCACAGATCTCCATGGAAATAAGTTTAACGCTATATTATGGAATTCTCTGGGCAAATGCCATCTCCATGAACCTTTTAATACGTGGTTAAAAGCAAACATTTCTTCCGTCCTTTCAAGCCTAACCCGCTGTCTCTCATCGCGAGTGTGGTCTTCTGCGGTGTATTCTGTAGCAGTAGAGAGAGTGCCGTTAGCATTAGCAGGCGGCGCACCTCCTCTGCTCTGACCTTTGATTTGTGATGAGCAGAAGTTTAGCTCTGCCCTCGGACCCAAAGGTATCGACGGACCGAACCAGAGCTCTGAACACACTGGGTCATGGTGAAGAGGAGTGACTCAGCCTTTTCAGGAGCACTGCTGTTTAAAGTGTTATCCAAGTTTTGTCTTTGATTTGATTTATCCAACGTGAGCTCTGGTCATGTGGTGTCAGGGTGAAATATTGATCAAATACACTCATGGTTTATCTGGAAGAATACAACTTATTTCTATTTTCTTCTACACTAATGAATCATATGTTGGGTTTTCAGGGGATCAAGTACAATTTAAAACTTTTAAGGTTAAGTTTTTGAATAGATAATTTTCCTTAAAGGTCGTTTATTGTGTGAAATTGACTTTTGTGAGCTTTAAACCATGTTATAAAGCTGTTGTCTCCTCAAAAACCTCCTCAAAAACGTGCCTGGAGTTGTGTTTTGTTTCATTCACACATGTTTGAGTGAGACTTTATCATTAGTCTGTCTACAAAGCTCAACATTTCTTTGCTCTTATCCAACCTTATGATGTCATGTAGTGGTAGTTTTCAAATTGAACTGTTACCATTTACTTTTGTTCAGTAGAGATATTGCAGTTCCAGAGCTGAAATTCTAGTGAAGGTGTATGGAGTTTAAAAACACAGCAGAGAACTTCTTGTGACATCACAAGGTGGAACAGAGTGTTTTTAGTTTGAGAGGAGTTCATCACCTTCTTGTTGCTATGGATATGTCATTGCTCTGCCTGGAATGTTCCATGGTATGACATTAAACAGCTCTACCTCGGGCTGCTCAATTATGGAAAAAAATCATTATCAAGATTATTTTGGTCAATATTGAAATCACAATTATTCAAATGATTTTTTTTTTTTTTTTAGTTGCAAGATGCATTTATTCAGCATTTCTCTCTCTTTCTCAAAAAAAACAAAAAAAAAAACAACAACAACTTTGTTTTTGATAATTTACGCAAAACTTTCAAATTGAAATAAATATCAACTACAAATATGAACCTTGGAGCAGTTTTATAAAACAGAAAATAAATAAAATATACTTTGAACATGAAATAAGGCACCGAAAAACATAAATGTATCCAAAATAATCTCTATATTAAAAAATAAATAAATAAATATTATTTTATTATTATTTATATAAAAAACTAACCCAAAATAAACTTTGTTAAGCTTTAATCGTTTCAGCTTGATTACAAGAGTTTGTAGATTGTTTGACACATGAATCGAAATCACAATCAAAATTCGATTAATTGCACAGCCTTAGCTCTACATTTTAATTTTTTTCTTTCCAATTACAGGTGGTTTAATAGCTCAAAAATACACACACACACACACACACACACAAAAGGCATTCTGACTGTGAGCGGCATCGTCTCTCCACAGATCTGACCTGTAACTTGGTCTCCATGAAGATAGAAATGCCATACTGTGAAACATTCCAGACAAAACCATAACATCTCCACGGAGAAAAGCTTTGGATGGACCCTCGACTAGAAAAGTTACACGATGCATCCACGAGCCATTTAAATGGAAAAAAGGTAATTTTATTGTTCTTTCACATTTGGTGCACATTTAAACCTCAACTAGTTTTAAAATTATAATCAACATCGCTCATGTCTATCTCCACTGGTTCCAAACGCAGCTCAAGTGTCTCCGTTTGGATTTCTGGGCTCAGGTTGAGTGGGATTGTTTCTGAAAAACAACAGCTGCACAACATAAAGCTTTCTCTGTGTCAGGTTTTCTTAAAGGCAGAGAAAAACACGGCTCCACTGGCCTTTTCCACTGCAGCGTGAGACCCCGGGGTGGGTTTGTCTCATCTTCTCAGGCTGTGCAGGCAGATGGGACCCTCCTGAAAACAAGCACCCAGCCACAGAGACGGGTGCTGTTTTTAGACACCCAAAGGTCATGGGTGTGCGGCGGGTGAAGCCTTCTGAACTGTGTCGGTTTCACTGTGTGGAGAGGAGACAGAAAACAGGAGAAAGGAGAGAACAGGAGAGAGGGAGAGGAGACAGAGAAAAGGAGAGAAGAGAGAACAGGTAAGAGGGTGAGGAAGAGAGGGAGCGGAGAGAGGAGAAAGGAGGGAGGAGAGAGGTAGAGAAGAGACAGAACAGGAGAGAGGGAGAGAAGAGAAAGAAGGAGAGAGAGAAGAGAGAGGAAAGAGGAGAGAGAGAGAAGAGAAAGAGAACATGAGAGAGGAGAGAAGGAGAGAAGAGAGGGAGAAGACAGAAGAGGAGAGAAGAGAGAGAGGTAGACAAGAGAGAGAGGAGACAGAAGAGAAGAGAGGAGAGAGGGAGATAATAGAGAGAGGAGACAGAGAAATGGAGAGAGGAGAGAAGAGAGATGAGACAGACAACAAGAGAAAGGGAGAAAAGAGAGAGAGGAGACAGAACAGGAGAGAGGGAGGAGACTGAGAATATGAGAGAGGGAGAGGAGAGAGAGAATAGAGAGAGGAGAAAGAACAGGAAAGAACTAAAAGAGAACAGGAGGGATGGAGAGGAGAGAGGGAGGAGACAGAAGAGAGAGGAGAGGAGGGGGAGAGGCAGAGTGTCATGATACTGTCATTTCCAATTATTCCACAAAATAGTGTTGCTACGATACTCAAACTCGATATCGATACTAAGAAACAATTTCAATGCCAGTTTTAGGATGCACTCACACCTGTCTAACCCCTAAAGCACAATATTTCATCCTGCTGGACATTTTCTCCACTAAAGCGTTCGTAAACAGACGGTGCTGTGTGACGATGTCGTGGGGCTTGAGACATAAAACCATAATCACACACAGCTCTAAAATCCTAACGTGAGCGCACCCTCAGTGTTGATTTGTATCTGATGTTCGATACTTTTGACAACCCTATTAGCGAGACTGTATGCAGCAGTTAAGAATATGGAAATTAGATGACAAATGTCTAGAAGCAGGGAGTTATAAAACAGTATAAAAGAGCAGACACAACCTCACAGCAAGAAGGTCCTGGGCTTGATTCCTGGGTGGCATCGTCTTCTCTCAGTGGGGAAAAAAAACAACTAAATACATAAATTCTTTGTAAATGGTGCTAAAGTGCTTTTTCCCCCCAAAATTTACAAGTAGATAAAAATATATGTTTGAACATTGACTTTGGAGACATTAAATTAGTAAGAAAAATGCTCACTATATTTTAACCTTAATGCCAAATTTAAAGTGGCACTAAAACATTTTCTGTCTGATTGTTCAATGAGTTATTTGACTGATTAGGCAAAACACTTTTGGAGTTTTTAACTTTTCAGTCATTAGAGAAAATATAAGAAACTTATTAAACAGATGTCAAATAGAAACTGGAGCTCAACAGACATGAAAAATAAGAAATATGGCAAGACCAAGACAGATCTGTGGAAAGGTGGCCCTGCTTTTGTATAACACTGTGCAACATTGCAGACAAAGTAAAACCATGACAGCAAGCAGATGATGGAGCCTCTACAAGAAAAGTTACATAGTGGGACCTGTCAAGCAGAAGTGTACAGCAAGGCCAAAAATTCAAGTTAATATGTACTCTAGTTTATGAAACTGTTTACCTTTTTTCTGCACCATTTTTGGTTCTAAAGTTACATACGTTTTAAACAGACCATGTATGAAACATGGAACAAAAATTATTTCCCAAATTTCAAAGACCTGCAAATCATGTAAATAAATGGATGTATTTCATCATATCTTGTGTTATTTGATCTTTGAACTGTTGATGAAGGTACATGATTTTTCAAAAAAAAAAAAAAAAAGTATTTAAAATGATAAAAAATTAGCTTAGAATGACTGACATATTTTATAGAAATAGTTTCCTTTCATTTTGAAGTAATATTAAAGTATTCGGGAAGAAAAAAGCTGACAAATTATGCAAAATCCTGCACCTTCTACTTGTTTGCACAATTTTCCCTCCGTTACTTTTCCCTCCGTTACCATGACCTTTCTTAATAAAAAATCTCATTACTCAAAAAGTAAGAGGTTTTTCAACTTAATCTTGTACCATATGGTAGAAAACTATATGAAGCAAATATTCAAACCAGTTTGTTAAGGATATGTAAGTGAGAACCACTAGTTATCGCTGTTTGTATTTATTGTCCAAAAAGTGCTGCATATTTCATTCCCTCCGTTACCGACATGAGTTTTTAAATTTTTTGTCAACAACTTGAAAGAATATCACAGGTTTAACTTTACCCTGTTGGAGTGTTAACTCTTTCCTACATTCTGATACTTTACTTATTTCAATAGTCCCTCTAGTTTCTGAATAAGAGATATTTGAATGTAAAAAATCTGCCCCTGTTTCCCTCCGTTACCGCTTGACCAGGACCCAGTGCATCTTTAAACATGCAGGTTAAACACAGGAGTAGAAAGTATAGAAACTGCTCTTAAGGTCTCATGGATCCGGGAGTCGAACCTAGAATCTCCTTGTGAGGTGGAAAGCTTAATCACTGCTCTGTTGTTGAATTTAGTCCTAAATGTTTCCTAAAAGAAAAACCTTTAAGACCAGGTGACCAAAGTTGACCGTAACTCCAAACATTACAACAAAAGTGAAGTGTCTTTGGCTCACACAGGGAGATGCAGTTGCTCATTAAAAGTGTGTTAGCATGAAGTCAGCTGTTAGTCAATGTTCCTGTAACTCAGCGGACTAATTACAAAACGCCACAGACGCCTCGGGAGGTGACTACAAACTTTGAATTTAAATCAAACCATGCTCTGGGAGTGCTGTGCTTATTAAGATAAAATGACTTTTCTGCAACTTTTAAATGCTGCAAATAGATTTAAAGAAAGAAGTAGGAATGCAAAACTTGCCAATGTTACACTTTTGAGCTAATGTAATTTTTTGACTGTCCCCTGTTATGCTTTTTTCATTTAATACTTAATTTACAAATGCTTGATGCTTCTTTAAAGTTTGTTTGAGAACACTGCCCTGCTGCGCCATAGAGATGTTGCATTAGCTCCATTCTGAGACTGTGAGAGCCGTCGCCAATGAGCTCGCTGTTTTTTTTTATAAGGGAAGATACCTCCTTCTTTGCATGTATGTGATTATAAAACATATTCATTGTTTGGCTCTTCTCAAAAAAATAAAGAACAACATATAAGCCCCCACTGTTTTCCATGATGCGTCACAGTACAAGTCTGAAGTCCAAGCCATTTTTAATTTGATTTGAATGAAAAATCAATCTCTTGTAGTTGTTTATTTATTGGTTTAGTTATTTTTATTAAAACACTGTATTGCTTGGGATTGGGATTAAAAGAAACTGTAATATCACCATTTTTGAGGCATGGCTGGACCACACGGAACCACTGATGTAGACTAAGACGGCAGAAATAGAGACAGTAGTTATAAGACTGTATACTGACATTGTGTCCTTAGGCAAGACACTTCACCCACCCGGCAGTATGTGTAAACGATGATAATGGGGATAATGGGCTGATATTCTGCCCCAGGGGCAGCTGTGGCAGTTTACCACCTTTGAGTAAAAGAACAATGCAATGTAAAGCATCCAAAAAGAGCTGTGTACATCATTAACATGACAATGAATAATATATTATAAAGTCAGTACTGTACAGTGAGCTTTATATGTAGTTTAATCCAAAACCAGAGCGTTTTAAACCATGAGGACTTTAGTTACTGTGTCTGAGTCAAAACCTGTTGGCTCAATTTTGCAGTTTTGTCCCAAACACGGCGCTGTCTGTTCCAATCACATCTGACATCACAAAGTGCCTTCGATCGGAACGTTTCCCTTTCGGCCTATTAGCTTCAGTGTGCCGGGCTCTGGAGCCGAGGATTCTGGGAGTTTTACGACACTTTGAAATTCGGTGACCCCAGATTGACCCCTGTCCTGGGGCTGCTCTACCTGCTGCAGAAAGCAAGTGCTTCTGACAGAGAGCGAGTGGGTGTGAGCCTGAAGAGCCCAAAACAAGGCCCTGTCATGGTTTATTTTGGAGCAATATGTCCAAAAATGTGAATATATGAATACAGTTGGCTATGATCCTCTGGGCGACCTGTATACACTGATGTGTATGACTCTGGCACAGAGGTTATCCTGTCTATTGCCTCTCTGTGAGGAGGCTGTGGGTTAGACTCCTGATCTTCTGAGCTGAGTGTGCTTTTTCACTTTTGCACTAGTATTCTTCTACAACCACCAGTAAATGGACATTCAGAGTGAACACGACTATCATGTGATGTGATTCTCATGTTCTGTGTAGAGGAGGGCTGATGGGAGACTAAATCACTGTGACGTGGGTCACATGGGCGGGGCAAAAGGGTTTTCCGCGTTTGTGGTGGATAAAACGACATGAACGAGGTGACAGGGCATTCCTGTGTGAGCAGCATGTGTGCACAGTGAGCGGGTGTGCACGCTGAGTTTAGCGTTTAGCTCGATGGAGCACAGGGCAAACAGTGTGAACGGTGAACAACATTCAACATGCTGCAACTCTATTGATGGTATTTTTTATGGACCTAAATGAATCCTTATGAGTCATGTATCCCAACTTTAAATACATGATTGTGGGCCAGCTGAGCTGCTACATGTCAAATAAAAATCTCTTCTTCATATAATCCATGTTTGTCAATGAAACCCTGAGCTGTAACATCAAATGTGCAATAAAATGTCTCCATCTGAAAGTTTAATAACCCATAAGTCTGTGTGGCCTCTGGTCTTACCACGTCTGTCTTTTATTTGACTAAATCCAAATTTTAATTCACCTTTTTTGAAAAGCCCAGGCCTATGATTCTTGTGTGTCGTTTATAAGATCCTTTAAATCTCATGTAGTTTAAGCACATTTTTCATACAGAAAGGGTTAAGGAGGAGGCAATATAAATACATCCATATAACATCATAATGGCTTAAATGTCAAACCTTGACCTTGTGAAGGCTCAAATTGCAAAGACTAATGTTTTTGCTCCTGTATTCAAGTGTAGGCCCAGGTTATCTGATGCTTTTCTATCACATTTATATGAAGCCCATTCTAACATGAAAATGTTTACAGGTAAAACCATAATCAAAGACGCACAACACATGCATGACTTACCGTTTAAAGCCACTAGAGAAGAAAACATGCATTATATCCACAATAGAGACATTTTATCCAGTGCCTCCTCTGTGTTCTGTGCCCTGAGAATTTACACAATCTTTTATTTAATTCCATCAGGTCTATAAACTCTGCTAAACACATATAGAAGAATATTTTATTAACAAAACACAGACATTATGCTGCATTTGAGGCAGACAGGCTGTGTGTTCTCTTTAACTGTGGTTGAGTGTCCAGAGGAAATGTCTCCAGTCACTCGGGGATGATGCTGAAGAACCCCAGGACCACTGTTCCCCAGGCTACAGACTACCTTGGACTGTGGGACTAAACTGGGAGCTCCAAGTGCTATAAAGCACAGCTCCAATGGTACATTCACTCTTAAACTTGCCCTGCATTACAAAAGTATCCACAGGAGTTCCATACAATGATCGTTTACAAACTGTCCATGAGCGCTGCTCAAAATGTCGATGAGGCACCAGCAGCAGCCCGGCTCTCGGGTCACTTCACAGTGAGCACACAGGAGCTGTGGAGGGTCATCCTCTGTCTCACCGAGTCATACTGCTGACGCTTCTGTGTCCCACAGCCTCAGTAAACCCTGCACCTCTGAGTGCTCCATGTTATATAAGAGAACATAAGATCACAGACCCTCAGCATCCACGATCCAACATGAGCTCATGCCCAGACCTCTTCACCTGTCTCCTCTTTGGCTCTGGCTCTCTGCCTGTGAGGCCCCTGGAAGCGTGGAGCTTAACCCAGCAAAATCCACAGTTTTCAACGAGGAAAACATGGGCTTTGAGTTTTTAACTCCACTTTTGATTTACAGTGGTTTTAATAGGCCCATTCTGTAATTTGTATGTTCCATTGATAAACAAAGATAGATAATGTGTGCAGCAAGGCCATCAAGCCACAGCCAATAGTCTTATAGCCAAATGTACTTTTATTTTAACATATATACACACACACACACACGCATACACACACACACACACACACACACACATATATATATATACACACAAAACATTTATATTTTTAGGTCTACTGATTTGAAGATAAAATTAAAGTGTGATAATCAATGCAGCTTGGAATACTCTCTGTTCCCTGTTAGGACCAAAGTGTGCACTGCAGAGTCACTTGCTGTCATCCGCGTGTCAAAACCAACCTTGACCCTCGAGTGACAGTGAATTTTCAAGCGTCCATCACATGGCATTTGATGTAATTTGATTTGTTGTCTGTGAATGCAGCGTAACACGGACTACACGACAGCAGAGTGGCACTTAAGCTTCACAGTGAGGAGGTCCCAGATTCTACTCCAACACCATTTTGTCACCATGTTTTCCCTGCATCTAAGTCAGTTTCCTTTGGGTTCTCCATTTCCCTCCATCAACCCAGAACATGCAGAATAAGTGAAATCCTCCAGCCAGGGCAGTCAAACAAAGATCTGCTCCTGACAGGTTTCCCCTGCAGCAATGAAATACACAGCATATATTTTCTCCTATGGGGGATTAATGCAGTAAAGCTTAACCCGAACATCACTACTGCATTTTTTTTTTTTTTAAGAGAAATACCCAGGTCAGATAACAGATATAAGTGAATATAAGTGAGTGCAGCAGTGACAGGGACACTGTGCTACAGGACAGTACACGATGTGATGTGTCTGATGTGTCTTTTTAAACTCATCATAGTAATAGTTCTTCAGAGCCTCTCTATATGTTTCCATTAATATCCCTAATCTGTATTTTTGCAGCTGAAGCAGTAAGCAAAGGGTACACCTCCCATGATCCTTTGCTGGAGTTGGTGTCACTCTTCCTCTCTGTTCGCTTCCGTCTGTCCCTCTCACTTTCTGCTGTCTGTCTCTCTATGTCTCTCTCTCTCTCTCCTCACTCTCTCTCACTCCTCTGTCTCTCCTCTCTCTCTCTGTCTGTCCACTTGCTCCCGTCTCTCCTTCTATCTCCACTCGCTCCTGTCTGTCTTACACTCTCTCCACTCACTTCTGTCCCTCCCTTCCTCTCTCTCTCCGCTCGCTCCTGTCTGCCCTCCTCTTTCTCTCCCTCTGCTCTCACCTGTCTCTCCCTCCCTCACTCTCTCTCTCTCTTTGCTTGCTCCCGTCAGTCCTTCTCTCTCTCTCTCTGCTCTCACATGTCTCTCTTTCTTTCTCCATTCGCTCTCTCTCCTCTGTCTCTCCTCTCCTCTCTCTCTCTTCTCTTTCTCTCTTGCTGTATTTGCTCCTGTCTGTCCCTCTCTCTCTCTGCTCGCTCCTGTGTCTTCCTCTCTCTCTCTGCTCACTCCTGTCAGTCCTCTCTCTCTGCTCGCTTCTGTCTCTTCCTCTCTCTCTGCTTGCTTCTGTCTGTCTGTCTCTCTCTCACTCTTTGTTCACTCCTATTAGTCCCTCTCTTCACTTGCTCCTGTCTCTCCTCTCTCTCCTCTCGCTCCTGTCAGTCCCCCTCTCTCTCTCTCTACTTGCTTCTGACAGTCCCTCTCTCTCCGCTCGCTCCTGTCTCTCCCTCTCTCTCCTCTCGCTCTGGTCTGTCTCCCTTTCTCTCCGTCTCTCCCTCCCTCCCTCCACTCGCTCCTGTCAGTCCCCCTCTCTCTCTCCACTCGCTCCTGTCAGTCCCCCTCTCTCTCTCCACTCCCTCCTGTCTCTCCCTCTCTCTCCGTCTCTCCCTCTCTCTCTCTACTTGCTGCTGTCTCTTCTTTTCTCTCCGCTCGCTCCTGTCAGTCCCTCCCTCTCTCCGCTCGCTCCTGTCTGTCCCCGTGTCTTCCGCTCCTGACGCACCTCTTCTTTAAGCCCATAACGACTCCCTTTGAGGAGAATGGAGAGTGTTAGAGGAATTAGCGGCTCGCTGGAGCATATGGGCTGTAAAAATGTGGGTCTGTCAGCACTTTAACGGCTACGCGTGAAAACGGTTGAAATGCCCGTGCTTTAGAGACAGGCCTGGCTCCGCTCCCTCCTGAGAGACTCCAATCTGTGACACTACACACCCATGAATATGGATGAGGCTGGACCAGCGAACTCTGTGTCTTTATGTTCAAGGAGCAGTTTAAGAGTGAAGTGCAGCACACGTCAGGGAGCATACTGATGTTATGGATTCATCAAACCTGATTTAAGGTTTTGGGAACAGAGCACGAAGTTACAATATAGAAAAGGCTAAAAATATGAACAGGAAATACTTAACGTGTTGTACCTTATTGGGTCCTTAGGCTCACCGCATTAGCCATCTGTAATCTCTGTTTAATAAAGCTTTTGCTCCATACTCGTAACATTTCAAGAAGCTCCGTATTGGTGGAAGAGTTTCAAATGTGGTCATCTGGACAAGAGACATTTCAGAAGCCATTTCTGTCCAGATGACGAGCTATCAAACCTCTTCTGCTCTTAACCATTGCTGGACAAATTTAGATTACACTGATGGTTCATATTCATAGCAGATATTTCTGTTAGTATCTTGGGTGAACATTAAAATGCCCTTTAAGGCAGTGTTTCCCAAACTTTTTTCTGGGGACCCATATTTTAAAAGTCACAAACCTTCGCGACCCAAGTCAATAGACATTATTCGTAAATCATAAAAGAAAGTTGGATTTGACCGTTATTGAACATTAATGAGGATATTTTATTGTTGACTGTGTGATTTTGTCTCTCTTTTTATGAACAATTAGTATTACTTAAGTTTTAAACAATGAAAAACAGTAATCAGTGTTTCCCACAGAAAACTGGTTACGCAAGACGGTGCTGCTGAAAAAGTGAGGAGCAGGGGGATTGGTGTGTGGAGATTACGTGACCCATTTGACAATCTCACAATGCCTAATTCCCTTCACTATGTATATGGATGTATATATGTTACCTCTATAGTCACAGTTGGTGGACATGCCAGTGTGTTGCCCAAGGACACAAACAACAGTCTGCACCTGTCAGACCTGAGAGGCTCAAGCCACTGCTCTTTAGTCATTATGTGAACATTTCAACATATTTTCTTTCAGTTTAGAAATAAATCATATGTTTATACAGAAGGCACATGCAGACATTTCAAAAAGTATTCTGTCTTTTTAAACTCTAAATACTTATAATTCTTCTGTCAGACGAGTCTACTGAGGATGAGAGCAGACAAGCAGTCCAAACATGCCAAGGTATAAGACAGAGAAATTGCATTTGTGTGCTGTGCAAGCCACACACTGCCAGCTCATCTCTTCATATCTCGCTTCACGTCAGTAAAGGTATAATACTCCCTACAACAGAAGCATAGCCAGACTGGACTAAACTAGACTAGACTGAAGGGACAACACCATCACAATATCTCGAGGCTTCAGTCTTACAATTCTCAGGCTAATTCAAAGTATTCCACAACAGTACAGTGTGTGTGTGACACCAAACCAACCCTGAACAAATTTAAACCAATTATTCATTTTTATTTTCAGATGAATCAGTAAATTGTATAACAACATACAGTCTTGCTGTGTTTTATTTTCTGGTCCTAATTTACGATTCATGCGATGCGTGTGCTAAACCTAAACGATATGCGACGCGCTGTGGCTGCTCTGCTGACATGTTATTAGCGCACAGAGGGTATTAGCATATAGTTTTTAATTGAATCTAAGCAGACGAGAGCCGCCCCTCGTTAACTGGCCCTGACCGCTCATTAATTCTCTGTGGGGTAATAATGGGTTTGTGTTTGTGCCTCTTCAGATGGGAGGAGGCAGTTACACACTACAGGTAGGGCCTCGATTGAATTAAAGCGGGCTGAAGGTGATGCTAATTGCAGAGGCTGGACACAATGTAATTTAACACATGGCTAGCTTTAGCTCTGTTCCTGAGGAGGAGACTGTGGGGCACATATAACCGCTCTAAAACTAATTTGCTTACTCCTGTACAAGAAACCCTTTGGATAGGAGGTCTATACTTTGGATACTTTGGCTTGTCTCATGTCCTCGTTAAGGGCTGAGACCAGAAAATGAGCACTGAGCGACTTGGACATTCAGACCTGATGGAAACAGATTAAAGGTTCTGTGTTACTCAAAACTGACTCTTGTGAGCTTTAAAGGGACAGGACGGAAATCTGGACATAGGGATTCCTAGTGAGCCAGAGTGTTGGAGACGTGTGGAGACACTTTTTTAAATATTCCATCCAGTCTTTGTATTTGCAGAAGTCGCTGGTGCTAGGCTAGTGCATGTCAATGGCCATAGTTATCCTGCCACTAAAAACAGTCTTACCCACTCCAGAAAACACCTGAAGCTAATCTGTTATTACGCCATGTGCATTCCAGGGATTGAATATCATATCAACAGCATGAAAAGTCCTGATTCATGTGTGCTGTTAAAGAGTTTTTCAGTTTTTTTTTATTATGTTGTTGAAAACTCTGCCAAACACTACTAACATGGAACCATGGACTGCTCATTCATTGATCACAGGCTCCTGAAAACAAGTCGTTTCAATCAATTTTTTTTTATCTTTTTTTCTTGAGTTTTCAAATGTTACAACTTTTTGGCTGTGTTTGCTATGTGTGCAGTGTGTCACAATGGTAACTACTGACCATTTCACCATAGAAATGCATGTAGAACACCTCTAGCTTGATAGCACTGCAAAGTATCAACATAATTTTTGTATTTTCCATATTTTACATAGTCGCTGTCTGGCTCCACACTGGAGAAACTTTGGCTCAGACTCTTGTTCTGGTGCTGGTGGCGAGCCCCCGTGAGCAGCTCGAATTGGAAAAACAGTGAAATTTGTTTAATAAAGTATATTTCAGAGGAACCGTGATGATCTTAACTGTTTGCTGTTTCTGTTTTTCAGGCGATCAGAGAATTCCCCGGACGTCAGGAACTCGGGATCAGAACTCATCTCTGAGGTCAGACTCACTGGACATGTGTTTAATCTTACATAATATTCTCCGGAGGTTTAGGAGCAGAGATACGATTAAAGCAACATTATGTCACTTTTTCTGCAGCAGCTTTGGGTTATTTTTTAAAGACAACAAGCTAGGCGATGTAATTACCTTGTTGACATGTTTCGGCTGCTAGCTGCGAGCCATCTTCTGAACTCTCTCTTCTGAACAGATGTTTTGTCTGTAGCTAGCAGGCTACATCCCAGGCAAAGCAGCACAATCTCCCTCCGCCAAAGTTACAGAGCAAACTTCTAAATGTGCTTGTTGTCTTCTCCAGACTATTTGCAGTCTTTTGGGTTTTCTTGACATTTGTTTAAATTCAAGGTTTATAAAGAAAGTGAGGCTTGTTTTAAAGGGCCCATGTTATGCTGTACTTTCTGATCTGTTATAATGCAGTTTTGTTTTGTTTCATTCACACGAGTTTAACACACAAAACCTGCGTATTTAAGCTGAGTTCTTCTCTCAAACTGAAAATACTCTGTACCACCTTGTGATGTCATGTGGTAATACAGGAAGTGCTGCACTGTGACTCTAGACACCTTCACTAGAATCTAGGGGTGTGCAAAAATATTGATGATACAGTATTGATATCGGGTGCTGCTGTATCGATGTATTGCCAAGAGTATTTTTTTGATATATTTTACTAAATAATTTTGTTACAGTGCTATAGTTTTATTGCTTGTTTAAAGGAAGAAAAACTTGTTTATGCATTAAATTTGACATTTTCACTGTTTTGAGGATTAAAATGTTCATGTTTGATGTTAACTTTGCACAAGAAGTGGTTTAACAAAGACTTTTTAGTATCACAGCCATCATTTAGCCTTTATTTTTTATTGAACCGTATCGAATCGAATTGAAACCTCACTGAATTGAGATCGCCCTAGTAGAATATTTTTTCATTTCAGCTCTGGAATTTCCAAGCCTCACTAAGACTACATTTACACTTAAACAAATCTGCGTATCCGCGTATCACTGTATCTGCGTCCAGACAGTCGTTTCTGTGTCCGCAATAATTCCCTATCCACACAGCTTTGACCACATTTGTTTACATTTTACAGAAGCTAAACTTAAAACCGCATGGACATATAGCCTCTTAGCATTTTGCCGGTGAATTACTTCGTGGTGCAGGGTTTCAGTGTTTCAGCATTTTCAGGCGTCCACACAGTGCCAGATCAGATCCGTACTCAAATGAATTCGTGGGAGCTGGCGGCACCAGATCGTTCCATCTGTGGAGCCGTTTTCAGTCTGATTAGTGTGGACGAACACTGCATCCGCAACGAAAACAAATCAAATATGTACTAGTGTGGATGGGGCCTAAGGTAAAAGGTAGATGCTAATATGAAAACTACCACTATGTGACATCACAAGGTGGAACAAAGCATTTTGAACTTCTGGCAAATAATAAATACAGAGTTACTCAAACATGTGTGAATGAAACAAAACACAACTCCAGGTCTGTTTTTTGAGAATGTAACAACATTTTAACATAGCTTAAAGTTCAACCAGACAAATTTTGCGTAATATAAGACCTTTAAGAAGAGCAGATATTCTGAAGTTGAAAATTTGGTTGATTACTTCATCAAAGTTTAAAAATATATGTTACCTCAGGCAGGAGGCGGAGCAGTTTGGCTTTGTTAAGCATGGAATTGAATTATCTCCTTTGGCTTTGCTTGTGTTTTAAGTAAAAGGCATCTGGGCATAAAGCTCCAGTGTTGTGTTGGAGCCAAAGTCAGTGTAGCATCTGTTAAGGGACGCTCTCCTTCTTCCTGTTGGCACAAATTCACTTTCATCGTAAAAAAAAAAAAAAAGAAAATGTGCGCCCAGAGCCAAGGCAGCTTTTCCACTGGATGCACAGGTGAATTTGAAGGCCAGTGAACACAAAACAGTTTTTAAAAATCAAATCGCTTTTTGTGGCACAACAAAAAGCAGTGCCAGGAACTATCGGCCGACGCTGCTGCAATTGACAAGCAACTCAATGTGAAGTGGATCGGAAAAAATAAAAAAAACTCCTAATTCTGTTGCCAAATGTCACAGTGAAAGCGGAATTTCACAAATGAATGTTATTTTGGCTCTAAGTGAGAGCTCAGGTTCTCTGTGGGTCACTTTTGTCTCAAATGGGCTCAAAGTGCTTAAAAGATTGTTCAGACACATACTGGGGGGAAAGTGTGTTTTCTAAGATTACAATATGATTTTCTGAAGTAATATAAGAACTGCATGTATTTCAGATTTGGAAAATGTTTGTGGAGATCTAGTTCAGGGTTAGCAGGTTTAAACATGAGAAGGTGACATGGACATGGGTCATTTTACTATTGGCAGAGAACATATATCATATAAATTGTAATTAGCTTTTCAATTTGCAATGTGCAACAATTCAAATTACGATTTCACTTTCATTGCAATTCATCTTGTTCTTGAGATAAAACTGTAACAACCAAAACTTTTCCTGTGCAAGGCCTGCTCTGGCTACAGTGTGTCTTCAACAAAAAAGAAAGAACATACTGTGTTCCTTGATATTTATTGGCATTCCTTACCCATCCAAAATATACACAGATCTCAGAAATCCATAGAACACGGTCAAAGACTGTTTACCACCACTGCAACACCTGAGCGCAGCTTTTCCTCCCCTTTTGTGGGCAACAGAGGTGGGGACCGTAAGCCGTAACTTGGACTAGAGTTAGACTTGAGTCACTATTTTTAGGACTTTAGGTTGATTTTTTTTTTGTTTCTTGAAAGTTTAAAATACTTACAGAGACGCAGCAGCCTAAATGATGACCAAAAAAAAAGAATGAAAATCTATCAACTGACTGTGAGGCAGATAAACTCAGAATAGAAACGAGGCTGCCTCATTTTCTATTGGCTGTTACTCAAATGAGTGTAACTGACTCGGTGGTTTATGCGGCGGTTCTTAGAGGCTTTTTCTAACTGTCGCTTCCTCGCAAAAAGTTTTGCGATGGCGGACGAGAATCCACGACCAGTTCGCCGAAAAAGAAAGTTCATTTTTGAGGCTCTGAAAGAAGAAGAGAAGGAGAAAAGGAGCGAAGCAAACTATGATTCTGGAGATTCCTCCAGCGATGGCGCAAATGAAAAAAAAAACTGACGCGTCGATCGCTAAATATTTCTGAACTAATTCTGAACACGACTGGATGTAAACTGATTTCTAGAGTAAAGAGGCAGGAAGATTTTCTACTGAGGGAAGGTGGTGTCTTAAAATGTTGTACAGGACTTGACTAGGAACCCCTTCTCCTAAAAAAAAAAAAATTCTAGAAAATATTTTTCTCTTTATAGCTGATAAATGTGGTGCTTAATTTTACAGGAACAGGAACCCCCCCTTCTCTATTTGATACTTTGCATGTAACTGAAGTACTGTGATGTGGTATCTTCAAATGTTCTACAGTAATATACAAAACAAGACAATAGAACAGAGAGAACTACATAGAACATGATCCTTCCATTTCAGTGCAGACTACATGGCAAAATAACTGTTATTTAGCACTTTTAAATCTGAATTCTTTTATTTCTAACTGTAATGATTCACACTAAGATCTTGTCAAGTCATTTAAAAAGGAAAAAAATAGCATTTCTACAACTATATAGAGTATACTATAGAGTATATAAATACTTTATATACATATACCATGACTGTTTAAGTACAATATAGCTTAAAAGTCATTTAAATTCCAAAAATGTAAAGGCTTGAAATGACTCTCACGCAGCTCAAGCATGAGCTCAAAGCAAACGGCTTGGACTTGACATTGGACTTATGGGCCAGTGACTCAAGACTCGACTTGGATTTGCCTGTATTTGACTTGGAACTTGACTTGGACATGAGGTCAAAGACTTGAGACTTACTTGAGACCAGAGGCGGTGCTACCATTAGGCAACAATAGGCAGCCGCCTAGGGCCCCCGAACCTTAAAGGGCCCCCAACCAATTGCCCTCAGTGCCCTAATGGTCGAGGCCTCAGAGCAATTTGAGTTTCTCTCAATATGACTATGAATATGAATTTGAGAGTGATTTACTTTTAAACAAGAAAAGACCATCAAAATAGTATCTGATTGTCAAATCTATTTTAACTGTCAAAGCATCCCCTCTTTCACGTTAGAATAGACTCATCAGCTTGACCCTGATTTTAACATAATCAGAGCATAATAATAATCATATGTAATGGATGTAAACAAAAAAGTAATTGTACTAGCAAAAAAATAAAACTACTTTCAGTTCTGGTTATCTAGGCTATCTAACTAATAACACAAGTTTCCAATCTACCATAATTCAAATAAAGATGTGCGTGTCAAAAACAATGGGGGAAAACAGACTATACATATTTTAAAAATCCCAAAAACAAAAAACACAAAACAACAAAACAGTGTATTATAGTGAGGGCCCCAAACTCAAGTTCGCCTAGGGCCCCCAAATTGTTAACTCTGCCACTGCTTCAGACTTACAAAACAACGACTTGATCCCACCTCTGACAGGTAAAGACGGGCAATCTGGCTCCAACATGAACCGTGATGTTTATATGATGTCAAATTCTCAGATGGCTTTATAGTGGTGTTTTTATATTAAATATGCATTATGTAACTCTGGTTTCTGGTGCATGGAAACACACACACAGACACACCCGAAACGTCCCATAGTGCCCCTTTAAATTGAACTTTATCTCACCGTCTCCTCTCTCCCCGTCGTGACTTAACATTTCCAGAAAACCATGAAATTGAACCCGCCAAATATTCTGGGGGCAAAGTCGGTTTCCATTTTTGTTTTATTTACCCGTGAATCCAGCAGTACCCACCCTACATACACAATGACCATGTCTGACTTGTTACTATCTCGGTCTAGACTGCTCGCCTGCTTGGCTTTCTTCACTTGTCGGAAAGAAAGGGAAAAAAGTGAAGTTGTCAAAAGTTGTGTCCCTTGGGTGCTCGCTGAATCATTGTTAGACCATGGTGCGTAAGTCTGTTGTCTAGTTGCAGTGTGTATCTGGACATGCCCTGCAGCCGTCGTATTTTCGCTTTTGTCGACATTACCAACCCAAGCAACACAATGCTTCAGATTTCATCAGCTTTCACACGTACTGTTTTGTGTTTTTGTGGTCGTCAACAGAGGAGGAGGATTTCTGACGGAAGATATGAATGTTTTAACAGCAACACATTAAAAGATTTGCTCCGAGGCGCCTCAGACAAGAAACAAGCTACATGCTAAAAGATGATAGCGGAGTTAGCATGCTACAGAGCGCTGAGAGGCAGGGGACGCGAGGACGTAAACAATGAGACAGTTTTGTGATTGAATTCCCTTTATCCAGTCTGATGTGATGGCAGGAATAATAAACAAAAGGATTCGCTCTTGATATTCCTGAATTTGACAAGCCTGGGCCTATATATACCCAAAACTATAGGGGACAGTAGTAAAAGTAATTAATCTAAAAAGTAAAAGTACAGATATTGGAGAAAAACAACACTCCAGTAAAAATATTACATGAAAAATCTACTCAAGTGAAAGTACTGAAGTACCTAAAAAACTGTATTTGTGTTTATTTGTGTAGTCTGTCTACATCCTCAAAGCTCAAAATGCTCTGTTCTTGAAATTATCCAAGTGATTCTAGTGAAGGTGTATGGAAAAACACGGTACACTTCAGCCCCGTCCACACTAGTCGTTTTCGTTGCAGATGCAGTGTTCGTCCACACTACTCCGAATAAAAACGGCTCCAGAGAAGGAACGATCTGGTGCTGCCAGCTCCCATGAATTCATCTGAATACAGATCTGATCTGACACTGTGTGGACACCTGAAAACGCTGATATGCTGATGTAGGTCGATGCCCCATGAAGTAATTCATTGCCAAAATGCTAAAAGGCTAGAATACAGTCTATGTGTATGATGTATAATCTCTGAAAAGTTTAACATGAACCATCTCCAACGCGATAGAAGCACAGAACAGACTCACCATGAGCAGAACACCCCTCTGTCACAGAAAGAACACACATATTCTACTGAGTCACGTCCTTTATAAATTTCTTTAAAAAATCAAACACCTAAACAGGACTGTCATCGGGCTCCTGAAAATGTCATCTTGAAATCCATTTGGTATTTTTTTCTTGAGTTTTCAGACAAGCTGGCCAATGTGTTCAGTGTGTCACCATAGCAACTGCTGAACATTCTGCCAATACACATACATGCAGAACACCTCCAGCGTGATGTCAATAGCTGAAATCCTCCAGCCTCCAGTCGTTCACCACTCTTGACAGATTGGACAGTGGATCGTTTTCGCCGCATGAACAATAAAGCTGTGACCATAACAGCTTGTCCAAGTCTGATCCCGTCAGATCATCAGAAGCTCAGCAGGGTCTGGTTAGGTTTTGAATGGGAGACCGCTGGGAAAGTCCGGTGCCACAGTGGGGCGCCAGTTACAAAAACTGTGATGGTGGTGGTGCAAATTGACACTACAATACAATACAATAGTAGCTTACCACCATCGATTGTGGAGTGAATGAATAATGCTCTGTAAAGCGTCTTGGAGTGTCCAGAAACGCTCTATATAAAACTAATGCATTATTATTATTATTAAAGTCAATTCTAACCTTTCGTGGAGTAGTATTCTGCTTTTGTACTAACTCAAGTCCAGAAGAAACGGCTCCTTTATTGACCTAGTCCATTGATTTTCAACCAGGCTGCCGGGGAACACTAATGAGAGTTGAGGTATTCCAGGTATGTCTTAAAAATCACCTCGCTCACACGTGCTTTTAATAGAATAGTTCATCAGTTGGAGTATCCTGAGAAACTCCCGAACCAATTTAGAAAGTAAAATAATCAAATCTCCAAATAAAATGAATAATCAACAGGATTAATGAAAATATTGGCACAATTTCTTTCTAAAATAATTTTAGTTTTAACATAATTTGACAAGAGTAGACTTAAAGGGATAGTTCGGATTTTTTTGACATAAATCTGTATGGCATCCCCGTCATCAGTGTTGTGCATTCACACCGACTTACCCCCGAAAGCGTCCGGTGAGCCGAGATACTGGCCCGTTTTGATGCTGAGAAAGTAGTTCGGCAAGTTGTGTGGGGACTGTTTACTAAAGCGTTTTTCTTCTCAAAGCAATATTGTTCAAAAGAGTGATACATTTGCATCACAAAACCATCGTCGCCAAAAAAAGTCAGATCTCATAATCGCTTAACGCTATTTTCTCTCAGTACGTACCACTGCGCGCGGCCGCCAGGTGACAGCTGCGCACGGATCCATCTCTTTCTTCAGTTGTTCGGCAGTGTTTTACATGCGCAGACCGCCGCCACGTGAGAGAGCTAACGAGAGAGCTAACGAGAGAGCTAACGAGAGAGCTAACGAGAGAGCTAACGAGAGAGCTAACGAGAGAGCTAGAGAGATAAGTATATAAGCTTGTATAAGATACATATGAATATATCTAAAAAATGGTGCAAACTCTTGATTATCCAGGCTGTAACAACAAAAATCTGGCTGAATCTCCACGCACATTTTTGCTGTTTTCCTGTCACGGACTTTGCGTTGAGGAAACTTTGGCTTCTTGCCTTTGGCTTCAATGTGGAAACCAAACCAGGTAAGAACGAAGAAGTGCCGCTATGTTTACAAGAGAACAGGCTCAAGAATCAGCTGTAACTCTGTGTGCAGTAAATCACTCAGTGTCATATCACCAGTGAAGCTTCTACAAAACGTAACTTTATAAGTCGACTGTTATTACTATTGTAAATGTCGCGTACACAATTGGCAGCAGCTACGTGGACGTGTGGAATGATTCCATGTTTCTATTAGTCGTCCATGCTTCAGTCACAGTGTCGGCTCTATGTTCGCTGTATACAAGTTTATAAATGACGTGATGGTGATTGTCGCTCACTCGGTCTCTCACGGCTCCAGCTTCAACTTGTACCACTTCTCTGTCTCTTTCTCTCTCTCTCTGCTCGTTCTAACTCCATCTGGTGAAATTCGGCATCAGTATATTCGGGTTCACAAAGATCTCCCCTTGGGTTTGTGGTAAAGGCAAAGTCTTTATTGTCAGGTGTCATAATCAGACATGTTGTCGCTAACATTCCGAGCAGTAAACAAAGTGAACCAGGCTCATATACTTATGGCTCTAGCTCTCTCGTTAGCTCTCTCGCGTGGCGGCGGTCTGCGCATGTAAACACTGCCGAACAACTGAAGAAAGTGATGGATCCGTGGGTACGTACGGAGAGAAAATAGCGCCAAGCGATTATGAGATCTGACTTTTTTGGCGACGATGGTTTTGTGATGCAAATGTATCACTCTTTTGAACAAATATTGCTTTGAGAAGAAAAACACTTTAGTATACAGTCCCCACACAACTTGCCGAACTACTTTCCTCAGCACCAAAACGGGCCAGTATCTCGGCTCACCGGACGCTTTCGGGGGGTAAGTCGGTGTGGATGCACAACACTGATGACGGGGATGCCAGACATATTTATGTCAAAAAATCCGAACTATCCCTTTAATTGGAACTACAAGAAGAATTTTTTTTTATTTTTTTAATATAAGATATTCGACGGGTCAGATTCTACAATGACATTTTGTGGTCAGATTTCAGATTTTAATATTTTTGTAATTACAGAGCCTTTGGACCTGTCCATATAAAACAAAAACTGGCACAAACTACAACAGCTTCTCTGACAGAATAAATAAACAAAACTGAAATCTTTTTTTTTTTTTTAACAATAGGTTTGGAGAGTGCTATGATTATTCAGGCCCAAAGACGTGATTGTTGTCAGATGAAAGGATTTGGGATTAATCTGTCAAGATTGTGGCGCCAGTCCTTAACAAATAATAATAAGACTCGACATTTATGAATTTCTATTTCCTTAAAAAAAAAAACAGTAAACCTACCACAGAGCTACAGAGGCCCTTCATCAAATTATAGAACGTGAACACAACCCAGCCTATTGATACTGTGCAGCTGATGTTATCAATATTCCTTGGGGTCATGATGCTAACTGTAGGCACTGCTCTGTTTGAAGCTTTGTTACTCAAGTTAGACTTTAAACTGAGCTTTGCTTTTAACGAAAATCTGACCATAAAGAACAAATTTAGCTGGAAATACAACAGGAGAGCTGATTTGCAGGGATGTAACAATAACCGAAATATCGTGATATCGTATCGTCAAAGTTCTCACAATATCGTGGACCATCAAAATATATCGAATTACAAGTCTCTTCGCTTAAATTAAGAGTTTTGGTGCAGCAATAGCTAAAAAAAAGACAAAGGGAACTACATAGACCATGATCCTTTGCTCCATTTGTGTGTTGACTACATGAAAGAATAACAGTTCTAAGCACTTTTAAGTCTTAGTTGTTTGAATTAAGTCTTGTCAAGGCATTTTAAAAGGAAAAAGTCACATATTCACAGTTTTGTTTGCAGCCTCCACATAATATCGCAATAAATATTGATGTATATCGTGAAAATATCGTACCGAGAGATTTGGATATTGTTCCATCTCTAATCGTGAGCCTCCCCACCATATCGTGAGCTTTCCCCCGATATCACAATAAATATCGTACCGTGAGGTTCATACCGTGACAATATCGCATCGTGAGACTTGGGTATCTTTACACACCTAATGATTTGTGCGGTTAAACAAGTCCTTTTCAAATAACATAAGGGTCACAACATAGCCAGCATTCACCAACAGTTTTTCAGTTACTCACTCACACCTTTTTTGTTGAAAATCAAACACCTAAACAGGATCATGAATATTTTTGATCCTGATATTTATCGCAGTGCCTTTTTCAAGACAATGAAATCACCCCCACGTCCAAGTGATGTTCAAGTATCACTTTGGAAAATGTTTACTAGGAGGTGTGCTCTGGATTCAAGCTGACAAAGGCAATATGGTCTCCTCATTTTATATGACGACGATAAGTTTGAAAAAGTACACTGGAAAAAAACGATATCTAGATAAGTTAAAATCACTTTACATT
>NW_026571018.1:11891000-11941000 GCF_026225935.1 Boleophthalmus pectinirostris
TGCAAATCACTTGACATTTTCCAGTTCAGTTTTTTGTGTTTTTAACATTACTAAAAAAGTCTTTAAAGCGCCCATCTCATGCAAAATAACTCTTTTCACATTGTATCTTCTGCACATAAACAAGCACAATTTGGGTTTTGGAACATCCATCACACAATAGTTATGAAATCTTACTGATTTCTTGGAGACCAGGAACTATAATGCAACCAAGAGTATGGTCATGATCTGTAGGACCAAAGAAGATAAGCACATGAGATTTCCTAACTTTTGCCTGTCAAATGTTGTATTGTCTGTTACAACAAAAATTAAATATCTGGGGCATATTGTCATTGCGGACATGACAGATGATGATGATATGTACAGACAGTGTAGGACGCTCTATGCTCAGGCAAATACCCTTAACGTAAGTTTGGTTCTTGTACAAACAATGTAAAGTTGCTATTGTTTAAATCGTATTGTACACCGTTGTACACAGCTCACCTCTGGACTAATGATAAAAAAGCCAGTTTGCAAAGACTGCAGGTGGCCTACAATGACACTTTATGGGTGCTTTTGAGGAGGCCACGATGAACGAGTGTGACTGAGATGTTTGTTACGGCACGAGTGAACACTTTGCAAGCTGCACTTAGAATTTTAAAGTACAGTTTTATCTGCAGACTGAACAAATCAAGCAATGAAATAATAATGTCACTCACAAATATAAGATTCAGTGTAATACGATATCAGTCCAACATGTGGAGACACTAGTATGGTTGTCTTTTAAAAACATGAATGTTTATTGTTTTGTATTGTCACTGTCCTTGTCTGTTTTTTAAATGGACCATGAGTCCAGAATAAAGATGATGATGATGATGATGATGATGTGAAATCCCGACTATTGTTCATCCCCCCGCCTGTCCTGAGAAAGCACAGGCTCCGCCCTCCAAACGTGACGTAGGCTCTGAGTGAGCTGCCCTTCCTCCGCCCATCTCAGGGAGGGAGGGGGAGACAGGCGTGCACCCTGATAGCGATAGGAATAAAGTTTTATTCATCATGGCGAAACAGCGCGTTCAGCCGCATGTGTTGGGCCCGGAATCGGACGAGGACTTGGAAGTGCACAAAGCGCAAGCACCGCGTCGACATTAGCGGAACATTACTGATTGGTAAAGTATTATGCTTATTATTAAGTATTAAGTATTAGCTTATGCTGTCGCTTTTGTTTAGGTGTTCATGTGGAAATTGTCAGCTGATGCTGGGAGGGGTCGGGTGCAAAGAGCTTTCTGCTACGTCAAACGCGTCATAGGTGTAGCTGCCACGTCATCATTGTAGCAGGCTTTAGTTCGTTGTCACGTGGGAGGGTGGCAGAAATACGCTGCAGTTTGTTAAAAAAAAAACACCAAATCAATCTAAAAACCACTTCAGCGACATATACAAGGCCCACACATCTTTTAGAAGGTAGAAAGCTCTGAAAAGTAGATTTTGCATGAGATGGACCCTTTAAAAAAAACAGGAAGCAAAATTTGTTGTATTCGTTTTAAGAATGTTTTGTAACTTACAGAAACATCTGTTTGGAAGAAGTTCAGCTAAAGTTCAAATCTTCTAAAACGAATCAATGAATGCATAAAAGTTCACTTGTTTGCTCCACTCCTGGTGTTTTATTGCGTTGAAAACTACATTGAAAAACATTTGCTCTTACGGTGAGCGGGAGATATACTAATAATGGAGAGGGGCAGTTGTTGCGTACAGAGACATGATGAAACCCAATGGAGGTCAGAGCAGAGCCACTTTTTTCCCCTTTTAAAACCGCGAGGAGGCCACTGCAAAACCGCTTTGTCAGAGAAATGGGCCCCGAGCAGACCTATTACTGTTTAGTTTCATGAAATCCCAATTTACTTTTTGACAGAATAATGCTTGTGTGAGACGGAGCTGTGATTTCAGAGCGTGGAATAGGAGGAGAGATGAGAGGAGCAGATAAAAGAGGACAATGCTCAGCTCCATAATGTCCAAACAAAACAAGCATTTGAGCGGGTTTAGGTGAGGGGAGTGCGTGATGTTTCTGTCAAAGAAGAGGTAGAAGTTAAAGGTGCACTATGAAACTTCTTGTCTCCATAGATGTGACTGCTTTTCCCTGGGATGTGGAGCAGAATTTACGCTCAGGAGGAAAAAGAAAGCTGACTATTTTTGTGATTGAAGGTCCTATATTACGCAAAAATGACTCTTGTGAGCTTTCTGCCATATTATAATGTTGTTACCTCCTCAAAAACATACCTGGAGTTGTGTTTTGTTTAATTTACACATTTGAGTAACCCTTTTTTATTTATCCGTTCCAGCCTGTAATGTCATGAAGCAATAGTTTTCAAATGAATACCTACTTTTTACATTTAGTTCAATAGAGATTGTCAATTCCAGGGCTGAAATCAACCAAATGATTTAAAGCAGGGGTCATCAAACTAAGGCCCGCGGGCCAACTCCAGCCCTCCATGTCCCTTTGACCGACCCCCCCAGCCCCTATGCCCCCACCACTTTAACTGGCCCTATGAGGCAATCCTTAGAAGTTGTCATGGACTATTTTTTAAATTAATTCTTGGCAAATAAGAACACATCTGCATCTTGTATTTTGTTGATTCTTTCAATTAAAAAAATTATATTTATATGTAGGGCTGTCACAGTAACTGCAAAAATTAATCACTGCGGTACTAAGAGGCCCACTGCAGTGCATGTTGGGCCACCGCGATTACTGCACGTGACTAACGTGACCCGACCCAGAGTCCTGCACGGGTTCATTTTTAGAAACTCGTTAACATTCCACCTGTTACCGCCTGTGCCCATGATAACCCAGGACTAACCCAGGACTAACCCAGGACTAAGGTACGCCCACATAGACCGTCTGGTGACCGCAGGCAAAAGGACCGCCTCAGAGCTCCGCGCCGTACGGAGCTAAAACGCAGCCGTCGCCCAATCATGCTTTGCGGACACCTGCTCTGCATGCTCGTGCTAGGGGCTCTCTCTCTTAAGTCCACAGGTACCCAATCCGATCCAGGACTCTGACCCGAGCTGCCACAGTGAGAGCTGGAGAGATGCAGCGGCACTTGTTCCAAAGCCAAATGTTACATCATCGAACAGAGTTTTCAGTGCCGCTGGAAATATTATAACTCCAGGGGATGTGGGGTGGAGGAGGGGGTGCGATATCACCACATATCACCACACGCTGTTGAACCACTATACCGGACCGCAGGAGAAATTCCCTAACCGCGACAGACAGCCCTATTTATATCAAGTATTTATATTTCCATTTAAATAATTATATGATGTATTTACATTTTCCACCAAATTTTCATCACCTGACAAGCTTGAGATAAAAAGTGTCGTGCAGAGTTCTGTAGTGCAGTTAAGGACAACAAAATGACTATGAATTGCTAAAGTACAAAAGTTGACAGAGAGTGTCGAGTTTTCAAAGAAAAGTGGACGACAGATTGTTTTGTTATTCAGTGTAAGGACTGTGCATTTTGTAACGAAAGTGTGGTGCTTTTCAAAGAATGTTATACTTCTGACCCGGTCCCGGCCCCCCATCACAGTCAGGAGCAAAAATGTGGCCCCAGAGAAAAAAAAAAAAAAAGTTTGGTGACCACTGATTTAAAGTGAAGGTGCATGGAAATTAAAATCACTGTAAAGCACTTCCTGTATTACCACATGACATCACAAGGTGGAACAGAGCATTCTGAGCTTTGGAGATATACACAGATACACAGATATTTTGTGTAATGTGAGGCCTTTAACCATAAACCAAGACAACAAATGTGTAATGTGAGCACACTTGGCATTCAGATCTGCGGTAAAGCTTCTTGTTTGTTGTTGTCATGTGAGCGCAGCCTGTGCGAAACAAACTGCTGCTCTTTTTGCTGGAAATTATAATACAAATAAGACAGTGACATTTTCTTTAGTAAGTACAGAAGTATAATGGGTTTGTCTGAGCGTGGTGTGAATGGACTGTTACGGGGGAGGACTGGAAACTGTCCAAAAGCGCCCAGCGTCTCTGCAGCTGCTTCTGACCGAAAACTAGGATTCTGAGCCAAAAACCTGGAAACAGACGAGTAGAGGAGAGGAGAGGAGAGGAAGAGAGGGAACGAGAGTAAAGGGGGAGAGAGAAGGGGAGGACAGTAAGTGGAAAACGATAGAGAGAGGGGAAGAGGAAGCAGAGGGACATGGAGGGTAAGACTGAGTGAGAGAGATGACAGAGAAAGAGAGAGGTTTACACAGGAGAAAGGATAAAAAAGAGAGGTCTGTGTGGACAGGGACGGTGAGATATAGGGGGGAGAAAGAAGAGAAAGGGGAGAGAGAGAAGGGGTTAGAGAGAGATTAGAGAGGTATGAGGGGCGAGAAAAAGAGGGTGCATAGAAGGGAGAGATAGGAAAAAGAGGCCGTGAGAAAGTGAGAGTGAGCAGTAGAGCAAAGAGAGAAAAAAGTAAGCAGGGGTAGAGGGAAAGGGGCAGAGAGCAAAAATATGAGAGAGGATGAGTGAAAAGGGAAGGAGAAGGGGTGGGCAGAAGAGTGAGAGAGCAAAGAGAGGGGTGGGGAGAGGTGGATAGAGAGAGGGAGGTGTGATAAAGACACAATATCACACAAAAATCACCTTAATTAAAGCTTGAGAGTGGGCTGTGCCAAAAAGAGAGATGGATGGATTGTGAACAAAACATGGACAGGTCTACAGCCAGTCCTGAGTCCTAATGTACTTGTGTTTACTTACGTCCTGTTTACAAAGCTGTGCTCTTCCACTTGATTTCTGATAACTTAAGAGTACTTTTCGGGTACCTATTTCTGCATAAATTACACATTTTATAAGTTTCATTAAAGGGATTTTGTGATATTTTCTGATGTACGTATGTTATAATGTTGTTTCCTCATCTAAAACTGAATTGGAGTTGTGTTTTGTTTCATTCAGTCATGTTTAACACACAAACTCGGCATTTTATCCTCTGTTCCACCTTGTGATGTCATTTGGTAATACAGGAAGTGCTCCACTTTGTTTTTAAACTCCACACACCTTCACTAGAATCATTTGGATCATCTCAGCTCTGGGTTTACCAATCTCTAATGAACTGAAGGTAAAAGGAAACTTGAAAACTACGACTACCTGACATTACAAGATGGAACAGAGCATTTCGAGCTTTGGAGATGTAAACAGACTAATAATAATAAAGGATTACTTAGGCAGTGTCCACACAACGAAACGGTGAAGTTTGTATTCGTTTTGGCCTTTCGTCCACACAGAGCCGCCGTTTCGGGTGGGCGAAAATCTGTGTTTTTTTGAAAATGGGTTCCAGAGCAGAAAAATCTGAGAACACTGGCGTTGTGTTGTCATGTGGACAAGCAAACCGCAGCTTTTAGAAAAGGATGACGTCGTGATCCCGTCATCATCTTCTGTTTTTTTTTTTATTGTGGAAGATGAAGAAGTTTATGCGCATGTGCTCTTTGTAGTACTGTGTGTCCAGTGGCTCTGGCGGTATCCTGTTTACAGCACCACATACAGGTGTGGCATATGCATTACATCATTTTCACTCAGTGCTCCATTGTCGTCTGGATGTAAATATTTATTGATCCGATACGTGTGTCGATGCAAATTTTTTTCAACCCGCAAAAAAGAAAAAATCCAGTAGCGTTGTTGTGTGGATGTAGCATTAAACATGTGTGAATGAAACAAAACACAACTACTAACTAGGAATGTTTTTTATAACATGGCTTAAAACCCAAGTCAGTTTTGTGTAATATAGGACCTTTAAACATGCTTTGAATGTCTAGACAATCTATGGTGTATTGGACATCAAAACTTGTTATCAAAAGGATTTAATTTTTTTTTCTTTCTATTTCTTTTTTGTTACAGTATTTGTCATTTTTAACAGTACCCAATAGTATTCTGACTGTATACGGCCGGCTTCCTTTCCTCTTTCTTTCAGCGTTCAAAATAACAAATCTTCTCTGATCTCCTGTGACTGCTTTAGTCGTACTTTTCTTGCTGTGAGGTGCCAAATGTTCATTACTGGTGCAGTCCAAGCGTGTGCGTATCCACGGAAACGTCCAACAGCCCGTGCAGCTGTGAAGCAGATTTTTAAAAAGCACCTGTTTAAATCTGCACGCCGTATTCGGTCTAAATGAAAGGCTCTGCCCCCTTCTGTCCAATTCTGCTGCAAAAGTTCCACAGAGTTTTGGCAGAGCCTGGATTCCTCCCTCACTGTTTGTAGTGCAGCCATGTGGAGCTGGAGATTGGGCCAAATGCTTCTGTGTGGAAAACGATTCACAAATGTCTGAGGGAAAAAAAAAATGTTTGTGAAAAGTACACATGCATGTATCTCTGTAGTCCAACACTGAAACTGGATTTTTGGTGGATTCAAGGAAGTTACTACAATGAATGTAATGTTTAATTTACAGAAAACAATTTGTACTGCCAATTTTACTGCCAATTACTGATGAAATTCTATGTACTGTAGATTGAAATTGTACTGTAGATAGATCTTCAATGCAATACTGTGGCACGTCTGCTGACTTACGATAAACTATAATATTTAAACAAATTTATTCACTGTCACAATTGTATGATTAGTAGCAGTAGTAGCAGTAGTGGTAGCAGTAGTAGCAGTAGTAGTGGTATTGGTAGTAGCAGTAGAAGCAGAAGCACCTTTATTTAACCAGGAAGTGCCATTGAGATTCAGAATTGCTTTTACAAGAGAGACCTGGCCATGGAAGCAGCTAAAAAAAATAAACAACAATCAACACAGAGAAAAATCACAAAATATTAGACTAAACCTTAGCCTTGCACCACTGTTTTGTTTTGTTTTGTCTGTTTTGGGTTTTTTTTCCTTCAAGTAGCACTGCAGATTCCAATAACCTTAAACAGGATTATCTCCCAAAACTTGAGACAGATAGAGAGTTTTAAACACTGTAGTAGTTAGTTTCATAGAAGTTATTAACTCAACCTTCTACAGTTCAAATCATAGTACAGAAAAATAACAAAAAATTCACCACCATGACGACAGTATTTTTCAGACTATAAGTCACACTTGGTTGGTAAGTTGGTCCTGCAGCTTATACTCTGGTGCGACTTACATATTAACATTTTTACACTGACAGCCACAAGAGGGCGCTATAGGCTTTTGTGTCAGTATCTGTTACTCCTATTACTCCTGTACCACTGTCAGTTCAGTCTACTGCGCACGTCTCCTGCAGAAAGAGCTGCTGTCCTGTCTGTATCATGTCAGTTGATTGCACCATTACTTCTGTACCACTGAAAATTAAAAATCTAAACAAAAATAAAGACGCCTGAAACCATCCTGTTGGAATTCAGAAAGGCCGGAATAATTCTAACTGGATCTGATGCTGAGTCTGACAACAGAAGAGGAAGTGACGCTCCGTTTACCTCTGGAGGTCGTGGACTTGCTCAGAAGTGACACCGAGGATGAAGAATTCAATGGATGTAGTGATTTGGAGTGAGATGGAGAGTTTGTTAAACTTGTTCTGTTCTGTTGTTTATGCTATAGTTTATCTGAAGAACTGTTCATATGTGACGTTAACAGTCTCTTGTTCTCTATTCTATTGTTATACCTAAAACTTGCCTGAAATGTCAGTTCCTAAACTCTGATTTTATAAATTTCCCCAAAAACGTGCAACTTTTACTCTGGTGCAACATCTAGTCCAAAAAATATGGTACTCTACTGTGTGAATTAAACAAAACACAACTCCACATATGTTTGTAAGGTGGTAAGAACATTCTATCACAAAATAACACAATTTAGACCCTTTTAAAAACACATTATGAAAAATGATACTTCTGTTCCCTGTTCCCTCATCAAAAACATACCTGAATTGCTTGGGGAACAAACAAAAGACAAAAGATAAAATATTAAATATACATTATTGCGACTTATATGTTTTTTTTTTTTTTTCTTGTTCATTACTCATTTTTTGGCTGGTGCAACATAGAAAAAATACCCCTAATAAATATTAACCTCCCCAAAATATCATTGTTCCATCTATTTACTAAAAGATACGTTGATATACCGTAGTAATTAAAGGCCGAGTGGCACAGTCACAGCAAAGGTAACATATCGACAAGCACCGAGAATAGTTCCTCAGCGCATCTTTAAACTTAACTTTTCCTTTCCCAGTGATCAATACATCTCCATATGTTATTCAGGTCCGGACAGTTGTTTAATCCCACGCTTTTGACTCGGCTCAAAGCACCGTGTGGGCGTCGCGTATATTTGCATACATCCCTGTGTGACAAAGCTCTTCTGTTGTTCCAGCGATGCATAGGTCTGCCTGTGTACAGCCTCCCACTTCAGAATCTTATCAGAGCTCCTGTCTTCTCGCTGCTTTAGATCCGGGGAGAAAATCCGTTTGGCATTTCTTAGTGTTTCCTGTCACTGTGGTTGAATAATGGCCCAAGGAGCCGGCGTCCCCTGGGTGCGTATGCTAATGGCCCATATGCACTGCACTGGTCAGGCTCAACCTAATTAATAGCTACACGGAGCAGTGGAGGCGCAATACAGTGACCTGCAGACAGGGGGCAGAGGCGAGCACAGGGGCAGTTATCGTGCGCTTTGCTGGGGGTGGATTACAGAGAGATTTGACCTTTGACCAGAAGATGGCACGGGGTTTTTTCACACGATTAGAGAGCTGCAGGTCAGAGGGGTTTGAACAGAGGAAAAGGACAAAGAGAGAGAGAAGAGGAGGAGAGGGAGAGAAGGAGAAGATGGAGAAGAACACAAAACATGCTACATAGATCTCCAGGAAGAATAGCCTGATAGCAAATGGAGGTTAATTAAATAAAATCAATCCATTAAAGAAGGAGAGAGAGGGAAGAGGAGAGAGAAAGAAGAGGAGAAGAGGGAGAATGCAGGGTAGAAAAAAGGAGAGAGGAGGAGGAGAGGGAGAGAAGGAGAAGATGGACAAGGAGAAGAGGGAGAGGAGGAAAGAGAGAGAAGCTGGAGAGCAAGAAGGAGAAGAGGGAGAATGAGGAGAGAAAGAGAGAGGGGGCATAGAAAAAGAGAGAGAGGGGAGAGAGAAGAGAGACGAGGCGAGAAGGAACAAGAGAAGGAGAAGAGGGTGAAGTAGGAGAGAGAGAAGAGGGGAGAGAGAAAGAAGGAGAGAGAGAGGAGAGCAAGAGAAAGGATGAGAGAGAAAGGAAGAGAAAGACAGGGGAGAGGAGGAAGGAGCAAAGAAAGAAGGAGATAGGGAGCAGAGAGGAGGAGAGGAGGAGAAGAGGGAGAGAAGGACAAGAAGGAGATGAGGAAACAGCGAAAGACGAGAGAGGAGAAGAGAGAGAGGAGAGACGAGCGATTAGGAGAGAGAGAGATAGGAGGAGGAGAGGAAGAGAAGGGGAAGATGGAGAGAGAGAAGAGGGAAGAGCGAAGGAAGGGAGAGAAAGAAGAGAGAGAGGAGGAAAGAGCAAAGAAGGAGAGGGAGAGAGGCGAGAGAGAGAAAAGGAGAGAGAGACAGAAGGGGGTAGATAAAGAGAGGAGGAGAAGAGGGAGAGAGGATAGAGAAGAGAGAGTGGAGGAAGAAAGAGAGGAGAGAGAAGGAGAAGAGGGAGAAGAAGGAGAGAGAGGAGAAGGAGAGGAGTTATGACACCTAGGAATAAGAAGCTTATGTAAAGATGTGAATTTGATATCCTTAAACCATCTCTGCAAATACTGCACTAGTTTAATAGATGACTCAGATTTTCACTCTTCTGCTGTATTTCACTTTTTACTGCAACTTTTCACAATATTCACTCTGACGACATTACCGGCCTGCGTCACAGCCCACAACAGTTTAAAGTGGGACTAAACACCAAACACATTTCAGATAGAGACGTGAAACTTCGAGGGTGGAGGGAGGGGTTGTAAAAATACCTGGCTGTAAACAGGGCAGTCTTGCGTGATGTCACCAACTACTTGAAATCAGAGAGGCCCCTGGAGGCAGCACAAACTTAGAATTAGGTGTTTTTGACCAGAAAGCTGCACATTTTCCTGGTTTGCGCTAAAGTTGCCATTTAAAACATTTATAGGAACAGCAGATATTAAAATACGTACACAGGTAAAGGTGCATTATGTAACTTTTCTGGTGAGGGTCCATCAAATGCTTTTCTTCATTGATGTATTATTATTGTTTGTTTTGGAATGTTTCAGAGTGTGGTATTAAACCTTTCTATCTTCATACCAAACCAAACCAGACCAAGTTACAGGTCAGATCTGGAGAGGCAACCTCGCTCACAATGCCTGTTTTTCTAGGTATTTTTGAGCAGTAAAACCACCTGTAATTGAGTAAATCAGGTAGAGCTGTTTAATGTCATACTGTAGTGTAGAACAGCGGTTTTCAATAGGTGAGACCTGCCTCCCCTGGGGGCACCAAAGAGTCATTGGGGAGGCATGACACCCATGGACTAAAGCAGTACTGATCCCAAGACTAAAGCAGGAGGACTAAATCAGGACTGAACTATGACTGAGTATCAGGACAGGAAGTGCACCCGCGGAGACCATCGGGTGACTGTAGGTGAAAGCCATTGCCCAATCGCGCTTTGCGGACACCCTGCTCCACAGGTTTGGGGTTCTTCCTCTCTATCTCAAGTCCAAGATTAGTCCTGGTTTAGTCCTGGATTAGTTTTGGTTTTGACCTGGTTTAGACTTGTTTTTTTCCTGGTTTAGTCCTGGTGTCCTACCGATGTTTAGTGATGTTAAAAGTAGCCTGAATTAGGCTAGGCCTAGGGAAGTTGGAAATGATTTGTTGTTGCAAAAAAAAAAAAAAATATAATATATATATATATATATATATATATATATATATATATATATATATATATATATTATATATATATATATATATATAAGCACTTAAAGACATGAAAATACATATTAAAAATATATTATCAGTTGTTATTGAAACTCATCATTGCCAAGAACTCAAAAGATGCATTTACTTCAAAGGCCTGTGTGGGAGGGCAGGCGGATGGGGCAAGGGGGGCCTCGGCTTTCTTTACCTACTCTAAGTGGAGGCTCACACTCACCCAATTTGTAAACCCCTGGTGTAGAACATTCCAGACAGAGCAATGACATGTCCATAGAAACAAGAAGGTGATGGACCCCCACCCTAAAAGTTCCATAGTGCACCTTTTAAGTAGCAGAGAAATCCACTTGAAACTGGGAGCTCCTTTTTGTCAGTGGAAACACCATACACCAGAGTCTGGCACTTCTCTGGCAATTCTCACAGTGTGCAGCCAATCGAACTGTCTTCAGTCATTGCACTGCAGAATAATAGTTATCAGGACGATACTTAAACTTCAAACACGGAGCTGTTCTACCTTCAAGGCATTCAAAGCACTTCATATCAAAGAGCCGCTCACATATTCACACACACCATACTGAGATACTGTCTAACTCGTACTGCTAACCACCTTTGTCTCCTTTGGCTCATGAAAATGCTTGTGTACTTAGTCTCTGTTGTCAGTAGCTTCAGAAATCCTTAACTTGATAAATGCATATTACTGTATTTTTTTCAGACTATAAGGTGCACTTAAAATGCTTAAATTTTCTCAAAAATTGACGGTGTGCCTTACCATCTGGTGTGTCTTATGTATTAATTCTGATTGTGCTTACTGACCTTGAACCGATTTTATGTGGTACATGATGTTCAAAAATCTGTCAAAATATTTTAGTACAACTTTGGTAAGCTATGACGCTGCACCGTGTAATGGATTGTTGGAGCATTACAGCTACTGTAGTCAAGAACCTTGCAGAGTAAGAGCGAGCAAGCAGGTTTTTTTTTTTTTTTTTTTTTTTTTTTTCAGCACTAATAGTTTATGCAAATTGACCATGTGGTTTTAAGTTTTGTTTCTGTAAAACATAAACAAATGTGCGTAAAGCTGCATTAAACACATTATTACTCAATGCATAATTGAGTCCTCATTATAGGAAGAAAAAAAAAAACTTAAATTATCCACCCACATTTACATTCATAATAATCATTCACCAAGACCAGGGAGGCAACGCCAGGTGATTTACACCATGATCTGCCAATGGATCGTGGATGCCTGGGCTAAGGGATCAGTCTCAAATGTCGTCCGATTGTTTCGCTTAATGTGCCTTATAATCCTGTGCACGTTATTTATGAAAATAGATGAGAGAATTCAACATTATTGATATTGCGCCCTACAGTCCGGTGCACCTTATAGTCCGAAAAATATAGTACATCTAGTATTAGTGATGGGGCTTTCAGCTCTTTTATGAGATCTGAATCTTTTGAATCATTTTTATGTCTCTTTTATGTATTTTATGACAAAAGCCATTGTGGAACTAATTTTAACAACAAACTAATCACAGAGAGGGATGGCCAAGGCACAGATCTGTTTTAAAAGGTTCAAACTGAGAGTGGGAGTGTGTTTACCCTTTGCAATGATGCATGGTTTAAATACAACGTTGCATCACAATAACAATAATGTAAAAAGCTCCCTATTATTATGATGCCAGATCTGTTTTTTAGTGCAAAAAGCTCTCGTGTTGCCTTCTCTGCTTCTGTGCTGATTGTGCTGTTGGTTCAGCATTAATCAGCAAAAATGCATAAAAGCTAGAAAGAAAAATGGTTCTTTTAAAAACGAGATCCGAACCAGTCATGTTTAAGGTGCACTTCACAGCTTCTCTGGTGGAGAGTCCGCTACCTACTTTTTTCCATGGAGATGTTATTGCTTTGCCTGGAATGTTCCATAGTATGACATTAAACATATACATCGAGCAATTATTCATTATGGGGGTTTCTATTTGGGCCTGACCGATATTAGCCTTTAGCAGTAAATGCATGTGTGCTGTGGTAATTAATTATGTGCAGAACTGCGGATCATTCACTCTTCTATTCACAACTCATTTACATATCAATGCAGGTCCAGTAACGTGTATACAGCCACTATAGTCACTTTACCATAGGTATGTAAGAGGTAGTTTACAGCAGTTAATTGTTAACCAGTGAGAAAGAACCAAAAGTAGCTTCAAAATCGACACATTTGCGACACTCACCGCTCAAATAGGCTCCTCTCAGATCACAAGGGTTCACAAATAAGTATCCTTTTAATCCTGACTCAAAACAATCCCCTGTAAAAATAATATAATGAGTGACGTGACTCTGGGGGTGCGTTCAGGGGCAGTATGGCGTTACAGACACAGACAAATTACTCTGCAGATAAATATTGATGCGGCTATTGATCTGTCTGTAAACTGGATTGAATGGGCATAATATAGAGAGTCTAAGCTTTATAATGAGGTGTAACATGCCCACATGGACTATCGGCCTATATCGGCAAGATTTAGGCCGATAGCTGATATGTTTTCAAGTGCCCATATCAGCTGATATTGTTCGGGCCCTAGTTTCTATTGTTCAAAAATACAATGATTCTCTCTGGGAATAGGGTCTACTTGACCTTAATTGTAATGTAGAGATGTAGATAGCGGATCCTCCACCTGAAAAGTTACACAGTGCACCTTTAAGGAACTGTCCCAAACGTCACATCAGTATTACAGATGCACAACCAAACTCACACTCAAATTTATTAGAAACACACCAAAAATGTGCGTACACTGACAACTTTTGTAGTCTTAGTACTATAACAGCAGTAAAAGCAGTTTGCATTCTCTACATCTGCATAAATCAGGAAACCGTGTTGTGTTTCTTGCTGTTGGCTTTAATTATAAAACAGTTCTTTAATTATTCAAACAGCACACGGAGCTGGGAAAGAAAAGTCATGATTCTGTGCACCCTGAGAGATGGACAGAGCTCAGACTGAGGCATTATTTAAAGAGGGAGTGTTTTACTTCTGCTGATACTTTGCAGCTGGTGTCATCAACATTCCCTGGGGATGTGATGCTAACTGTTGGTACTGCTCTGTCTGAGGCTTTGTTAGACTTTAATCACAGCTTTTTTTTAACCCAACCTAACGATAAAGAACTCCCTTAGCTTGAACTACAACAGGTGAGATGCTTTGTGCAACTATAATATTACAGTGACAAACTAGATAGCATTACCCAACAGTTTTTCAGTTAGTCGCTCTCACCTTTTTTGATGACTGGTAATTGATGAGCATTTGGCCAATACACATACATGCAGAACACCCCCATGTGTAATGTCACTGCAAAGAATCAAAAGGATTTTAACTGCTAACACATAACACATTTAAGCCAATGATGTTCATTATGTCTTCTTATATACTTTAACTTCTTAGGTTCTTTTTAAAGACAATGCAGTAAAGTGTATTTACCTTGTTGACATGTTTCGGCTGCTAGCTGCAAGCCATCTTCAGAACTGTCACCGGTGTTGGTGGTGACGTGTCGTATATCAGCTGTTGTTACTTCCTGTAGGCGTGGTCAGCCTGATGGACCTGGCAGGTCGCTCAGACTGACCACGCCTCCCGTCGCCCGGTGTTCTCTGGAGGAGGGTGTCCCAGGTGTGTGAAAGGATCATTGGATCGGAAAACAACAAGTTCAAACGCTGGATCAAGGAGGCCATTGAAATCAGAAAGCGAGGCATGGACAGCATTAACCGTGATGACGGAGCGTTCCTCTTTCACACACCTGGGACACCCTCCTCCAGAGAACACCGGGCGACGGGAGGCGTGGTCAGTCTGAGCGACCTGCCAGGTCATCAGGCTGACCACGCCCACAGGAAGTAACAACAGCTGATATACGACACGTCATCACCAACACCGGTGACAGTTCTGAAGATGGCTTGCAGCTAGCAGCCGAAACATGTCAACAAGGTAAACACACTTTACTGCATTGTCTTTAAAAAGAACCTAAGAAGTTAAAACATAACACATTTAGATCACATGTCAGCGCATTATGTCAAGACAATGTGCATCCCACTAATGAATAGAGCTGTGCAAAAATATTTAAAAAATCAATATATCCTATTGTTTAATGAGGTGATCAATATCGTGGGTTGCTGAATCGATATATCGGCAAGAATATTTTTTGGTATATTTTACTACCGTAAAATCTGGACTATTGAGTGCACCCAAATATATGCTGCATCAACAAAATTTTAACAAAATCCTTAAATTGTACATATATAGGCCGCACCTGAATATAAGCTGCAGGTGTCCACGTCTTCAAAACTTCATAAGTTTGGGCCGTCTGCTTTTATCACCTCTGAAAGCTTTTGTCATCTTTCTTCATGTGTTTTTCAAGAGGAGGGTGTGTGCATGAAGTGCAAAATAACTGTTCAAACACAATCAAACTGCATCTTCCTCAGCGCATCACCCCCCATCTCTCCCCGCGCTCACGTACTGCTCATGTCTCCTGCAGAAAGAGCCGCTGTCCTGTCTGTGTCATGTCAGTGTCTTGGAGGATTTGAGCAGATTTCAGGCTCTCTTGGGAGTGGGGATAGTTCTGTCAATCAGGTATGAGTGCTATTGAAGTTTGAGACCTTTCTACTCGTCATTTACGCATACGGGTAAGATGTGTCACTCAGGTTGCGTGTATCCGCTGTGTTGCCAAACCATAGACCCTATATATGAATGGACAATGTGCCAAACAAAGAATCCGTCCATATATTAATCGCATCATTTTATTAGCCACAGGGTTCAAAGTGTGAGAAAAACTAGCGGCTTATAGCTCGGAATTTATTAATTATTATAAAATTATTTTGTTACAGCGCTACAGTTTTGTTTCTTGTTTAGAGGAAGGAAACTCGTTTATTTGACATGTTTACTGTTTTGATGATTAAAATGTTTGTGTTTCATATGAACTTTGCACAAGAAGTTGATTAACAAAGACTTTTAGTATCACAGCCATGATTTAACCTTTATTTTTTTTATTGAACCACATCGAATCAATTTGAAATATATCGTATCGAATTGAAAGCTCACTGTATCAAGCTATGTATCATAACTATAGCTACGTATCGAGAAATGTATTGGCAACTTCTTAATGATACCCATCCTGACTAATGACTACTGCACATTGCATCAGGTTTGTGAAGTTGTATAATGTTTTTGTATTTATAGAATACTGTGTGGGAGCATGGATAATGTAAACTAGAGGATTCAAATAGGGCCCAGAAAGATCGCTAAATTACTCAAACATGCACGGATGACATCTAAAACCTCTTGGTGTACTTCTGTTGTTCTTACAATACATGATATAAAAGTGAAATACTGTTCGGGGGCCCCAAAAACACCAACCCAATCACATACAGCGGATGTCATGGAGCCCTGAGGGGAGGGACTAGTGCCAATGTATTTCAAACACTTTCCAGGCCAAAATTATTTAATTCAAATTCAAAGTAGGCCAGGACACTAATTTGAAGTCAGAAAGTTCAGAAAATATATAGAAATAAGATATTGCATGCTTTACTAGGTTGAAAAATAATGATTATAATGAAAGTCAAAGGCAAATTAGGTGCAATTCCACCATAAAATTACATAATCTTCCACAAAAACACTAATAAGAACACTAAATTTTGAAGCCAGTGGTTTCAGAAAATGTATACAGCTGGCTTCAAATAAGTGTTCTGACATGTTTTTTTTGAGGAATATGTAATTTTATGGCAGAAATGCACCTAATTCGCCTTTGATTTCCATTATATTGCATGCTTTACACTTGGTACAATGGCTAACTGAAAAAATAGTGATTCAAATGGAAGTCAATTGATCATTTTTGTGCTCAAGGGCTCACAAAGGGAGTATTTTTGATAGCATGAATTGAAAAACTGATTGGAAAATGTTAAAACACTCTAGGATGTACCATTCTGCCAAAAATCTGCCCATTTCTATCAAAAAGAAGTTATGCAAGAAACTAAAGTAAAAAGAAATGCCTTGGTGTGATTGAGCGTTAAAAACCTGCTTTTCTTCTTGGATTAAAGGTAAGTTTAATAATAGTGTAATAACAGCTTCATAAAGACACACATATGATAGTTCCTTCACTGCAAAAAAGTTACAAAAAGTGCAGCTTTAAATACTGGTTAATCCTCATAGCCAGAATATACAAGGTTTTGGTTCGAGGGACTTTTCTGTGTGGAGTCCTTGGAGTTTGGTTTGCCCCATTAATCAAAAACATGCACAAAATGATAATCCTACTGCTAGGTACTCTACATAAGTGTTTCTCAAACTTTTTTTTCTGGGGACCCATATTTTAAAAGTCACAAACCTTCCTACCCAAGTCAATAGACATTATTCATAATCACAAAATATAGGTGGATTTGACCATTATTGAACATTAATGAGGATATTTTATTGTCGACTGACTGATCGTGTCTCTCTGAGCAATTAGCATTACTCAAAGTTTTAAACAATGAAAAACAGTCATTGAACCAGCAATAAAAGGAATCCACAAGTCGCCTGTTTAGACATGAATGTAGCCCATTTCTTTTCAAGTTTCAATTGAACCAGCAATATTGGAACAAAATAGTCAATAAAATAATTGCAAAAAGATTAGAAATTATTCAAACATGTCTTAACATTTCTGATTAGATAGATGGATATTCTGATTAGATGGGCCTGTGTTTTTGAAGCGCATTCCAGTCCAGGTCGCAGGAGGAGAGTGCAACACATTTATCAGGCATATAGACAGAATTTTATGTTGCAAACCTACATGCAGATCATTACAAGGCGACCCAAAAAATATCTTCTGTGACCCAGGCTTTGGGGAGCAGTGCTCTAGATAGTTAAAAATTTTTTTGACTTTACGGTTTGGTGTCCATCACCTTCTTGTTTCTATGAATATGTCATTGCGTTGCTTACAATGTGCCACATTAAACAGCTGCCTTACATTTCTTCAATTACAGGTGGTTTTATTGCTCAGAAATACCTAGAAAAACAAGTTTCTGACTGTAAGTGGGGTTGCTGCTTCACAGATCTGACCTCTAACTTGGTTTGGTTTGGTTACCATGAAGATTGAAAAGTTTAATGCCACACTGTGAAACAATTCAGGCAAAGTAAAAACATTTCCAAAGAGAAAAGCATTTTCAATCCAATCCACTTTTTTATATTGCACATTTTATAAACATGACAGTTTCCAAAGTGCTGCACAGACAAATTACTACATACATAATACATAGAGTAAAAGACAGTAAATCATAAATAAAAACAATAAATAAAAAATGTGAAAATGCATAAAGCTAAAAATGATATTATATATATGGAAAGTGAAGGCATCAGTGGTGCCTGTGGTGATTAGAGCACTCGGGGCTGTAACTCCCAAACTGGCAGAGTGGCTACAACAGACACTGGGAAAAACAACGGACATCTCAGTCCAGAAAAGTGCAGTACTGGGGACAGCAAAGATACTGCGCAGAACTAGAACTAGATATAGATATAGATACAATTATAAAATAAAAATAAAATAAAATAAATACATTTAAATTAACCACCACAACTCACGTGATGTTAAAAGCCAGAGAGTAAAAGTACGGTGTCGGCGGCAAGGTGGGGCATTTGAGGGCCGTGCCCCCCTAGCGGCCACTGGTGCCCCACCCCCCAGCACAGGCCGTTATTATTACTATTTAAAAATTATTTTGATTGGCGCATTTCACTTCGGGCTGAGGGCACAAACTTTACGATATCACAGTCTCTGTTTATTTAGTGTAGTGTGATTGGACAACTGTCCTGTCACTCACGTCAACCTGCTGCGTCAACTCGTAGCTGCTTCACGATTAGCGGCAGCTGCTACTTTTAGCCTAAAGCTCCACACAGGAAATGGCGAGAACAGAGTCAAAGACACTGACAGACCCGCCGCCGGGACCCGGGACTGTCACTACCGCTGCTGGGGCCGGGACATTCTTTGCCACCGGGGCCTTCACCTTATGAACAACTAAATGATTAATTGAAAGAATAATCACAAGATGAATTGATCACCAAAATAACTTTTAGTTGCAACCTTAGCAGATTCCCACCAGTCACGTAGTGTTAAATATTTAATTTTATAAATATACTATTAATACTCTACACAATAAAGATACATTTAGATTATCTTTATTTATTTCAGATTCAAGAGATTTTATTGTCATCTTCATAGGAAGCAATAGTTTAACGCATCAAACACTGCATTAGTTTTGATGTGAAGCACAATACTACAGGTGTAAAACCCCACCCAATAACCCCTTAAGTACTAACTCCAGTGTAAACATTAGCACAGTAAGGACATTCAGGGCAGCACATATATAATAATGCAACAATGCAAAGTCCAGGTCACTGATATTTTATTGGTGGATGTGGTTATTGTCCATGGGAGAAAGGCAGAGAGGGAAAGGGGGCAGTGTTCAGCAGCCTCACAGCCGGGGGATACAGGCTGTTGGTCAGTCTGGTTGTTCTGGTGTTTATGGACCTGTGCTTTCTAACTGAGGGCAGCAGGTGGAAAAGGTGATGAGTAGGCTGGTGCCGGTGACGCAGACCACGGGTCATATAGATGCTACTGATCTGTGGGAGAGTCACAGTGACTTTCCCCACTGTTTTTACCACCCGCTGGAGAGCGTGTAGGTCAGCTTAGTGCAGCAGGAGAACCACACAAAAACTCCAGATGTCAGAACACTTCAGATGGCACAGTTGTAGAAGTTCCTCATTAGTGGACTGGAGATGTTGGCGCTCCTCAGTTTCCTCAAGTAGTAAAGGCGTTGTTGGGCCTCTCCACACCTCAGGCAGTGTGAATGCCTCAGGACAGGTCCTCAGTCACGGTCACCCTTTCTCCAGGGGCGTAGTCTTCTATATGAGCTTCATCACTTGTTTTTGAGTCCTCCAAAAACCATTTGTCTCTTTTTGTTCCTCCATTAAATCCACAGGTCCAATGTGCTCCTCAGCACCTGCACAGTTACAATATAACACAGGGATCAGACAGTAAAAATCTTGTTATAAAACTTGTAAAGATTTAGTATAGGTTCTTTTCTCTCACCACTGTTGGAGTGTCTTGTTCTTCTGGAGATCTTCATCAGGAGTGATGCTTCAGTTTTGATTAGACTGAACTTCAGAGTAACAGCAGATTACACAGACTGAAGGCCTTCTCCCTTGTGTTGGGCCAAGTCTCTTATTGGACCAGGCCTCGATCACCCCTTCCTCTCATGTGGCCGAGAGCATCTGATGGGTCACACTCCAGGAAACTTTCTGGATCCTAAAACACATGTTGAGTGTAATTTTACATTCTATTTTATCAGATTTTAATTATTTTCAGATAATAACTTACAGAAGTCTGTGGATCATCTGACTGGAGCGAGACAAGCCACTGCAGCTGCATACGTCTCAGCAGAGCTGGCGATGACTGTGGCTCCTAAAAGTGCAATAAAAGTACAAAACTCATTATTTATCATTATTTCATTATTAATTCTCTCATTTCTTGGAATACCTTGTGTTCTAACGTTACAATCAGGGCTCCCTCTGGTGGTTAACTGCACTTTGTTGATGATGCCATGGACAGTTCCATCAGCGACGCGCCTTTCTTTTAAAAGTGAACAAAGGTCTTTAGTAATTAATACAAATATTACGTTAGTATTGGTCTTTACTCACCAGGACACGATGGATCTGACTGGAACATACTTCTGGACATATATGTAATAAGATATCAACTTACACAGAGGCCCACCTCCCCAATCAAAGCCCTTTTAATGGAACTAGGGAGAAAGCCTTAAGTGTGCATCTACGCTCCTTCTGTGTAATTCATCCACAAATATTAGAGCGATGCACTTTGGTTTAGGCCCTCGTTTGAATGAACAACCATCCTGAAAAACAGAGGCTTTTGCGTACCAATGCGCTGTGCAAAAAAGCAAGAACAATGTTTTATCTTGTAAACACACAGTTAAAATTCACCTTAAACAGGAGAAGTAGGGAGTGTCCCACCAACCGACAAGTTAGTGAACAAACCCAAGTCTCCACATCTTACAAATCAGTATAAAGTAAAAGTACAGTCTCCACAGAGACTGTTTACAGGAGTATAACGTTACAATATAGTACACATTTGTATACTATTTGTAGTACAAGGTATTCGGAAAACAACAAATTAAATGGGAGAATTAAGGAGTGTCCCACCAACCGAAAACTTAGTGAACAAACCCAGATCTCCACATTTTACAAATTATTATAAAGTAAAAGTAAAAGTACAGTTTACAGAAAGACATAATGCCACATAGATACACATGCATTGTAAACAGTTTAATTCTAAATACCATGGTTGTGCTAATTCTGCATTTTAAACTTAAATTACAATTACTGGGAAAAAAAAAGAGAGAAAAGAGAGAAACTTAGTGTCCCACTAATTCTCTAGTGAATGGACAAACACAAGTCTCCACATCTGTTTACAGGAGTATAACATTACAATATGCAACCTGCTGCGTCAACTCGTAGCTGCTTCACGATTAGCGGCAGCTGCTACTTTAGCCTAAAGCTCCACACAGGAAATGGCGAGAACAGAGTCAAAGACACTGACAGACCCGCCGCCGGGACCCGGGACTGTCACTACCGGGACTGGGGCAGTTGCCGCCGGGGCCAGGGCAGTCGCTCGCTGCTCTACCCGCCTTTGCCCGCTCGTTTCTGGGTGTAAAAGTTTGACCTGAGCATAGCGCGCAGAGGCATAATTCTACCTGGTGTCCTGGTGCTGATATGGACTGACCGTAACTTTCAGATTTAAGTGGGAAGTGGGATTAAGACTAATTTTACAACCATCTTGTGCACTCGGCTCCCGGACCTCGCGTCACGGACCAGTTTCATCTCTTCATATTGGACAATAGACTTTTGGAGACAGAACCAGTGGGACAGCGGACAGAGGAAACACTCTGCTTCAGTCTCTGGAGAAGGTAAGAGGCTGGTTTTCATTAGTTTGCGGCAAATCTGAACATGGAGCCTCACAGGTAAATAGTGTTATAGTGTTAGTGTTAATAGTTAAATAGTTATAGTGTTATAGTGTTAATAGTTAAGTGTTAATAGTTAATAGTGTGTAAATGAGCTCGTGGGTGTGTTGGAGCTGCTCTGGTTGTTCTGCCATGTGCTGTAGGAGCGGCATCTGTGTTCATGTTTTGATCGTAGCCTCTTATTGTAGTTTTGCTGACGTTGTTGGGTCTGGGTGTGAGCAGTGTGTTACGTTGTGTTGTTCATTGTGCTCTGATCGATATTGTTCAGCCAATAGTAACCAAAATGTCTGTTTCTGGTATTTGTTATAATACTATAGACTATATATATAATACATATATTATTCATAATATATATTTATAATTTTGGCCTTGGTGCCCCTCCCAAAAATTATACCACCAGCTGCCACTGGTCCTGTTTTAGTCCTGGTTTAGTCCCGGTCCCTCAAGTCTCAGGTCTCTATAGGACAGGACTGGACGGCGTGCCCTCGCGTACAACGCTCACTACAGCCCTGGTGCTGCCCGATGCGTGGCTGTTTCTTGACCGATTGCTTCTTTCAGCGATGTTGTTCAGAGGTGTTTTTGACGAGAGGCTGTTGTTTAATGTTTACAACCAGTGACAGGCCTTATTGTTTTTTAATAAACCTTAACCTTTTATTATTGTCTTGTGTGCGTATCGTCTACCATACAGCCTCAACAACTATTGCAGCTAATAATAATAATTTTAATAAAATAATGATAAAAATAACAACAACACATAATTAGCCTAATACTGTTAAAGAAAAACGTGTTTGATAGCATTTCTGCTGTGTATGACTCCACCGCGTTAAAATATTTCTCAACTGGCAGTGCCCCCCCTGCTGGTGACCCATGCCCCTCCAGTAGATGTGCTCTGACGCCGACTCTGTAAAAGTAGGTGTTCAGATGACACAATACACTCCACTGTAGAGGCGGTTTGGATGTGGACATTTAATGGACCTCCATCAAAAAAGTTACTCAGTGCACCTTTAAGTGTGGGTCAAATGCAGAGGACAAAACTCCCTTTCTTTTCCCACATTTGAGTTCTTTTTTATCCAATTCCGACTTCCCACTGATGGTAAGAATGTTGCCTCAGGCTGTGTCCACTTGAATCAAAGCACACTTGATTCAAAACCCAGGAAAAAAAAAGAAAATAACTCAGCAGTCATATTTCAGATTTATTTTGGGACATGTAAACGCCACGCTGTGTTGAAGCTGAGTGCTGTGATCCCAGATTGAGCAGTACAAACTACAGGGAAACTGTGAGCGGTGGGGTGTCGGAGGAGTAGTAAATGCACCACGAAACAACAGGAATCAGCTGAGAATGTACAAGAGCTACACAGAACCTGATATTACAGTGTTGCTCAAGTACGACTGTGTACAGTGTATACAGACTCAGTGTGAACTAATACCTGTCTGAAGGAAACTAGGGAAACATTTTGGTTAGTGTCACTGTCCCATACTCAAAACTCAATAACAATCCATCATAAACTTTTACTTTTCACTCGGCAGCACAATATGTAGTAAAGACCTGTTTATTTTACTTAAAGGTGCATTGTGTAACTTTTCTGGTGAAGGGTTCGCCACCTGCTTGTCTCCACAATGAATGTTACCTGAATGTTCCACAGTCTGGCATTCACGTTTTCTATCTTCATGGAGACAAGGCTAAGTTATGCGTGAGATCTGTGGCGAGGCAAGCCTAACCTAAAATAAGTATGCATGTTTGTGAATACATATTTTAAGTTAAAGATTAATGCCATACTGTGAAGCACAATGTATCTTTAAATTACTAATATTACAAAAAAATAAAATAAATAAATAAAAAATCATGTTTACATGACTTACATCACAAGGTGGAACAGAGCATTTTGAGCTTTGGAGATGTGGGCATAAATAAAGGGTATAATAAAGGGTTATCCAAACATGTGTGAATAAAACAAAACACAACTCCAGGTTTGTTTTTGAGGAGGTAACAATGTACTAACATGGCATAAAACTCACAGAAATAAATCTGGTGTAATATAGACCTTTTATATGTCATTCATTTAACTCTTAGAATGTGTGCCTACACACATTTGATTAAATAAAACTTTGACAAGTCTGTTTTTCTCTCAGTCACCATAATAACATAATAACAAACTGTTTTCTTGTGTGAAAAATTCAATACAAAAATTAATCAATTTAAGTGGAGACAAATAAAAGTGTATTTTATGTAAATGTAACAAACTCCGCCTCGGGTCTCTGTAGAAATGTTACAGAAAAAACATTATTAGTATAGAGATATTTACACTTAAAATGTGAAATCTGGGCTTGTTTACATGGGAGATAGAGGGTGAGACCATGAATTATGCATCGGTGTTAAAGGCTTATTTCTGTGCTACGATTTATTTATTTTGGGATATTTTTAAGTCTTGGCTAGTTGGAAAATGAAAAGTGTACCCATTTGTAATTGTAATGTTTTTGAGTGAAAGTGATTTGGGCTTTGAAGTGCCTATGTCAGATTAGACTGCTAATTGTACTAAAACACATCATTATATTTCAGAATTTTGCAAACACATTCACACTCATTTAAAATTGTACTTCCTGGTTGGAAATTGTAACATCACATTAGACAATTTAATAACTGTTACGTAGCAAAACTCCCCTACACAGAAATTATTATCTGACAAATACAAATATAAGAAAACACCTTTATTTAGTTGAAATCAGTGTGGTGTCATCAAAATGTTTCAGAACTATCTACTTTCTGTAATTTTCCACATATTTTTCAACTTTTCTTCATAAATTGCTTCTTGTTTGATGTAAAACTATAATTTATATTTACAACAGGTAGTTTCCCACCGAATTAAGTCAAAATTAGAGAATCATAAAAATCTGTCTTATGCACTTTGACAGTTTTATATATCAGATGTAGTGAGGTAAAAGTAAAAAGTATCCTCGTTAAATTGTACTTGTGTAAGGTGACAGATACCTGAAAGTACAGTACTTTATTACTTTTCCCGATACCTTCCACCACTGCATTTCAACTCTAACATTTCATTACAATTGATATCAGACTGTACACAATCCACAAACACTGACAACACTGATCAATTTGAAATAAACGCCCCAAAGGAGGGTCTAAACACTGTCTCCTGTGTACTCCCTGTTCCTTTTTGTTATGGCTTTTGAGACATTAACCAGTAACAGCGCTTTAAGTATGTTTTTATCTTCTTTGCACTCGGGACTTTCTTAAATTACATTCCAGCTCCAATGATAAAATAAAAGCAAGAGCCAATTCAATTCATCACAACTTCCCCATTTGTCTGTGTCTCTTAAAAGTCCCTGGAAACACTCTCAGAAACCCACTTTTTACATTATCAATTTCGCTTTGATTTCCAGGAATCTGCACAGCTCCTTCCAAGACACTATCCCATTTGTCCTTGGGTCAAAATCTTATGTTCTCTCCCTCTTTTTGTTCCTGTCTTTCGTGTCCCATTTGAAGTTAAAACTCGAGTTCTCGTCTTTGTCCCCAGTTGCGTTGCCTGGGAGTCGCCGTGGGCTGATCTGAATTATTGAGGGCTTCTGGGTTTTGGGGCTAGATTTTCTGTGAGCGTGTATGATATTGGTAATGAGACCACTGGAGATGACCATGCAGCTGTTCGGAAAGAGAAATCCAATCTCTATAATCTGTACATGAACTTTCGGCTGTTCAGACTTTATGGATTTAAGGGTTTGATTGGATATTTTCATAGAATCCTAATGGACAGTTACTATAGTCATAGAATTCCAAGGGCAGTGTCGGACAATACGCGTGAGAGGACTTTTAAAAGCTTGTATTGATTTTATAGCGTTGAAGTGAAGTAAGGAGTCCCCAAGCAGCTAAAATGTCTATATTCCTGTAAGCTACCTGTAGTTTACTAATTAAAACTTGTAAAACTAGAAGCGCAAATGTTCAATGGATGTTTCAGATCCGTTTGGTTTGGCATTGTCTAATTATTAAAGGCGCACTGCGTAGCTTTTTCTGGTGGAGGGTCTGCCAAATCTTTGTTTCCATGGAGATGTTATGGCCATATCTGGAATGTTTTCACAGCGTGGTGTTCAACATATCTCTGGATTTAGAAGTCAGGTCTGTGGAAAAAGAAGGAGAAGATTTAGAGGAGAGGGAGATGGAGCAGAGGAGGTCGTCAGAGGAAAAGGTCAGTTGAAGAGGAAAAGGTCAGATGGAGCAGAGCAAGAGGTCGGATGGAGCAGAGGAGCAGAGAAGAAGGTCAGATGGAGCAAAGAATGCAGAAGTGAGGGTCAGATGGAGCAGAGGAGAAGGTCAGATGAAGCAGAGCAGGTCAGATGGAGCAGAGGAGAAGGTCAGATGGAGCAGAGCAGGTCAGATGGAGCAGAGGAGAAGGTCAGATGGAGCAACGGATGCAGAGGTGAGGGTCAGAAGGAGCAAAGGAGAAGGTCAGATTGAGTAGAGGAGCAGAGGAGAAGGTCAGCTGGAGCAGAGGAGAAGGTCAGCTGGAGCAGAGGAGAAGGTCAGATGGAGCAGAGGAGAAGGTCAGCTGGAGCAGAGGAGAAGGTCAGCTGGAGCAGAGGAGAAGGTCAGCTGGAGCAGAGGAGAAGGTCAACTGGAGCAGAGGAGAGGGTCAGATGGAGCAGAGGAGGTCAGATGGAGCAGAGTAGAAGTTTAGATGAAGTAGAGTAGAAGGTCAGTTTGAGTAGAGCAGGTCAGATGGAGCAGAGGAGAAGTAAGATGGAGCAGAGCAGCAGAAGTCAGGGTCAGATGAAGCAGAGGAGAAGGTCAGATGGAGCAAAGAATGCAGAAGTGAGGGTCAGATGGAGCAGAGGATTCAGTATTTTGTAGTTGGAATTTTACAAACAAAACAAGTACAGAAGAAAGTCAAATTCTCAGATAATAATTATCTGTTGCTAAGACCCCAAATCACCAGACTTAAATGTCAAATTATGAACTACGAGGATACACGTCCTTTGAAAACCACTGAACCCTGATTAACCAGTTAAAATGCAGGACATGAACCAAAACATTATAATTGCTGCTCATTTTTGACAGCATAACTTGACATGTTCTGTTTTTTTTTTTTTGTAAAATGATTTCACCCGGCCTAAAGTCACAAAATAAATTCTGAATTTTAGAGCTTCTAATTTGCAGCAATAAAAGCTCATAATTCAAACTGTTCATGAGAAAAATATAAAGTTTATTTGTGAAGAAACCTGCTTGTGTGTTATTTGAACCTGTCGTCTTGGTTCAAAACTTTTCTTTTCTTTTCTTCACCGTTTAAACTGGTCACACACTGAGGACTTTTGAGTGTGTGGTCGGTGAAACGTGGAGAATTTGATGAATTATAATGTTAATATCTGCAGCTTGGTTCTTCCTTATTACTGTACCTGTCTGGTGCTTCTCTCAGCTCATAACTCAGAGCTGGACCTGAAAACAACCCAAGACCACAACAACTTCTGACTATTTGAGATAAGTATAAAAGTGTGAATTTCAAGTTTCAGCAAATTGCATATGGTAATTTAGTAATATTTGGAATGGCTTGCGTTGTTCATTCACCCTTCTTCCACTTATTTATTTCAGGGATTGTGTTGGGAGCAAGAAGGAAGAGCAGATAACACACAGGGAGGGCCTAAATGCTCCACTCAGAGTCCATTAAACCAGAAAAAGTCAGATATTTTAGTGAATATTCAGCAAGTTCCTCTTGCAATGAAACAAAAATGGCATTTGAGCCTAGTCCCCACTGCCTTTGTCGTGTTTTGAGCCTGAACCAACCATACTGTCTTTGGTCAACTTTCATTTTAAACAAGATTAGATTTCTGTGATTAACAGAATTTAGTGCTTCACTCGTTGATTCTGCAGAAACCTGTGACATTTTTTGGTTCTTTGATGAATGAATTTGATTTTCCTCCTTTTTTTCCACATGAGTAACCATATTTGTTTTAATAGGGTGAACCACACTTGTTCTTGATTGGCTAATCCACCTGTCAATCACAACCATCTGAACTCGGGGAGATTCACTGTTGACCAGACATCTTCATACAAGTATTGAACAAGTTGTGTAATCTAGATCCCAGTCAAACACTCCCCAAGAATACAACAAAAAAAGTTCTTCCCTACATTAAACCCACAGCTGAATGAAGTAACATTTTCAATTATGACTTAACACATCCTCATCTTTCATTAAAACATGGACAGAATCCTAATGCCCACACTGTTCCGTTCTTAGGACACCATTTAGGGCTCAAAGCTTTTAGTGGTGCCTGAATGTCCAGTGAGAGAAAAAGTAGTGCACTCAAAATTTCTCTTAATGCATCTTGAAAAGTTGTTTCCGGTGCGTAGACTGTATAAAGAAGTAGACTGAGGGAGTGTGAATTCAGCTCCACTCAAATGAAGCTCATGAGGCTTGCAGTTATAGGGGTGAATTTGGGGTAGAGTTCCATGTTAGGACTAGGAATTGATTTACCAGGATCATGGAGTTGATCATGCTCACTTCCTATTTGTAACGTGGCGGTGAGCAGGTCAGCTATGTCCATTTATACCAGTCCTTCTTAAATAGTGGGGCGATGCCAAGGGGGACGCGTGTGACCTCAGGGAACATACTTTTTTTGCCGTACTAGAATAAAGTTTAATTGCACATCCACTACAGAGATCAGTGTGTTTACCGTGTCTAAAAATGTTGGCAGTGGACAGCATGAAGCCAAAAAACATTACGACGTTGCTTGAAGACATTGTACCCCTATCACGCTGAAAAACTGCTTGAGTTTTTTCAGTGAAAACATACGAAATATTGCCAACAATCATCCCGCTTTGTGAATGCTACTTCAGTAAACCAGCGAGCACTGTTAGCATCATACAAGGTGGCGTACCAAATAGCAGAGGAGCTGATACTGCCGAACTATAACACGGACAATCACCATTAAAGACAAAGAGGACACAGGAGCAGACCTCCTCATGACACAGGCGAGTGCAGCGTGAAATACGTGTGTCCTGGAAGTCACTTTGGAGACGCGACTAAAACGTTTGCTCTCGTATGTAGGCTACTGAAGGCGAGGGTGTGATCTGTCCGTGTTTGGTTGTGGTTTTGTGGAGTGGGAGGCACGAAATTTTTTCTTCTTCCTAGGAGGGGCATGATAGAAAATAATTGAGAAGCACTGATTTATACAGTCTATTGTATGGTGATGTAGCCTGATTCATCAACCTGTTTCACTTTGTGGAAACCATTTGACCCCACAGCATTAGAATTCATTCACTCAACGGTAGACGGATACTTTTTTTTTAAACCAGTCGCTGCTATTTGGTAGTGACATATGTAATGTACCAAATCCCATAGGAAGAAGGGCAATAACGTCTTTCCCCTTGATAAAATTCACCAAACATTCTCTTTGTTCCAGCTTTAAATCCTCGATCTCAGTCATTGTTGCCAGCACAGAATGTCTGTCTTCATTTACATCCAGCTCGACCACTTTGTTTACTGTTGTGCTGTTCCACAAAAGGGACCAAGTCATGGCTTCACAGCTCTTCGCTGATTGGCTGGTGCACGGTCTACAACTTCCGGGGTTCTTGCAAATCGTCTAGTGTATTCCGATTCCTGAGCTAGTCACTGGAGAGAAATGAAATTGAGTGGAGACACTAGGTGGCGCCAGCCTGGCTACCGGTGATCGTCACTAGTCTAGACCACAATGCACTGAGATAGTTGGAAAAACAACTATATGAATGCGGCGCTATTAGAGACGAGGGTGAACATTCGGACACAGCCATGGTCATCTTTCCACATCAACAACTTTTCAACTGTCTTCTCATTTATTCTGTTCTTTAGTTGATTTTCTATTGTGCGTGCTTTGCTTAACTCCTTTTGTTGCAGTTTTTGTTCAATCTAAAGTTTGTATTTACTGGACAGACTCTGATCACTGCAGCCACCGCCCCGATCCAGATCCTGTCTCCTTCACTCCTGTTATCAGAGTGACCAGGCCCTGTTCAATATGGACCAGAGCTGTTTACAAAGCGCTTTCCTTGCATCAAATATACATTCACTTTATCTTTTATTTGTAAAGTAAGTTTCTGCTGCATGGGACGTCGGACTGGCAGATTTGGTCAGATACTAGACTTAAGTTTTGTGGAAAAGTTTTATCTTCTCTTCAAAATAGCAGGACATGCAGAAAAGTAGAGTCTGTATCCACACAACTCTTTTATCAGTTTTATCTGAAAAGACCTAATATTACATCAAAATAGCAAACTCACTGAGAATGCATTACAGTTATCAAGATCCTGTTGTCATTATAAAGATCCACAAATTAAAATTCAAGTCAGAATCTGTGTATCATTCGTTTGCTTTTCAAAATAAAGCCAAGAATAAGAAAACAAAACAAAACAAATTTTTTTCTTCATTATTTGTCTCCAAAACCAAAATGAAAAAGACAGTTTGGTTTTCAATTTTGTGTTTAAAAGAATAATGGAAAAAAAAATAATCACGTTTCCGTGAAAAAAACTGCGATGCCGGACTTTTGCACCACATACAGATTGAATCAGAACTGAACCAGAACTGATCCCAGGACTGAACCAGGACTAAAACAGGACTGAGTGTTAGGGTTAGGGCCCAGAGGTGTGACTGCCTAGACTCTTGGGTGATTAGGACCAGACTGGGACTGAGACCGGGACTGAGACCGGGACTGAGACCGGGACTGAGACCGGGACTGAGACCGGAACTGAGACTGGGACTGAGACTGGGACCAGACCAGGACCAGACCAGGACTAAGATCAGGGATGAGACTGAGAATGAGACTGGGACTTAGACCAGGACTGACACCGGTTTAGTCCTGATTTAGTACTGGTTTAGACCTGGTTTCGACCTGGTTTCAGTTCTGGTTTTGACCTGGTTCAGTCCGTATGCAGCACAAAAGTCCGGCATTGCAGTTTACTTCACAGAAACGGGAAACTGCCGTTATCATTTTTTCCATTATTCATTTAAACACAAAATCAAAAACAGAAAAACTAATCATCATCCATTTTTTCATTTTGGTTCTGGAGACAAAAAATTATGAAAATAGATTTTTTTTTTATTATTTTGAAAAACAAATGAACAAATTATACACGGATTAGTCAGGTTCACAAATTAAAGGTCCTATATTACACAAAATGGAGTCTTGTGAACTTTAAGCCATGCTATAATGTTAACTCCTCAAATACTTACCTGGACTTGTGTTTTGTTTCATTCACACAAGATTAACTCCAGGTTTGTTTGTGATGAGGAAACAACATTACAACATAGATCAGAAAATACCATAATATAGGCCCTTTGTTTTAATTTCAAAGTTTGTGTTAGAATCTCATACTTTTCCATCAGATCCCCAAACACATCTCTTCACACCATCTTTCAATCATCATTTCTATCAGATCCTAGAATCTATTGTGGACATTATGATTGTTGTGCCTCATGGTTTGGTCCTATTCTCCATCATTACTTCTGTAAATGGCCTTGATATGAATATGATGAATTGAGTTGAGATCTGCAGATGGGGAAACTCTCTGCTTCTTAAAATTCACGCGCCGCCATCTGGACCCAAACTCACGCCAAGACTTATTTATCGGATTGGCTCTGAATTGGACTTGAATAAATGTGAAAGAAGCATGTTGGAATTCCACAAACATATTCGACTCTGTGGGCTACACTATGTAAATGAGATGAGAGCAGCCCCTTTAAATAATGTTGTGTGTTGGGAATGTGCTTTGACAGATGTAGCCAGTGATTATAATCAAGGGCTTTCTCATGAATTATTGAATCCATTTAACTTTATTAATGTGGAAAAGTGTTGTTTCACTATAAAAACACATTTAGTACGTGCTTCTATAATACGAATAAACAAATGTACTTTTACACATAATGAGAATTAATAAAGAGTTTGTCACTCCAGAGTATAAGTCGCACCAACCAAAAAATGCATAATGACGAAGAAAAAAAACGTACAGAAGTTGCACCAGACTCTAAGTCACACTTTTTCAGAGAAATTTATTTTACAAAATCAGAGATGAGCAACCAACATGTCATCTTGAAAGGGAAGTTATAGTAAAAACAATAGAATAGAGAACAAAAGGCTGTTAACATAAGTTATTCAGATAACAATAGCATAAACAACAGAACAAATTTACCAAACTCTCCATCTTACTCCATATCACTAAATTCATTGAATTCTTCATCGTCTGTGTCACTTCTGAGCAACTTCGCGACCTCCGGAGGTAAACAGAGCACTGCTTCCTCTTCTGTGTAGCTGTCGTCAGACTCAACATCAGTTCCAATTAGAATTATTCTGGCCTTTCTGAATCCCGACAGGATGGTTTAGGTGTCACTGAAGTCCAGGCTTTGTCCATCCATCCAATGACTTCCAGGAAAGTTGCATGGTGCACTCTCCCGGTTGTCACAAGTTTCTTGCCCACTCCAGACTTTTCAGCTGCTTATTTCACTATTTGCATCTTGTAATCTGCAAAATATGATTTTCTTTTGGGGGCATTTGTGTTCAGTCTTTTCAGTTGTCTTTATAAGTTTGTTTAATTTTTTAAATTTTCAGTGGTACAGAAGTAATGGTGTGATCGGTGCAGTCGCAAAAACTGTCATTGGCAAGGCGCTCCATCCACATAGCCTAGTCTGAAAGTGGTATGTGTGATGGTGGTGTTTGTTTGAGGGGCCGATGGCGCAGTTTGGCAGCCTCGCTTCCGTCAGCCTCCCCAGGGCAGCTGTGGCAACAGTAGTAGCTTATCACCTCTAGGTATGGAGTGAATGAATAATGGTTTGTAAAGTGTCTTTGTGTGTTCAGAAAAAGTGCTACGTAAAAGTGATGCATTATTATCATTATTATTTTGTCTGTTAATAAATTCCTACAACTAATGTCAAACTGTTAGCCTCGTGAAGTTCATTTGACTGGAGGTGATGTCACACTCTCATGCTCCCATAGTTTATTTATCTATTGATTACCAAAATAAATAAATTAATAAAAATCTAAAGAAAAAAAAAAAACGAAACACCAATATATGAAGACATTTTACAGAAAATAATATGAGACCATCCTCCCCATGTGTACCACTGGCAATATGCAGGCTTCTTTTGATGGTATACAGGTAGAAGGGCCTTTACCTGATTACCTTTTTTTTTCTGGTTGAGATAAATGGCTTTTATATTATGCAGTGTATTGTGAATGTAGTTAGCTGATTAAAAAAAATACACTGAAAGACGCCATCTACATAGCATTTTGTTGGATAAATCTAATAGAGAAGCTGCTGACAGTGTCCACTCACTTTCATCCAATCAGGAACATTGTTTGCTAAGAATCATAGGAAATTTCAGACATGGGCCAGAGCCTGATGAGAACTGTGTGGACACAGTTACATGAGACCGTCCCAGACACCTGTTTCTGTGGTGGCGCAATATCACAGTGTACGAAGTGGACAGGGCTATAGTCCACACTCTAAGATGTTCCTGACTCATGGTTAAAAACAGGTGGTTTAGTGTAAAATTAATTCATGTTTTATCCTCCTTTGGATTAGGCCTTGTTTAAAACTGCTGCAAAAATGGTGTAATCCCCTTTTTAAAGCTGATTCAGCCCTACTTAAGGACTTACTGTTTAAGACCTGCTTTAGATCCTCTGGTACGTGGAAGGCCAAATATTTTTTTAAGTGGTATTTGGTGTAAATAGTTGACTTATATCAGCACATTTGTAGCCCCAAGGTCCTTGTCTAGGAATACACACAGTTTCACGCGGATGAATCTCCTAGAGTTCAAATGGGCGTGATTGACAGGTGGATTAGCCAATAAGCGACACGCATGGTCTGTGCATATCAAAACAAATACGGCTGCTTACGAGGAAAAAAAAGCAACGAAAAATATCACAAAAGATTAGGGATGTAACAGTAACCAAAATATTGCGATATCGTCTCGTCAAATGTCTCACAATAATATCCATGGACTGTCACAATATATTGAATTACAAGTTCCTTTGCTTAAATGCATTTTTTATAGTAGGAACAGCTAATAAATATCAGGAACTACATATCCCATCATTCATTTCAGCGCAGACAACATGAAGAAATATGTTTTTACTTGAATTCTTAGGATTATGACGGAAATAACTCACATCAAAATCTTGTCAGGGTATTTTAAAAGTAAAAAAGTGTCACATCTACAATTATATCAGCTAGGAATGTAACGATATTCAAATCTCTGAGTACAATATCATCACGATATGCATCTCACTGCACGATATTTATTGCGATATTTTAGAGAGGCTGATATAATTATAGATAGGACACTTTTTTGCTTTAAAACACCTTGACAAGACTTTGATGTGAGTTATTTCTATCCTAATCCCAAGAATTTAAGTAAAAACATTTCTTCATGTTGTTTGCGCTGAAATGAATCATGGGATATGTAGTTCCTGATTTTTATAAGCTATTGCTACTATAAAACCATGCATTTAAGCAAAGGAACTTGTGATTTGATATATTGTGACAGCCAACGATATTATTGTGACACTTTTGACGATATGATATCATGATATTTTGGTTATTGTGACATCCCTAATATCAGCCTCTCCAAAAATATCGCAATAAATATCGTACCGTGGGATGCATATGTGATAATACCGTACAGAGAGATTTGGATATTGTTACGTTCCTACAAAAGACAAAAATTACAGAGATATTAACCATAAACCAGGTCAATATATCTACAATCTAACACATAATTTATCTGTATGAATCTTTTCTAGACGGGTTCAGAAAATCTCCAAAACGACAACAAAGCAACAAACTTTTTTTACTGTCGTTTTCTTCAGTGAACAGTAACTTAATGTGGGTAGGGATTGTGTCATGCTCTGAAGAAGGTGAGAGAAATGTCATTTTATTCAAATTGATGAATGACCAATGACTTTCTTTGTTTTACATGGTTCACTAAGAAAACAAACAAACCTGATTGCGTTTAATTCTAGCTCAAGGCTGGAATTCCCTGGCAACCAAGGTCCCATCTAACTACCATCTTCTAGTCTGGACATTTGTCTCTGATTATACAAATAAGCCTTAATTAAACTGTATGCTGTCCTGTCATTACCTTTCATTACCTTATATTAGTTTTCCTTCACGTTCTCCGACCTCCAGCCTCTGCTCTTTCAGCCTGTGGATTCTTGTTTGTTTTTCGTGATGTGTTTGGAGCAATCTGAAAACAGTAATTACACCAGGGCCCAAACTAAAAGGTCTGAGCTCCCAGGGACTTGATTTGTGCAGGAAATGTTATTGGAGCTCCATCTCAACCTATAACTGAAGCCGTACCACTCCAGGCCACGAACAGCGGAGGTTTAAAACTTTCACAAATGTAGCGCACTAAAGAAAATAGATGTTCAGTTACCGGGTAGTGTTAATATTGTCTGCTGTGAAAAGGTTCGTGGTGGTCTGTATAGCGTTGCTGTTTTGGAGACTTTCCGAACATGAGACACAAGCAAAGATTCATGGATAAATTGCAAAAACATTGACTCAGGTTTATGGTTAATATCTCTGTAATTACTTGGCCTATCCACATAAAAAAAACTGGTACAAAGTTCAGTATAAACAAAAGTAATTGTTTTCTTATAATAGCTTCAGAAAGTGGTGCCATTATACCAAGTAATTAACTTAATCAGTTCAGAGAGGCAAGCCAGAGAAGGCAATCCCTCACAGAAAGTGATAAGGTTCAACATTTGTGGATCATAAATTTTGATTTTATTTAAAAAAAGAAAGGAAAAAAAGTGAACAGTAAACCAATATGAGCAGACACACACACAGGCTCACAGTAACACTCAGAAGGAACTACAACTGGTTTTAGTGTGTTTATTATGTTTATATTTATTTATTATATATAGGACCGTGAACATTAATCTCTTATCTGTGCACGATAATTATACAGACATAAGACAGAAACTGTTTTTGTACAAGAAAAAAGATTTAAGTGATATTTGCCCTTTCCAAATAAAAAAATCAAATGAGTATTGGAACAAAAGACACCCCAATTATTATGAATTATTTCTAGCTGAAAGAAATACTGGTTAGGAATCAATTTGAACTTTGGCCAGAAGAAAAAAATAAAAATAAAAAATTGTGAAAACAAGTGACTTTGCTCCTGATTTTGAAGGGCAGAACGAATCATGTTTTTCAGAATTGATTTCTTTTTCAGTTTCTAAGTTTTAGTGATTGATTGGAGCAACAATTGAAATAATAATTTAACAGGATTCTTTGCCCACTGTCCTGCCTTTTCTTCTGGGTGGACAAATTCTATTTAGGGCTGGATGATACAGTGATAAAACTCAAATTGAGATCTCCTTCCTATGACCGTGTGCTTTTTTGGTAACATCCCACATAAAGCTCTGAGCTGGTTTTAACCAATCACAGTGAAGCGTGGACTTTCAGAAGAAGCACAATACTTAATTTAAAGTAAAACTCACCTGTTATGCAAAATCAAATTTTCAGAGCTTTTCACCGTGTTGTTTTTGAGACAATAAAGCGCACCGGATTATAAAGTGCAACATCAATAATGTTCAAGTCTCTCGTCTATTTTCATACACAGTTCACAAAGGCTGATCCCTTAGCCCAGGTATCCACGATCCACTGGCAAATCGTGGCATAATTCGTCCACCATTGTCTCCCTGTCTTGGTGAATGTGTATTATGAATGTGAATGTGGGTGGCTAATTACTTTTTTTTTTCATTTCCTACGAGTAGGAGTAATAATGTGTTTAATGCAGCTTTGTGCACATTTGTTTACGTTTTACAGAAACGACACTTAAAACCACATGGCTAATTTGCATGAACTATAAGCACTGAAAAAAAAACGGTCAGCTTCTTTCTGACTAAAGGACAATGTTTTGACAATCCATTAAGCGGTGTGGCTTCGTAGCTTACCAAAGTCGCACTAAAACATTTTGACCGATTTTTGAGCACTGTGTACCACATAAAATCAGTTCAAGGTCAGTAAGCACAATCAGAATTAATACATAAGTTGATTTTTGAGAAAATTAAAGGATTTTAAGTGCGCTTTATAATCCAAAAAATACAGTAGTTTTTTTTTTTTATTTTATTTTTTTTTATCACCTGACATTATATTTGGATATTTGGAATAATGTGCGCATGTGTAAGTATAATCTTTAATCACTTATTTTCAAGATGCCATATTGCAGAACAATCCCTGTTTCACTGCTGCAGACCTACACCCACTGCTCTGTACTTATTACGTTCTTCAGTGTTCTTTTCTTAATCAGTGATACACCTATGATTCAGCAGCGTTGCGTACTCATTTTGGAACAAATGAACAAAAGCTTGCTAGAATGATCTGCAGCTATATATTGGAGATGCTGACTCTTTGTTCCCAGACATAAGCACAATAATTCTCATGATAAAATTGAAATGGCTTCAAGAAAATTGTGATATTATTTTTTTCCATATTGCCCACCCCTGTTTCTGTTACCTCCTGTTTGAGCAGTTAGCAGCACACAGCTCCATCAGCACAAGGAGCCGAGTGGAGGAGGCCCACAGTCCGGGATTAGACCTGGATTTGGGTCTGAACCAGGGATTTAGACCAGGACAGACTTCAAACAAACGTCAATGAACAAGCTTGTACTGAGCCTTTGAAGGAAGTGCCGCTTTAAGACCGCCGTTGTTTTAATTTTTTTTATTTATTTAAAACACTCTAAGTCCAAAATCATTTACAATCCCAGTGTTTGATTAAGAGACAAGAGAGGAGATTGGTTCTGTTGACCTTGGTTAAAAGACAAAGCTCGGTTCAATTGTAGATTAGTGCAGCCTGCAGTGCAATTAACACAGGTTTAAAAATGCAGTCAATGATTTATGACGAGGAATGTCAATCTTGTTTTTAGATTGCCAGAACCAGCTTTAGTGACTTCCTTTTTATTATTTCAATTTATACCTTACAGTAAAAAAAATAGAATTTTAATAACTTAATCTACAAAAAAGTAAATGGACTAAAAATGGTGGTGCTCGTCCAATGCTGAAAACAGGTTTTAAACCAGTTCGTGAAAATTACTTGAAGAAAACTGTTAACATAACATTGAAACTACATATGCTCCATCTTGGCATGTGTCTGCTGTACGGTGAATTGGATTGTGCAGAGCCGAAGGTGAAGCACCCAAACCATGGATCTGTAATAAAAACTAGATAAGGCATTCCCCCTCTGTTCCGGCTCGAGACCGACTAGTGGCCGCTCCAGGTACTGCAGCTCCCGGGAGCTCCGGCCCAAAAGGAATTCTCCCATAGAAATACGACGCATTTTTGGGGGAATTAAATCTGCCTGTGTTCGGCTGACAGGGCACCCACAACTTTCACAAAGGTCAGATTTTGTAGGGATTCTTTTCTATTTCCACAACATAAACTTTTAAAATGTTTTAAATCCTCAAAGTACCTAAAAGTTAACTTTGTAAAACTTAGCCTCGCCCCACTCTGAGCCCGCGCTAGCTCCACTCTAGCAGCTCTCCCTCTGATTGGTCCAAACGCTCCACGCCGTGCATGTTACCTACTACACACGGGTGAGAGGAGCTAGCCCCTATTGAGGAAATAAATGCAGAAGTGAAATTTTATGAGCACAGGCCACTGAAAATTATATGGCACCATCTTGGATTCATCTTCCAGATTGTATCATAGTTCTATGGCCCAAACAAACTAAAACATGGCACCACTGACAGACATCCGACTATTTTAGCTTCAATACAGACTATTTAATTTGTGAAAAATGTGCAAAAGATAAAAGCTTTGTGTATTTGTGGACAGAAAAGATGTCTGTGCTTTTCTCTCAACTAGATGTAAGATAAGATGTTTGATTTTTCATCTCGTTCTGCTTTTGTGACGCTTTGACCAGTCAGATTCAAATAGTCGTCATGACACTCTGCGCTTTTCGATCACTTTCAGCAAGAGCCATCTCAGATCGATGAATGTGTGTGTAGAACTCAATTAATTGTGACACACGTATCATTTAGGATTAGCGGTGGCAGTAGTAGTCGGAGTCTGTCGTAGTATAGCAGTAGTAGCAGGTAGTCATAGTTGTAGTTGCGCAGAATTCTTGGCCTACTTGTTTAAGAAGCTTATATTGTTTTGCACCTGTTTTCTGGGCTTTTCTGTTTTCTGTGAACAGTTTTGTTTTGTCTCTAAACGCCCCCTCTCCCTCTTTCTCTTTCTCTGTGTCCCTCTCTCTCTCTCTCTCTCTCTGTGTGTCCTTGGTGGAGGACAGTCTTTCCTCCCTTTGCTTCATAATAGACTCTTTTAAGTTCCTCTTGGCTTCAGGAGTTCATTTAGCCCTCTGAGTCTTATCACCGTTTCTAACCCATCTCCCACTCGCCCGCTCCACAGATCACATGACTTCACCGTGACTTCACCGCGCCACCATCTTTATTGTGGAGATAAAGATCGTGTAGCGTTTAACAGTTTAACAGGGACTATCTGTGATGTTACACGGATCATGTGAGAGCGATGCATGCTGGGAGAAAATGGCCGCAGGTAATGGCTGGGATGGTCGAGATAAAAAAAAAGGGATGTTAGGCTCCAGGCACTTCGATATGTTTTATTGTAAGGTCTTTAAGTGTACTGTAAAAAGGGAATTATACTTAAAGGTGCACGGAAATTTGGTGGAGTGCCTGCCAAATGTTAATGCTTTGGAATGTTCCACACTATGGCATTAAGCTGAGTGATTTCCGTGGAGAGATTTCTACTGGAGCGATAACGCAGCTCACAATAAGAAAATGCATGTATATTTATAGCAGTAAAACTAAATTCAGATACATAAATTTAATGCTATATTGTGGAACTTTAACCTTTCCGGCAAAGCAATAACATGTGATGTGCTATAAGAAGTGCTCCTGGACAGCTAAAAAAAACAAAAACAACAACATGTCTTTCCAATACTGTAGAGGAGGGATGTAACAATAACTTAAATGTCATGATACCGTATTGTCAAAAGTCTCTCAATAATATCATGGGCCATCACAGTATATCAAATTGCAAGTCTCTTTGCTTAAATTAAGAGTTATGGTGCAGCAATAGCGAATAAACAGAGGGAACTACATAGACCATGATCCTTTGCTCTGATCCAGTGCCGACTGTAACAGTTCTAAGCACTTTTAAGTCTTAGTTCTTTCAATTAAGTCTTGTCAAGGCATTTTAAGAGGAAAAAGTAGCGTATTCACAGTTTTGTTAACCTCCACAAAATATTGCAATAATAATAATATCATACCCTGAGCTGCATATCGTGAAAATATTGTATCGAGGGATTTGGATATTGTTACCATCCATAGGCGGAGTTTGCAGGGGATCAGGGGGGTCACGGCCATTCCTAGTGGCTGAAATATGTCACAACATTGAGTCCATAATATGGCCAATACAAATATATTAATTAATGGGTGTATGAAAATAAATATGCACCCTAGTCTGAACCAGGACCGAACTGAGAGAGAGAGAGAACTCCGAGGGAGTCTGCAAAGCACGATCGGGTGATGGCTGTGCTTAGCTCTGTGAGGCTGGTCCTTTCTCCCGGTCACCCAACAGTCTACACGGGTGAACTTCCAGGCCCATTATGACACTCAGTCCTGGTTTGGTCTTGGTCTTCTCATATCGCAGGTCACTATAGGACTTTAGAATCTTGAATCTAGTGCCCTGACGTTAAAATGTTTGCCCCCCTCAAGCGCAAAAGTCAAACTCCGCATATGGTTGAAGATCTGTAGATACTGAAAAATTTTCAATGAATGAAGCACTAAACATTGTATTGTTAAATTGAAGTTTAAAAAGTGGGGAAGGGGGGGACAACAAAATGTACATGGATTTAGTCAGAAGTAGAGGAAATCAGATACTAAACAATACTGAAACTAGTGTAATTTGAGCAATATATAATCACATAAATAGGAAAAATTTGACCATTCTTGAAGAGTTATTGAATGATCTTGAGTTTTGTCAGAGACCACGTCATAACATAAAAAAGGACTGTTATTACAATGTTGTCTGAAAAGAGCTTTTAAAAATGATCTTTTGGGTATCAAAGTCAGTGTGGAGTCTGTTCTTTAAAGGTGCATTGTGTAACTTTTCTGGGTCTGGGTCTGTCAAATGCTTTTCTATATGGACATGTTATTGCTTTGTCTGGAAAGTTTCACAGTTTGGTATTAAACCCATCATCATGGAGACCAAATTAGATGAAGTTACAGGTCAGGTCTGTGGAGAGGCGACCCTGCTCACATTTTTTTTCTTTTCTTTTTTTCTAGGTATTTCTAGCTATAAAAGCACCTGTAACTGAATAAATGTAAAAGAAAAGCTGTTTAATTCCACACAGAGCAATGACATACCCAGAGAATCCTAAAAAGTTGCGCATTTATTGTCGAAATTGAGTTTGAAATTTTAGTATCGTGACGCTACAAAGAATACACAGCAGTCGGTGAGCATAAGTTTGTGGAGAAGGTCTGTGGTGGCTCCTGATTGGTTAAAACTGTCTGGTCTTTGCTGACTCAGCTCTAAACTTGGCTCTGGTGAAGGACACCTCTGAGTGTGATTGATGGAGTCTGCTGCTGCCAAATAGCTTTTACACAACTCATTATCATACAAACGTACTTAAAACTCTCCAGAAATGTGGCCAATAACGCTAATACCACCATCATTGTTTGTGCTTGGAACTGAGGAAGAAAGCAAAACTCCCCTCTGCTCTCTGAAAGTTATGGGGGGAAAAAAAACTATATTAAAAAAAGTATAAACTCATTGAAAACTTAGGATGGTCAGAATGCTTTAAAGGTCACATATTACGCGGAAATGACTCTTGTGAGCTTTAAGTCACGTTAGAATGCTGTTACATAATCAAAAACATACCTAGAATTGTGTTTTGTTTCATCCACACTTTTGATTAATTAAGCTTTTATTATTAGTCTGTCTATATCTCCACCTTGTGATGTCCTGAAGAGGTCTTTTAGAACTTAAGATCTATCTTTTTACCTTTAGTTCAGTAGTGATGGGCAATTCAAAGGTTGAAATTAGTCAGATTATTGTTATTTTATTATTCTAATGAAGGTGTATGAAGTATAAAAACACAGTGGAGCACTTCTTGTATTATCGCATGACATCACATGGTGGAACAGAGTTTTTGCATTTTGAGGGAAGAACTCAGCCTAAATATGCAGGATTTGTGTGTTAAACATGTGTGAATGAAACAAAACACACCTCCAGGTCTGTTTTAGATCAGAAAATAACGCAAAAAATAGACTCTTTAAGAATGTGAGGAATGTCTTTGGACTACTGCAAACTTTTGTTCACATTTTTATAACCGTTATAGCACTTATAACTGCTGATGTTTTCTTGGTCAGAAAATTTTAGGAAACTTAAAATGTCCTTCTAACTCACTACTCATTCTGATTTGCAAAATTAAATATTTTTTGTACCACTGCACACATTTCATTAAACCACAAAAACATATGAGAAAAAATCCACAACAAGTTTTTGATTTACCACCTTCTTGTGACTGGAGTTTGTTTCATTGTCAGTAGGCTTTATTCACGTTATGTCACAAACCAAGAAGACGTTTGGAAAGATGCGTTGACGACTTCTGGTGTAGTTATTGACACTGGGCTCGCCGACCAACTGATAACTGATAACCAACTGTGATAAAACCCACTGAAGTAAAATGAAGACTGCATACGTATGTGCTGTTTGGAATAATCTTGAGTTTGGTGCCTTCATCTTTTCTAATCGCATGTACCCAGTGCTCTCAGAGTTGTGTGTCAGTGGGAAAATTATGAAAACTGAGGCAACGTTTATATGATGATGGTCTGAATAGAAGATGCAAAAGTGGCGTCGCGTCTTCACTTTCTATTTCGCGTTTAGGCAAGCAAAATTGTGTGGAATTCGATTGGATATGCATGCCAGGCGGCTCGGTGGTGATGTATGTGATGTAAATGCATATGCGACGTGGACGTGAGCAGGTCTGACCAGAGTTTTGCATCTTGGGCAGTGTAGACGGAAACGCTACAGCGGAGTGTATTCATGAAGCTTTTCCACTCTGTAGGATGGTTTCAGATTTTTGCGTTTTTAAGCCCAAAAATGCTGTCACCGTCTAAACGAAAGGCACTTCCAATAAAATATTTTGTCGTTTCGTTTTTACCCGCAAGCCTTCTCGTGTAAACAGACCCTGAGGTATGGTTGTAACTGTTGATTTGCCGAACATAACAGAATGCTACAATGACATGGAGGTGAAGAAAACTGGGACATTTTCTCATTTTTCCTAGATTTTGTCAGACAGAGCCGCCGGAAGTTGTCATCACATCTTTTCAAACGTCTTTCTGGTTTGTGATGTAAACGTGGTAGTAGAGAGACGTTTTAGGAGAAGTCCCATCTCCCTTGCTTTGCTCTCCATGCTAAATCAATCCCGCTCAGAGCACTATCACAACACAGTCAGCCTGCATCGCTCTAATGAAACTTCGTCACATCACATCAGATTTGTGAAGTTGTAGTGTGTTGTTTTGCATCATTCTTTTGTATATTTACAGACAATTGTGGTGTGGGAGAATGGGTGACATCTAAAACATTTTCAGACATGTTTTTTTGCAGAAGGAACAAGGTCCGAACATGATAGAAAACTCAAAACAAGTCAATTTTGCGTAATTCCTTTGTGAATAAACACAAAAGAGAACAATGAAGGACAAAATACTAAAATTGGAATAAGTGTCTTGTTTTTGGATGATTATAAAATAAACTATTTTGATTTTGTAAATTTTGAATTCAAATTACTTTTACTGGTCAGCCATTTTCACTACCCGTTGTAATTTCAGAGTATTCCCTGGTCGTGGCTAATTTGAATAAAACATGCTGTTAGCGCCAGAGTCCATTGACATTTTAGTAACTTTTCCCTGACTGTTGGAGGTTTAATCTTTTGTTGCCACAGTAATAAACCAAAGAAAGGACTCGGACCATTGTTTCTCACATATTTTCTCGTAATGACATGCTAAGTGCCTCCAATTTAGCCCTTTGAGTGCTCTGTTACTTTCGGGAATTTCTTGGACAAAATAAGTTTTTTACAAATCCGCCTCCCTCAAGCTGCTCTTTTTGGGGGAGATTTTCAATTTTCCACAGTTATTAAAAGGTTTTTCCAGTTTTGTTGTGGCTGTGGTTTGATGTTTAAAGCCTCATTGTGTACTTTTTTCTAGTGGAGAGTCCAGAATTTGCTTGTCTCCATGTAGATGTTTTTGCATTGCCTGGAGTAAGATTAAAAATAGAAGCTTCCTAAGTCCGACGTTGAGGAAATTCCAGTGTCGCAATGCACACTTCAAGAACAGCAGAATAGAAATGCAATCAAACATCAAGTCATGTTCCACAGTATGGCATTAAGCTCTAGCCAGGCTGGTGCCAGCTAGTGCCTCTGCTCAATTTTATTTCTCTCCAGCAGCTAAGTCAGGAATCGGAATACTCTAGACAATTTGCAGGAACCCCAGAAGTTGTGGACCGTGCACCAGCTTCCATAAAGTGAAACCAGCTGATGAATCAGGCTAATTAAGCTCTATCAATTTTGTATTTACAGTCCCTCGCTATACCGTGGTTCACTTTTCTTGATCTCGCTGTTTCGCGATTTATTTTTTTTTTGTGTGCAGTTTTGCATGCCTTTTTTACAGTGTATAAACGCGTATTGCATTTGTCCCGCTGCGTCCTGATTGGCTAAGGGACTCCTGTCTCCTGTACAGTATAGAATGTGTTCAGCCAAATTTACATAAATGTTCGATCTCTAGCAGTGTGATTCTGAAGTGCTGTAGGTTTGCAAATTTTCTCCCTGACAAAACCCACAATGTCAACGAAATATTCTGCACCAACAAAGGCTCCTGCGGTCGCACGCAAAAGGCAGAGAAAGATGTAACATCACACAAAAAGTTGGACTTCTGGACATGCTGAAGGAAGGGAGAGGTTACGCGCTGAGTCAGTCATCTAGTTCCGTCTTGGTTTAGTCCTCCTCTTTAGTCCTGGAATCAGTCCTAGGTTAGTCCGGGTCTAGTCTTGGTTCAGTCACGCAGCGCAACAGTTTGATATAATCACGGGTTGATGGGCGGGTGCGGTGCTGTACTGTCCTGTGCGGGTGTGAGTCTCCAAAAATGGACCCGTGCGGGGCTCTGCGCTATAGGGCTCCATTACAGATTAAATGAATCATCGTTTTTTTTACATAAAGGAGGAAAATAACATAAGGACAACAGAAGCAATAGGTTTTAAGTCTGAGAAAAGTGTATAGTGTGTGTTGAGAGGTTTTACGGCCTTAAAACATATATAATAATTGTAAAATATAAAGTTGACTACTTTGTGGATTTCCACCTATTACAGGTTATGTTTAGAACATAACCCCCGCGATAAACGAGGGACCACTGTATTCAATTGCAAGTTTTTTTTATTGCTGAAAATATCTTGAAAAACATGCATTCTTACTGTGAACAGGCTTGCCTTTTCATAGATCTGACCTGTAACTTGGTCTGGTGGCTAGCCTAAATGGAGATCAGTACATTTAAAGCCATACTGCAGAACATTTCATTTGAAACGAGGTAAACCAGAAAAAGGCCAGAGAAGCTACATAGTGTACCTTCAAGAGCCCACCAAAGTGAATCCAATATTTGTCTCTAGAGTGGTGTAGACTCACTCTCCCTGTGCATTAGTGGTGCATTGAGGGCCCCTTGTTATTTACTGATTAATCCATCATCAGAGCGTCCCCAGAGCGCTTTACATGCAGCACTCGAACGCCTCGCAGACAATGGCCGCCATTATCCTCTCAGACTGAGTTATGGAGAGGAGGCGCAGGATGGCGAGGCTCGAGCTCATAATATCTGAGCTGTTCACAAAGCAGAAAAACACAGGCATTTCAACACGGCATGGAGTTTGATGGAGAATTTCAAATGAATTAAAGGCGCACTCTGTCACTTTGGTAAAATAGCCTTAAACCTGTCTTTCTTTGAGACAAGCATGCAGGTGGCACTAAAGGCCCAAAATTACAGGTTAGATCTGTGGCAAGGCAACTGATTTTTTTGGTTTTTTATTATTATTATTTTCTTAAAGGTCCTATGTTACATAAAATTAACTCTTATAAGCTTCAAGCCATGTTCTAATGTTGTTATCTCATCAAAAACAAACCTGGGGTTGTGTTTTGTTTCATTCACACATGTTTGAGTAATTCTTTGTGTCATAGTGTAGTAGTAGTAGTAGTAGTAGCAGCAGCAGTAGTAGTAGTAGTAGTAGTAGTAGTAGTAGTAGCAGCAGCAGCAGTAGTAGTAGCAGTAGTAGCAGCAGTAGCAGTAGCAGTAGTAGTAGCAGTAGTAGTAGCAGTAGCAGCAGTAGTAGTAGTAGCAGTAGTAGCAGTAGCAGCAGTAGTAGTAGTAGCAGCAGCAGTAGCAGTAGTAGTAGCAGCAGCAGTAGCAGTAGTAGTAGCAGCAGCAGTAGCAGTAGTAGCAGCAGCAGTAGTAGCAGTAGTAGCAGTAGTAGTAGTAGCAGTAGTAGCAGTAGTAGCAGTAGTAGCAGCAGCAGTAGTAGCAGTAGTAGCAGTAGTAGTAGTAGTTTTCAAGTGAACAGCTGCCTTTTACTTTTTGTTCATGGATTGGCAATTCCGTTGCTGAAATCATACAAATGATTGTAGTGAAGGTGTACGGAGTTTAAAAACACAGTGGAGTGCTTCCTGTATTACCACATGACATTACAAGTTGGAACAGTCTTTTATTTATTCATAAATGTTATGTATTTATGTATTAAGGACATCACAGTCACATTAGACAAACCTGATGCATTGCTTTGAGTGTTTTAGCACAAGTGATAGTTTTCAACCTGTCCATTCATGCTACATGCATAAAAAGACAAGACACATAAGTTACATACAGATAAAATATATACAGTACATTTTCAATTTTAATAAAATTTCTTGCTATTGGTTTCCAATTTTAAACAGTTCCACAGTCTAGTCAGTGGGGCGCCAGTCACAAAAACTGTTGTTGTGTCTTTAGGCAAAACACTTCACCCACATAGCCTAGTATGAAAATGCTGTGAGCATGAGTGGTGGTGGTCTGAGGGGTCGATGAAGTAGATTGACAGCCACGCTTCCGTCAGTCTGCCCCAGGGCAACTGTGGCTACAGTAGTAGCTTATAACCACTGAGTGTTGCTTGAATGAATAATGAACTGTGAAGCGCTTTGAGTATCTTGAAAGGTGCTATATAAATGCAATGATTAATGAATTAATTAAAGTCCCTTTAGCAGAGAAAGAGACTGACCAAGAGTTATCCTGTACATAGAAACAACGCTATTACCACTAGTAGCACCGCTTGTGTTCGCTGTGTGTGTACATTTTATGGTCCAAATTCTGAAATGTTCTGTAGTGTATCACAGTTAACACACTTAAAAAATAATTTAAGATTATTAAACTTGGTAAAATTTTCAAAGTTAAAAAGGTTATGTTTCTTTAAAATTTTGCAGTGGTGCCAGTGTCTAGGCTTTTTGTCAAGGACCTTAAGGGTCAGTTTGTATAATGAACACAGTGGTTTCAGGAGTGGTTGTTGAGGAGACCTGGGACCATGAGGTGATACAATAAGATAAATGTGGGAAGATCATTGCATTCATGAATAGTTGTGATGTCTGGAGCGCTAGATCTTTGTGTATGAAACAAAAGCAATCGAGGCCCCATCCACACTAGTACGTATTCAAATTGTTTTCGTTGCGGATGCATTGTTCGTCCACCCTAATCTAATTGAAAATGGCTCCGCACACGGAACGATCCGGTGCTGCCAGCTTCCACGAATTCATCTGAGTATGGATCTGATCCAGCACTGTGTGGATGCCTGAAAACACTGATACGCTGACGTAGGTCTATGCACCGCCAAAACGCTAAGAGGCTAGTATATATTAATATATCCGGTCTATGTGTATGACCTGCAGATGTATAATCTCTGAAAGGTTTAACATGAACCATCTCCAACGTGATAGAAGCACAGAACAGACTCACCATGAGCACAACACCCCTCTGTCACAGAAAGAACACATATAATCCATTGAGTCGTGTGCTTTAGTCCAACAGAAGCTGAACCACATCAGCGCACAATAGGGAGCTGTTTTGAGCACAAAACAGCTCGCACACAAATTAGCCATGCGGTTTTAAGTTTTGTTTCTGTAAAATGTAAACACATATGCTCAAAGCTGTGTGGATAAAAAAGGATTGCAGACACAGAAACGATGTGTGTGGATGCAAATCATTTGTGATACAGTGATAGGCAGATTTGTTTCAGTGTAAACAGGGTCTGAGACCTGTTTTAATCTTAAGTAGCTAAGTATTTTGTGTGTTAATTTTCATCCAGAATAAGTCCATTTTCTCATTGTGAATAGTCACCTCATGTTTTCTGTTAGATAGAAGAACTCAGCCTAAATCTGCAGTGTTTGTGTATTAAATGTGTGAATGAATGAAACAAAACACAACTCCAGGCATATTTGGGATGAGGAAACATTACAACATAGATCAAAAAACAGCGTAACATGAGTCCTTTAACCTTGAACACTACACACTGTTCAGACTGACTGGAGAACCCTATAATGTCTAACAACAAACGGACAGCTCCATCCCTGCGCTTCAAAGGAAACCGCTCTCAGGTGCAATGTTCAAATGAAAGTGAAAGCCCTCCCACTGCTGTGCACTGGTCTGTCCAGGTGTGAGGATGGATATGTGGACATTTAACCTGTTTCAATAATAAAACACTCCAGTCATGTTTTAAATCTGCACTGTAAAGCCCTGGACATAACTTGAAAAACTAAACTACAAATCACCGTTGCTGCAGACTCACGCAGGTTTGAGCTTTTTGGGCCAGAAAATATGGGAGACATCTGCTTTCTCCAAATCCCGCTTTTATTCTCCCTCTGTTCAAAGTCGGACACGTGTGCGCTTCTCCCCGTGCACTCGCTCACGTGCACGCTCATCCTCGTGCACGCTCGCAGACTCTTATACAAGCAGAGCAGTCAAGAGGAGCCATGGTTTTCTATAGAATAATATGAACCGCATAGAGAAGAAAGAAACGGGAAGTGAATGGCCGTCAGACAGGATATTAGCAAACTTTAAAAAACTTCAATTTATAGAATCTGTTTCACACTTTTGAATGGTCTTATGATATTTTGTTTATGCATTATTTGTTCAGCGCTGGGTTTGAATAAAAGACTGATGCATACACGATAGACAGAGAAATCTAATAATGACAATATGGAATCTATTCAAAACATTTAAACATTTACTCAGAGATGACAAGTTGACTTTAAAGGTGCACTGTGTAACTTTTCTATGGAGGGTTCACCACCTGCTTGTCTCCTTGGAGATGTTACTGCTTTGCCTTGATTATTTCACAGTATGGAAATAAACTTGGTTATCACAATGGAGACAATTTATGGAGGTCAGATCTATGGAGACACAAAGTATGAATGAAGGTTTTTTGAGGTATTTTTGAGCTATAAGGCTACTTTTACACATAGCCGGGTATGTTGAGAAACAAATATTTCCCTCCATTTTCTAAAATAACATCGTTCACAAAGCATTGTTTTCAAAAAAGTTTTTGTTTACTTCAACCCGTATAAACGCCATCGAGCGCCATCATAACTACGCCAAGCCTCTGGGTGGAACCTGGATTAGATTCAAACCTGTAGTATTTGTTTCATTACAGTTGTAAGTATTACTCATAAATACCTTGAAAAACATGCATTACTGAGCAGGCTCGCCTCTCCACAGATATGTTATGAATTGGCAAAATTGCTGACCTCCGAGCCTCATTCGTCTCTGGTCATCGATATGAAAAGTGTTTGCACCAAAAGAAATGTAACTGCTGCTCTGAATGTTTCCATGATCAACATCAGAGCAAAAGGGAAACACTGGTCGCACTTTTGGGACGTCATCTCCTAAAACTCCATTTATCTCATTTACACACAGATGCCAAAGCATAGTTTTCCAAAATCTCCACTCTACCCGGAGTTTTTAAAAAGATTTGTTTTCAGGCACATTCGCTGTTTGCTGGTAAAAAATGAGTACAAACAAAGGGAAATGTCTCTGTTTTAGTTTACAGGACCTAAAACACCTGTAATTGAAAACATGCAAGACAGATTGGGCAGATATAATGCCATACTGTGGAACATTCCATGCAAATAAATAATGTCCCAA
>NW_026571018.1:11943500-11963500 GCF_026225935.1 Boleophthalmus pectinirostris
CAATGCAATAACATCCATGGAGACAAGCAAGTGGAGAAATGTTCAGCAGAAATGTTACGTAGTGTACCTTTAAATACCGAAATAAACAAGTTGGAACACTTTATATACAGCGCATTCCCTATTTGATTATGGTTAATAGTCGAGCTACAGTCATTTTATATTGGCTTAATCCAAATTAAATCAAGCTTTACGGTTAGGCCTGTCATGATAATTACTACATCAACTTATACTTCAATACCTGCCAGATGGAACAGTAATTTTTGGGCATCAGAATTTGTTGTGGGTACTTTTTCTTTAGTTGTAGATATTTGAATAAATGGCCTATATCTCACTAGACAAACTAACGACAAAAGTGTTTCAGTCAGCTGTTTATTTATCGCAACTCATGTTTTTTTAAGAATATTTTACATTTAAAATACATTTTGGGGGATGATTTTAGGGTTTGGTTTCAATATTATTGTTTATCAGCTATATTTAGTTGAATGGTGAGTAAGGATGTAACAATAACTGAAATATCGTGAGATCCTATTGTCAAAAGTCTCACAATAATATCATGGGATGTCACAACATATTGAATCACAAGTTCCTTTGCTTAAATGCATGGTTTTAGAGCAGCAACAGCTTATAAACATGGGGAACTACATATCCCATGATTCATTTCAGTGCAGACAACAGGAAGAGATATGTTTTTTACTTAAATTCTTGGGATTATTATGGAAATAATTCACACCAAAATCTTGTCATGGTATTTTTAAAGCAAAAAAGTGCCACATCTACATCTATTATATCAGTCTCTTCAAAATATTGTAATAAATATCGTACTGTGGGATGCGTATCGTGATAATACCGTAGCGTGAGATTTGGATATCGTTACATCCCTATTGAATAATATATCGCACTTCAAAATTCAAAACTGTATTTATTCTTTTAACTTTTGAAAGACTTCTCCTTACCCATGGTTTCGTCTGATTCCACTCTTGATTTTGTTTTATTTATTTATTTTTGTTCTTGTTTTATGAGAATGTGACTTTGTTTTGTTTTTTTGGTTTGTTTGGTTTTTTTTGTTTTGTTTTATTTTGTTTTATTTTGTTTTGTTTTCTATTGTCAAACTTGCATTTATTGTGTGGTGACTACTGTTAGAAATAAACGGAAATGTGACTTTTCTTGGACTTGAAGTTTGATATCCAGCTAACTTCTGCATTGTGCCTGCTTTGTGTGAGGAGCTAAAAATGGCAGGAAGTCAGGGTCACAAGGGGGAGGCCAAGGGGGCGGGGCTTAGAGCAGAAGTGGGCGGAGCTTTGAGTGAGTGTGTTATTGGAAAAGTTGACAGTTCCACAGCAGCAACCGAGATTGGAGAGAGCAGAGATCTGAATGAACGGACCTAAACTTTGAAATTTAGACTCACAAAATCTTCCAAAACTGAGCCAATCTGCAAAGAGGAATTTACTGGATTATATTTTTGTAGAAGGAGGAAGAAGAGAAGAGCTAAAATGGTAAGTTTATGAGTTCGGCCATGTTTGGAAACAGGGAGGAGGGGGCGGAGTTTGGGAAGAGCCCCAGCAGCTGCTAAAGTCATGCAGATGTGAAGGAGAAATAGCTGGGATATTTTGGCGTTTCTGATCTGTCAAATTGAACCATAAAAGTTAAAATATTTCTCACTGTAACGGACAAACACGGAGGAGGGAGCATTCCTGGTATGGAAGTGGGAAGTTAGGAATTTCAGCTGTGTGGGCTGTTAAACTTTGTACTAATACTAAAGTACTTTCATTCATTGTACTGCAGTAACGATGGAGGCTCAGAGTGGAGTTCGCTGTTTGTTTACATCCACATTGTAGCAGCATGGAACTGTATTTTACTTTTTGATTATTTTGGTTCAATACTTGAGACAATCAACTGAATATTGAAGTATTTTCAGATTTATGGGCAAACTGTGACTGCAAGGTTCATCTTCATTTTTTATAATGTAGTTTTAGGAGTACTATTTAGTGTAAGTATTAGTAGTAGGTAGCAGTAGTTTGCAACAGTAGTTGTTGTAGTAGTATGTAGTAGTAGTGGGTAGTAGTGGGTAGTAGTTGCAGTAGTCGTAGTTGTAATAGTCGTAGGCATTAGGTGGTAGTAGCAGTAGTAGTAGGTAACAGTAGTTAGGTAGCAGTAGTATGTAGTAGTAGTGGGTAGTAGTTGCAGTAGTAGTGGTCATCGTAGTAGTAGTAGCAGCTTGTAGTAGTAGTAGTAGTAGTAGCAGTAGTAGCAGTAGTAGTAGCAGTAGTAGTAGCAGCAGCAGCAGCAGCAGCAGTAGCAGCAGCAGCAGTAGCAGTAGTAGTAGTAGCAGCAGCAGTAGCAGCAGCAGCAGTAGTAGTAGTAGCAGTAATAGTAGTAGTAGCAGTAGCAGTAGCAGCAGTAGCAGTAGCAGTAGTAGTAGCAGCAGCAGCAGCAGTAGTAGTAGTAGTAGTAGTAGTAGTAGTAGTAGTAGTAGTAGGTAGTAGGTAGTAGGTAGTAGGTAGTAGTAGTAGTTAGTAGTTAGTAGTAGTAGTAAGTAGTAGTTAGTAGTAGTGGGTCGCAGTCCGAGTAGTTGCAGTAGTCTTAGTAGTAGTTGGTAGCAGTAGTAGTAGCAGTAGTGGTAGTATGCAGTAGTTCGTAGTTAGTAGTTAGTAGTTGTAGTAGTTGCATAGTTTTCATAGTAGTCATAGTAGTTCTTTGTAGTAATAGCAGTAGTAATAATAGTAGTACTAGGGAGAAATACAATTTTGATTTTTGGACTTTACCAAAACTGTAAATATTGTTTATAGAAATTGTGAATGTGCTGATTTTATCAAGCTACAAATACTTCTGTAATCTGTAGAAAGGCATTGTAGAGTGTAAACAAATGTACTTCAACAAAGTACTTCAACAGTTTATTAAAAGTCTCAATATTTCCTTCACTTATTTCATAGTTTATTTCTTCTTTCAGTATTAGCTATATTCAGAACATCATTTCTCCATTTCATTTTGCTTCCAGTACTGTATATTCTGGGATTACTTTGTTTTTCTTTCTGACAGATATTTTGTTGTAATTGTACTTTATCTTTTACAGTTTATTTTCAGTTCACAGTGACTTCAAACACATCCAGGAGTATTAGCATTTGACAGACGACTGAAATCTGAACTGCTGAACTAATACAAGAATCCCCAGAGATCCTCGATTAAAAGATATATATAGAACTCCATAGAGACCGAATCATTTGCTGTTTGACATGAACGTTATAATAGATAAATAATTGCAGCTATTAAAAACGCTATTTTCTGATTTGTTTTGCATAATATAGCACCTTTTAATCTCGCAGCCTGTTTTTTTATATCTTTGTTCACATCATTTCAGTGTATTTTTATCATTTTTATCTATGATTTCTTGCTTTCTTTTGGTGTCTCTTTGCCCCCTTAGTTGTAAACGCAAGTCTGGAGGGGGATTTCGGAGGGAGGGCGAGATCCGTGACATCACTTCCTGTCCCGGTCGCTCCTGTTTTGGCCCATTTGGTTTGGATTACCTCATTCCTCCAGAGACAGCTACTATAAATACTAGACTTCAGAGAGCAGTGGACAGACTAGAGCCACTGTGTACTGGGCCGTGGTCCACGCACTCCGCTCTGGGAGGCGTCTGGGGAGAGGGAGGTCTAAGTGCAGAGTAAACAGCTAATGGTTTATTTGTGTGTTTTAGTTTGTGGAAGAGGTGAGGTTGGTCCATGTGGGCGATCTGAGCCAGGATTTATTCAGTCCAGTTACTGCAATATTTTTAATGTTGGGAAGTGTTACATTACATTACTTTTACAGTAGTTATCTTTATTATTTTCAGATATTAGTCAGAATATCATGGATAACTACATAGACCATGATCCTTTGCTCCTTTTTAGTGTGGTTAACATGAAAAAAGTAGTTATTTCACATTTTAAAGGCTCCATATTTTGCTATTTACAGATCTGCAGTATGTTGTAATGCTGTTTCCTCATCAAAAATGCTCCTGGAGTTGTGTTTTGTTTCATTCACACATGGTTAACACAAAACCCGGTGTATTTAGGCTGCATATTTTCTTCTCTTAAACAAAAACACTCTTCCAATTTACAATGTCATGTAGTAATACAGAAAGTGCTTTTTAAATTCTGCGCACATTCACCAGACTCATGTCATAATTTCATCCCTGGAATTGCCAATCTCTACTGAACAAAAGATAAAAGATGGGTGTAAACTTGAAAACTACCACTTCATGACATCACAAAGTTGAACAGAGCATTTTGAGCTTTGGAGATGTAGACAAACTAATAATAAAGGATTACTCAAACGTGTGTGAATGAGACAAAACACAACTCCAGGTCTGTTTTTGATGAGATAACAACATTATAACATGAGTTAATTTTTCCTAATGTACAACACATTTTTTATTTATTTATTTGTTTATTTATTTCATTCACAAGACATCAACAGTGTCACAACATCAAACATACAAGAAATGAATGAAAAGGAGCAGAAAGAAGAGTAATCATATGTTATCTGCCCCCTTTTCCCGACAATACTTTAACACTGATAGACACTTTAAAACATTTAAAAATATTCATTTAAACATTTCAGTCAATAAGTAATTTCAGTTCAATCATAATTGCAATCAATTGCAAATCTTCACTGTTACGCACAACAACTTAGTTTCCTTTTTCATACATTGCACTCAGTTGTATATGTTTTTTAAATGCCATCATTGTGCTTGATTCTGTTATATCTTTTTCAAGACTATTCCATAAATGAACTCCTTTCACATCGACGCTTCGCTCCATAACCTTGGTTCTGAATCTGGGTTTTTAAACATGTACATTCCTTTTAAATTGTTGTGGCTTTTTCTCCTCTTGTTGTGAACATTGTTAACATTCACGTGTGTGGATTTTTGGGGCATAGTCACAGCTTTAGAACAGCTTTCTGAGAATGAAAGTGAAGCAGGATGGACCAGCAGATACAATTATTTATTATTGGATTGTACTGGATACAAACAGTGCGCTGTGGTCTGACTGAATGCTGCTTGTACATTGTAGTCTTTCTGAGAAAACACCAAATTTGCTCATTTACGAGAATACGTGGGCAGGAAACCCCATAGTTCCATTCTATTGTATTTATTTTTTCAAACAAAATCAGTGCAGGACATTTTGCATAAAGCCTTTTAGACTAAGGCTGTAAGACAAAAAAGGCTGGTCAGTTAGTTGAATAAAAATGGGGCATGGGTAAAGCTTTTAAAATCTTTTGCACTCACAAGACTACACCTGCATAAGAGTTCATCCTAAAACAACTATTTAGGCAAAATAAATGAATAAATATACTAGGAAACAGTGTATTTGTATAAAGACATATTAAACTTGTAAGTCATGAGTTTAATCTGCCTTCTTACTATGTTTGTCCTCATAACAAAGACAAATTTTGGTTGACTAGGACACCAGCAACTAATTAATCGACTAAACAACTACAGTCCAATTTCAGACTGGGTCCCACCCTTGTCAGGACACACCCTCGGGCAAGACACTTCACCCCTGTCCTGTTTTGTGGGGTTGACTCATACTGTAGGTGCCACAGAGGCTCCAGATTGTCATTCAGAGGAGAAAGTGAGCTTCACCTGTTTGAGTCTTCAGCTGTCACAGAGTTAGCCCAGGACCAGACCCCAGACCCCAGTCCCCACGCTCACCCCAGACCCCAGACCCCAGCTCAGACTCAGGTTTCACTCACACATCTCCGGTTATATTTGGAGCTGCTGTTGGCTCAGAATAGACCTGAGAACAGCCCCGAATGCCTGTGTCTGTGTCTCTGCCTCTGCTTTGGTTACAGCTGTAAAAGAGGCGCCCAAGTGAACTCAAATGTCTCTGTGTTAAACTTTGATTCGCCGCTCAAAACAAGAAAATCCATTCTGAATTCACAGTTGCATGGAAATTGAATTGTAACGCTCAAATCAAATCACTAGGGCAGTATGCTGGGAGTAGTTCCTGAATAAAATGATCGGATTGGCTTCTTAAATATAAACAAATGCTTTAAGGTATTTAATGTACGCCACATGTCCATGAGTGCTTAGTATGGATTTAAATCTATCTCCATCTATCTCCATCTATCTCCGTGAAATTAAGCAGAGGACACCAGGTCAAGTTTCAGAACAGATTCGAGGAGAGGCGATAACAATGTTTGAAGTTTGATTTTCAATGTAATGTGAGCAAGACACAAAAACATGTTACTGAATAAAAACAAGATAGATACAGTATGTTTACTCCCTATGAATCCTTTTAGATACAGCAAAATTTGCATTAACAGTGCACATGTTTTACTGTAAAAGTATAGCTACTAAAAAGATATCAGAAGGAGAGTGATAAGCAGGGCTATAGCTGAAACTTTGTGTTTTCTTCTATGTATTTTTGTATTTCTGTAAACTGTGCATGTGTGTTGCATGTGACAGTGCTAAAGGGTTTGGATCTGGAGCTATTTACTGTACGTAGGCTACATTCAGACTGCAGGGCTTAATACTCTATTCGGATTTTTTTATGAAATCCAATTTATTTGCGAGGTCGTTTACATTTCCAATTAAATGTGACTTGTATGTGATCTCCAGTGTGAACTTTAAATGCCCCAAAAGTGTCCCACATGTGCATTGGAGGACACAATGATGTCACACACAGTGAGCATGCTCAGTGCTTATGGAAGTCGCCTAAACGCTGGGCTTGTCTCCCAAAATACTGTCCAGTTTGTCGTAAAACGGACAGGTTACACGTCCACGGCCGCTTCATTTGTTTGAGTCTTTAGCCTCTTTGTATTTGGCTCGCACTTGTTGACATTGGAGCCAGGACTGCCTGTAGCCGCGCTCGGACATTTCTTTGGCAATCATTTCATAAACTGCCCGAGTTCGATAAGACCCCTCCAGTTTGGCCTGAATACAGCGATCCCCCCAAATATTAATAAACTCGCTAACCTCACTTTCCCTTCATTGACTCGATTCTGAGCCTGACGTGTAGGTGATATGAATGTGACCTGACCTTTCAAACTGAAGTCGCATGTCAAAAGATCAGATATGTATCAGTTTTAGGACGACATATCCAAGTGGCCTGAGTCACATTTGAAAAAATCAGATCTGTGTCATTCAGACTGACATTAAAAGATCAGATACAGGTCACATAGGGGCGAAAAAATCAAATTTGGGTCACTTCAGGCTGCAGTGTGAACGTAGCCTTAGATACATTTATATTAGAGCTGCATGATATTATAAACGATGGAGATTTGACTGTTAATTACTGCAATATTGGTTTTACTGAAGTATTTGAGAATAAGACTATAAGACAAAATCTATGTCCATACAGAAGATTCTGAAGTTTGGTTTTAACTTTGTATTTTAATGAAATCATACAAGTGCCACCTCCAAGGGCCCATATTACATTACTTTCTGATCTGTTATGATATTGTTTCCTGATCACAAACATACCCTGAAGCTGTGTTTTGTTTCATTGTTGATTCACACGTTTAACACACAAATCCTGCATATTTAGAAATGCTCTGTTCCACCTTATGATGTCATGTGCCAATATGTCAAGTGTCAAGTGCTGGAGTGTGTTTTTAAACTCCCTACACTTTCACTAGAATTATGTGGATGATTTCAGACCTGTTATTGCTAACCTTTACTGAACTAAAGGTAAAAGGGAGCTGGTAACTTAAACTACCACTGCAGGACATCACAAGGTAGAACTTTGGAGATGTAGAGACATTAACAATAAAGCATTACTCAAACACGTATGAATGAAACAAAACACAACTCCAGGTATGTTTTTATGAAGGCAATAACATTCTAACATGGCTCACTGTCAATTTTGCATAATATGGGACCTTTAAAAACACATTTTAATTTGTCTGGTAACATTCTGTCAGATGAAGAACCTTAAAAATATTGTGATATATTTGGTTTGTTTCGATTATTGTGTCAGACAATACTGCAGTATCGATACTTGCGATGCACTGTGTAGTCCTAAAGTAAAGGTGCACTGTGTAACTTCCATCATCTTCCAGGGTCGATCATCCGCTTGTCTCCATGGTGATGTTATTACATTAAACAAATATATCTCGTATACTGCAAAGACATGGATTATTACAGTTAGCGGGTCCACAGATCTGACCTGTAACTTGGCCTGGTGATGTGGCTTACTTGTCTTCATGGTGATAGTTCAATTAAATGTTATGCTGTTGAACATTCCAGGAAAAACAAAAACAACATGGAGTCAAGCAGGTGGCAGTAACCTTTACCAGAAAAGTTACAGCGTGCGTCTTTAGATCTATACTTTTTCCTTTTGTGGTTTGAAAATGAGTTCCCCCAGCTTTAAGTGTTTACAATGAACAACTGCGTCTGTCTGAGGCAAAGAAAAGAAAGTCCCAGGAGAGGAGTTTGTGCAGTTTGTGTTTAGCTCGGCGTGGGCTGTGCTAACAGTCTGATTACATCTGAACGCCGCTCTGTTATTCGGAGCTCGCGTCTCATTGGTCGTAATGACGGAGGGTTTGTGCACATTTGCCTCATGTAGTTTTAACTTTAGCCGTGTAGCTGGGTTGTTTCCTGGCCCCTCGCTGAGCTTGAAATGGACCTCGCTCATTCACAGGATCACTGCCCTTTTCTTTCCGTACACATATGCAGTGTTAATTTGGTTCACACAAGTAGATTAAACACCTATCTCTGAGCGTGTAGGGTGAAGATTTGAATAATAAGCAACGGAAAAGTGTGTGGTGCTGCTTTGGGAAAAAAATGATCAGCTATGTACAAAGATCTATCTAGCCAGGGCCAGGGCTATAGTAATTGTACTCAAATAAGGGTAATGTTACTTCAAAATAATATTACTCAAGAGAAAGTGCAAAGCAGCAGTCCAAGAATTTACTCAAGTAAGCATAAAAAGTTTTGATGGGCAAATGAGACGGAGCTCATCTCGCAGCAGCCGCTCACGTGATTAAAGTGTCGAAGTGTTGGTCCCTCCCCCTACTGCTTCACTCTGTGTGTCAATCACTTCAGTGTATCGAAGCGTTTCATTGGCTCAGCGAACGTTCCGCTCTGCGATTGGTTCAGAGTGCTTCAGAGTGTTCAGCGCACTTCCGTGGTTTAACAAGCGCTAAACTGCTACAGTATAAAAGATGCACCAATATTTCTTAAAAATGTTGGGTAGTGAGGAGTATTGTGTGACGTTAGTGGTGATTTTGGCGACTTTTGGCAACTTTTGGCATTTGTTTCATTTTCGATGGCATCTACAAGTGGAGAAAAGCGATGCATGGTTTGGGATCACTTTGATCTAATTCCACCTAACAAGGTCACCTACTTTCTTATTTACAGCAGCTATTTATGTTGCTCTTTACATATGATTTTAAATCATCATTATTATTGTTGTTGTTAGGTACGGTGTATGCTCTGCACACAAGTATTGTCTTACACTAACAATACTTGCCAATGGTTAAATTTGTCCACTAGAGGTCAGTGTTTCTCCAAGGCCTCAGACACATCGAACCATTTGAGACAATATTGCCACTGAGGTGTTGATGCTTCACGAGGCTCCATTCGCCCATCAAAAAAGTATTTCAGAATAGTACTGCTCAGTTCAGAGTAAGTTAAGAGTAAATTTCAGGACCTAACATCTCATTTATAATTTTAAGTTAATATAATTGAAGGGCAGGACAAATTAAAATATGATAAGACTATTTCGTCCAACTATGACCAGTAAATAGTCTGATTATTTTCGATTTTGTACGTTTAACCAGAATATTGGTTCAGTCAATATCTGATCCACCAGGTTTTATCATCAGCATAGAAGTGTTATAATATCCCATGCTGATGATTCCCAAATCTATTTGCCGCTCAAGAAAATACTAACAATAACAGCTCGTTGGCACCCCTGCTAAAATGTCTAGATGACGTCAATCCAAAACAGAAATTGTTGTTTTTAAACCAAGCATGTCTACTAATTTTCAGTTTGACATGGGCTCTTTTCAACAATATACTAGTTTTTAAGTTTGACAAGCAGATACATGCTGTGGTTAAATCCTGTTTTTATCACATGCGGCTTTTACCCAGACTCAAATCAGTTTTATCTTTTAGTGATTTGGATGCTTTTATCTCTACCTGCCTTGACTATTGTAATGCTCTGTACACTGGTATCACCCACACTAACCTGTCACATTTAAAGTTAGTCCAAAAATCTGCTGAATGTTTTAACCAGCAAATGTCATACAGAACACATTACACCTATGTTATCCTCTTTGCACTTGCTCCCTATTCATTTTAGAGTTTATTACCTCCGCCAAGGAGGTTATGTTTTTGCCGGCGTTTGTCTGTTTGTTTGTTTGTTTGTCTGTTAGCAACATAACTCAAAAAGTTATGGACCGATTTTGATGAAATTTTCAAGATTTGTTGGAAATGTGAAAAGGAAGAACTGATTTCATTTTGGGGGTGATCCGGAAGAAATCCTGGATTCTGGATCACTTTGAAATTTTAGTTAACAAAAATTTTGTTTCTCAATATCTCGGTTAATTATTGACCAAACCCCATGAAATTTGACTCAGGGATGGACAATGGGATCCTCTTTCATATTCCAAAGGCTGATCCGGGTCTGATCCAGAAGACTGATTTTATCGCAATTTATATAAAAAATGGGGGTAGTCCTTGGCGGAGGTCTGCGCTCTCTTTTCTAGTTTTAAAATGTTATTGTTTGTTTTTAAAGCATTTCATGGACTGGCCCGAACGTACATTTCAGATCTCATCGTTCCTTCGCGCGCTCTGAGGTCTGAGACCCAGCTCCAACTTGTCGCTGTAAAAAGGAGACTCAAAAGCCGGGGTGACTCTGGGGTGACTCTGGGGTGACTCTGGGGTGACTCTGGGGTGACTCTGGGGTGACTCTGGGGTGACTCTGGGGTGACCGGACCTTTGCTGTGGTTGGCACCAAACTTTGGAACACTCTCCCCTGTCACATTAAGAGCGCCCCTTCAGTCGATTCCTTTAAGTCTTGTTTAAAATCACACTTTTACTCACTGGCTTTTAACACGGCATGAGAATTATGTGGCCCCATGTCTTTTATTGATTTTATTTGCATCATTTTATTTTATTTTTATTTTTTATTGACTTGCTTATTTATTTTTTATTTATTTTATGTTTTATTTTATTTAATGTGGTAGTTTATACTGTGCCTACTCTGCAGCACTTTTGAGACTTTGTGTTGGTAAAATGGGTTATACAAATAAAGTTGGATTGGACTTTATTACTATATTAGCTCAAAAAAAGTGTGACAAACATGCGTTCTTACTGTGTGTGGTATCACCTCTCCACAGATCTGACCTGTAACTTGAACTGGTTGCATCAGGAAACAAGCATGCGGCACCACTATAAAAGCTCCATAGTACGCCTTTAACCCAACCCAAAGATCAGGATTTAATCTTAAAAATGCGTGTGATTTCTACTTTTTTTTTGTGTGTTTTGATCCGAATTCCAAACTTCGCAATTATGGACAAACTTGTTATTTACTGAAATACATCATTAGGCCTTCCTCTGCGCTCACAGCAAAAGTAATTACTCTGCAGTGGTCAATCAACAGCTCCGAGGGCATCAAAACACATGAAAACAAGACTGCATTGATCGGCAGACTTTACCAACAGCTTTGGTTGGAAATCAGATCAATTTTTCACAATCAAAGCTCCAAAGTTTATATAGAATGACAAAACGCAGTGGAGCAAATGATGTAAAAATGTCTAAATTCTTTGACAAACTCAATCAGAAAAGCAAAGAAATGTGGTTTTGGAAGCTGATATTGGCTTAGATTCTGTATCACAGCTTGGTTTTGGTAAATGGTCAGTCAAATGCGATTTCTGCTAATTAGTTTAGTTTTGTATGAAAAAGTTTAAAATATTTTAGTTTAAATCTATAAATTTGGTTTTGTTTTTCCTCTAAGCCTCATGTTTCCAGCAGAATTGCTTAAAGGGCCTGTATTACGCTATTTTCTGATTTATAATAATTTTATTTCCACTTCACAAACATACCTGGAGATGTGTTTTGTTTAATTTGGATGAAAGTTTCAATCTCTACTGACCTAAAGGTAAAATGTAGTTACCTCTTCATGACATCACAAGGTGAAACAGAGGTTTGGAGATGTACTAATATGAATAATAATAAAGAATTACTCAAACAAATATGAATGAAATTAAACAAAACTTACAACAAAACATTATAATATGGCTTAAAGCTCAAACGAGTAATTTTTTGGGTAAATTTTTCACTTTTTAATTGGTTTTAGTAGGCAGAAGTAATTGATTTTTGTCATTTTCTCCATTTTTTGTGGTATTATTGTAATTTTTCAAAAAGCATTAATGAAAAGAACAAAATGTAATTCGTTTTAATGGTGCGCTAACACATTTTTAAAACCTAAACCATGTTCCAGTATTCATCAAGGGAATAAAACTTGTAAAGTGGAAAAGTGGATTATAATAATGCATTAAAATGTAACACAAAAGAGAACAATAATAAGTTTTATTTAATTTCACATCTTTACTTTTTAATTTAATGGACAATTCGCTCATTCATTGTGAAAGTTAAAGCCCCATTGTCCAGTCGTCCTCATTTATTTTCCACTCTTTAACCTTAAGCGCACTTGTGTCTGTGTGGATTAGACTTTCCATTGTGCATGTCATTACCTCTCAGATATGTTTTAGAAGAGCTGATTGGTGAAGCAGCGCCATAAATAAAGTCTTATTTTTTTTTTTTTTTTTTTTTTTTTTTTTAAAGCGTTGAACCATGAATGAAAGATGCAAACCCCAGCCACAAGGGGTCACTGTTGTAAGAACTAATTGATTTTAGTAGTAGTAGTAGTAGTAGTAATAGTAGTGATGGTAGTAGTTGTAGTAGTGGTAGCAGTGGTGGTGGTAGTAGTAGTGGTAGTGTTAGTAATGGTAATAGTGGTAGTAATAGAGGTAGTAGTAGTAATGATTGTACTACTAATGATAGTAGTGGTAGTAGTAGCAGTAATGGTGGTGGTGGTACTAGTAGGAGTAGTAGTAATAGTAGCAGTAATGGTAGTAGTAACTGTAGATTTGTAGTAGTAGTAGTAGTAGTTGTTGTAATAGTAGTGATGGTAGTAGTTGTAGTAGTAGTGGTAGTGGTAGTAGTGGTAGTACTGGTAGTAGTGGTGGTGTTAATTACAGTAGTAGTAGTAATAGTAGTAGTAATGGTAGCAGTAGTAGTGGTAGTAGTGGTAGTAGTAGTAGTAGTGGTAGTAGTGGTAGCAGTAGTAGTAGTAGCAGTATTAGTAGTAGTAGTAGTGGTAGCAGTATGAGTAGTAGTAGTGGTAGCGGTAGCAGTAGTAGTAGTGGTAGTAGCGGTAGTGGTAGTAGTAGTAGTAGTAGTAGTAGTGGTAGTGGTAGTAGTAGTAGTAGCAGTAGTAGCGACAGTAGTAGTAGTGGCAGTAGTAGTAATGGCAGTGGTAATGGTACTGTTACTAGTAGAAGTAGTAATTGATTCCTGTTGTGTCCTTTGGCAAGACACTGCACTTGCTCAGTATATTATGGTTTGTCGTGTGTGAGAGCTGGAGGTGGTCAGGGGTTTGACAGCACAGACTGGCAGCCTCACTTCCATCAGTCTGCCCCAGGACAGCTGCGACTACACACACAGATGAGACACACTTTTGTCCTGAGGGCTGCTACTTGCCTCAAACTGCCCTGACACGTGATTGATTGAACTAGATATATTTGACACTGTACTCTGTCACCCACAGCTCCAGACAGACTGTCCCATTGTCTGTCAGATGGAGAGGACAAATTTCCCTAGAGGTCCATACAGTTCACATACCTTTTCTGTCCTTTTTCATAATATGAGTCAACATTACTCTATACATTTGTGCCTCCCGTGTCCCGTATTGTCCCATTGTTGTTTCGCACATCTCCATCTCCTTTGCTTTCTCTGCACCTCTCCTCATTCCCCTCCTTATTTCTCCATTTCTTTATCTTGTCTTGCGTGTTTTGTTTATTTTTCAGGGTCTGTATTTCCCTCCCTGCGCAGTACAGCATGACCGATTGTCTCTTAGCATGAAAATTGTTGTGTTTAATAGTGGCAGTCTCCCAAACAATACTGCGCGGGGAATACAGATGAAAGTCAACGTGAATGGGAGGAGATGGACAATCACGTTGAACTGAAATAATGGAAATAAGGAGGAGCGTGGCCTGGAATAATTCTGCTGCCGAAATATAAACATGGTGCAAAGAGTGACACATGCTAAGAATTCCAAAGGTTCAAAACATCTGGGAACGTTATGTGGACTGCGAAGAGTGTACTGATCAGTTATGTCTGGTATTTTTTATAAATAAACTTTTATTAAGACTTGGACTTAGACAAAGGGAAATGATTTGGACACAGCTCACACATCACAATATATTGTAATAAAGAAGAGCAACAATATAAATGGTACTAATAAATCCTCAATAAGTCACAAAAATGGCAAGGGACTCATGTCAAACAGTAGTCATGCTAGCGCCACCTAGTGCCTCTGCTCAATTTCATTTCTCTACAGCAACTAGGTAAAGAATAGGAAAACACTAGATGGTTAACAAGAACCCCTGTACAAGTACGAGTTCGGGCACCAGTCAATAAGCAAAGAGCCATACATTCTGTGTTGGCAGCAATTCCCGAGTTCGAGGATTTAAAGCCGGAACAAAGAGAATGTCTGGTGAATTTTATCGAGGGGAAAGACGTTATTGCCCTTCTTCCTATGGGATTTGGGAAACGCTTAATATACCAGCTCGCCCTGTTACCGGTGCATTACAAACGTCACGACCAAATAGCAGCGATTGGTTAAATAAAAAATGTACCCACGTACCATCGAGCGAACGCATTCTAATGCTGTGAGTTTTCACTTCATGGAAACCGGCTGATGAATCAGGCTAGTCAAATATGGCATGTTTACAAAAATGTCTATGAACAAGTAAAAATAAAATATATACATACTAGTAGTAATGCAGGTCCGAAGAAAAAACAAAGATGAAAAAGTGAATGACATTACATGTACAGTTGTATGGAGTGGTGTAAATGCAGTCCTGTATCTCTCACTGTTTGAGTGAAGCTGTAGGAGCCTGTTGGAGAATGAGCTCCTCTGTCCCTCTACACTGCCCTACAAAGGCAGAAAAATCAGAAAAATTAGTTAATGTCATTTTGGGGGTATCTGAGACCTCCTTTATCTTGTGAGTAAATATTGTGAAAAATCTTGAGGTCAAAATGTTGAGCTCAAAACTGACCATTGACCCTTATGTGGCAGTTACTGTACTCTGTACTGAAATGGTGGAAGTAAGACTGGAAACCAACTGGATGTCTTAAGCAATTTTATTTACCATCAATAATACAGACCCAAGGTACCTGAAAAGTGAACATAGTATGATCTTGGAGTGTTCAAGCCCTTTGACTCTGCTTCCAAAGTACGAGGTTTATAAAACAAGTGGTGAGACTATGAAGGCCAGTAGGCACCTGTTAGTCGGCAATATGCCACAATTTAGATACTGGTATGCCAATGGTATGCCAAGGGAAGATCATGGTGTAAATAGCTTTTGTGAGTCAATGTTAAACTGAGATGTATGTGGAAGATACATTACTTAAATTGCCTCTCACTCTGCCTTTGTATTATGCGCCAAAAATAAGGAGTTGTGCAAAGGCCAAAGGCAGTAGCAGTGTATGTTTTGTTTGTGATTTAATTCATAAATATATTTTATTTCCAACCTCTCACCTCCTTCTTTTTGTTGCAGCCTTGGCACAGGGTCTGAACACATGAAATAAATATACCTTTGTATCCAATTATACTTAAATTATCTTTAATGTGAAAGTATTTTGTGCATTTATTCATGCTTTACACACTATACTGCGAAGTCACTTGTCTGTAAAACTGTTTAACTGTGTAAATGTTGCTGATCAGCACTAAACAGGGAATCCAAAACAAACACCATGATGACTGGACCTTGGTGAGGTGTTGGTGTTCTTATAATGGATGGAAGTCTGGTGAAATTCGAGCAAATGTCAGTTACTGCCTTGTGCTTTCGCACGACTCCTTATTTTTGGCACAAAAACAGAGTACAGGAACTGCCAAATAAGGGTTAAAGGTCAGTTTTGAGCTCAGTATTTTTCACATACAAATATTTCTTCTTTATAGTAACTAGTTGTCAAATTTTGGGAGCCCTATCTATTATACTTTTGTCTGGACAAAACAGAAACTTTGAAGTCATTTTTCTCAGTTTCACACTCTGGTGAGTTAAGGTCATTTGTCTTTGTAGGACAGTAGAGTGTGGTGCAGCGGGTGAGCGGCAGTGTCCATGACGGAGAGCAGTTCATCCTGTAATTAAGCAAAATTTCTGATGTTTGCAGGTTTTTCATATAAAAATAGCTTATCTTATCTCCACTGATTCGTAGATTGGTGGTTGGAATCTCGCTCTCGACACAAACATCACTGACCCACAGGTTGGCAGTGCAATTATAGCTCCGACAGCGGAATAGTGTTGTTGTGTCATTGTGCAAGACACTTAACTCTCCACGTTCAGTGTCTGCATACGCTGGTGTATGAATGTGTGTGAATGGGTGAGTGGTGTAAGGCAGTGTTTCTCAAACTTTTTTTCTGGGGACCTATATTTTAAAATCACAAACCTTCATGACCCAAGTTAATCGACATTATTGGTAAATCACAAAGTACAGGTGGATTTGACCATTATTGAACATTAATGAGGATCTATTATTGTTGACTGAGTGATCGTGTCTCTTTGAACAATTAGTATTTCTCAAGTTTTAAATGAAAAACAGTCATTGAACCAACAATTAAAAAAATCTATAAGTCATTTATTTAGACATTACATGTAGCCCATTTCTTTTTCTTTTCAACATTCAATTGAACCAGCAATATTGGAACAAAATAGTCAATCAAATAATTACAAAAAGATTAGAGATTATTCAAAACATGTCTTTCCATTTCAACATTTCTAATGAGATAGGTGGACCTGTCTGAGTTTTTGTAGTGCGTTCCAGTCTGGGGTGCAAGAGGAGAACGCAACACGCAGATCAGCCACAGCATTCTGTCTGTTTCTGTGCTTTTTTGTGAGCAGATTATGCAGATTGTGACAAGGCGACCCAAAAAATCATCTATTGCGACCCAGTCTTTGGTAAACAATAATATAAAGCGTTCTGAGTGTCTTGAAAGTGGAAAAGTGCTATATAAAATGTGAGAAAATAAATAAAATTATCCAATAATTTCCGCTGGAGAGCAGAGGCCTGTATAACGCTTTAGGAGATTCACTGTTTTGGAAAGAAATATCCAAATTTATGCTTCACAAGTGTTATTTGTTTGGGTTTGCCTTCACAAACTTGTCATATTAATCTTATGCCTTAAAGTTATTTCAGCTGACAACAATCACGTCTTGGGGTTGAAAAATGGCACCATTTTCTGAAGCTATTGTGAAAACTTTACTCTATGGATTTTAAATTTGGATAGACCCACAGAGGAACAGAGGAATGAACCATTAACCAGGTCAATACCCAATGTTTTATGGTTTTGTCTCAACAAATATACCGAATACATTTGTAAATATTTTTCAACTTTTCCATCTGTTCTAAAATCTAAAAACACATTAGAGTTCTGCAGGCTGCCTCCTTTTAACTTTCTTACATTCATTAGTGAGGGCCCAGATGCACGCACAGAGGTGTCAGAAAATACCCCAGGAAAAAAAGATGTTCATTAATTCAGTGCAAAAAGGCAAACAGAGCCAAAAATATGATTCGTAAATGAGAAATTCTAACACCGCCAGACAGGTTTGATGATACTAAAGTGTATCCTCACATGTACTTTAAGGTTCCATTAGTAAAGCTGTTGCGAAGAGCAAAGGGACTCCTGTTAAGACCCATTTTAACTTTTTATACAGTATAAAACGATGTGCCCTGTGTTGGCAACTATTTCCTCCTCATTATACTTCAGGTCACCTGCCAATCACTGACAAGATATTTTCTGTATCAAGCAATCACATCACCCTTTTATAAATTCCTTCTCCTTATTACCACAGGCTTTATTCACGTTACATCACAAACCAGGAAGACAGTTGAAAACATGTGATGACAACTTCCGATTTAGTTACTGACACTGGGCTCACTGACCGACTGTGATAAAACCTATTGAAGTAAAAGTGATCAGCGGCAGAGGTGAAAAAAGTACTGAAAAAGTAATTAAGTAAAAATATCTTTATTTTGCTTAATAATTTACAAATGTAGGTGTGATGATAAAATTCAGAGAGATGTACGGATATCTTAGGATCCTGGATTGTATAGTAGGAATGCTGTCTGTGTGTTGTGTGAATGTTGTCTTAGTCTGTTGGTCTTTTGTTCTGTTTTGATTTGTTTTTTCTTTTTCTTCTGTAAATGCTGCTTTTGTTAATGTATTAGGGGCTTCCCTTATATTTATATATAAATAAATAAGTAAATAAATAAATTCCTACTCAAGCAAAAAAAAAAAAAATCTAAAAATCTACTCGAGAAAAAGTAAAAAAGTACTTCATTTAAAATTTAATTTGAATAAAAGTTACATGGTTACTTTCAGTTCTTTGATGTAAAAAAGGATGAGTCATAAATCTAATCCAGCTCAAGTTGTTTTAATCAATTTTTAGATGATACAGTGCAACTTTGTACATTTTAAAGACAACTGAGCTCACTAACACTAACACTGAGCTCTTCCTTCTGTTTATAGAACTTTATAGGGCTTAGAACTTTAACTGCATAACAAATTTAACAAATTCTGAATTATATGGTCCAACTCACAACACTATAATAAAAAGAAAATTAAACCCAAATCAAAGTATGCAAAACGTAAATGTTGCACACATTGCAGACTGACTGCTGATATAAGAAATGAAAAAGTGCCATGACGAGTTCTATCTGTGGATCGGCACCAGCCTCATCCAAGTTGATCCAAGACAGACTGACAGTTCTGTATAATGACTGTACATTCTACAGTGAAAGTGCCACATGTGCAAGCCTATGCAATTTTCTTCCATTTCCAGCAGATTTTTTTTTTCTATCTATCTGATTTTACTCAATAACGAGGGTGGGTTCCAATGTAATGGAGTAAAATATTTGGGTCAAAATGTACTCAAGCAAATGTAAAATTACCTATTTCAAAAACTACTTTAAAAAATTACAAATTATTCATAAAAACTACTCAGTTACAGTAGTGTGAGTAAATGTAATTCATTACGTTCCACCCTTGATTAGTGGTAAAATGAAGACTGTATATGTATGTGCTGTTTGGAATCATCTTGAATTTGGGGTCCTCGTCTCTTCTAATCGCATGTACCCAATGTGCTCGGAGTTGTGCGTCAGTGGGGAAATGATGATTGAACTGCTGATTAGCCGAACATAAAATAACGCAACAATGACATGGAGATGAAGAAAACCGGGCCACTTTCAAATTTTTCCTAGATTTCGTCAGCCTTACCACTTCAAAAAGAAGCCACCAGAAGTTGTCATCGCATGTTTCCAAACGTCTTCCTGGTTTGTGACGTAAATGTGAATAGAGCCTCTAGAAGCAGCAGAACATTTAACCTCCTCAGTTGCCATAAATAAGTAAAATGGTGCTAACTTCTATTTTACATTTGAAAAATTATGAGTTCTAAAAATATTTTGTTGTTACTCATACCGCAAATGTCAGGCTAAAGCTTAGGTGTTTTTTTTTTAAAATACTGGAATAGATGTTTTGAAGTGTAGTGTGGAAACTTGACATTATTCTGATCGAAGTCAAACTAAAGTCGTAAGAACCAACTCTATTTAAATGAGTCACTGCAGCTGCTTCTTCTTCTTCTCCTGTGTTCAAACTTGGTGATGTGGTGATATAAGCCCTGACCTCTGACCTTTGTCTCTCTCTCGGGGAGGCACAGGACAAACTAAACACAAAGAACTCAGCTGGACACAAACACATCTTCAGCGACTGTTTTAAACTTTACTTTTGTTT